>NC_143403.1:68553235-68856265 GCF_052110815.1 Crocodylus siamensis
CCCACATGCCCTGGCAGGATGCCCAATCTAACCACGGTCTCTGCAGAGCTGCCCTGGGCCCAGGGCACATGCCCCACCTGAGCACAGTCCCAGCACCAGAGGGCTCATCCTGCCCTTGCCCTAGCAGCAGCAGTTGTGGGCAGCCCAGGCTAGGGGCAGCTACTCCAGCCCTGGCCCTGGCCCCGGGTCCAAATTTCCCCAGTTACTTGCTCATCAGGTACCAGCCCCGGGCTGCCTTCCCCAGACCCCTGGTGCTGCCAGCCCAGCTGCTCAGGGCCCTGGATTGGGATTGTGGACAGGTGTGTCCTTCTGCCTTCCTGCTGCAGCCACCTGGAGCCCACGTCCTGCTGGGACCTGCACAGAGCCGCTCTGGCTTAGGCTCAGGGGGGCTTGGGACTGCCTTGGAAGTCTGGCATGAGCTGCCTCCAAGCCCAGGGGTCCCCATGCATCCCCATACCAGGCCCCCAGGGAGTGGTGGCAACAGAGGCAGCTGATGCCAGCAGGCGGGGGTGGAATTCCTGCAGAGCTACCTCCTGCAGCCCCTGCCTGTGCCACGCCACACACCCAGCTCCATCCCAGAACTGACAGAGCCCAGGCTGTGCCCAGCACTGCCAGCACCACCGCCACCAAGCAGGACAGTTGCCACTCTCCTCCCCATGCTGCCTGGGCTCCTGCTCGGGTCCAGCACGTCCAGTGGCTCCATGAGGGTCCTGGCAGGAGCCCGAGTGGCGCAGGGAGGAAGGTGGTGGTGGCTCTGGGCGTGGCTCAGGCTCTGTCAGCACTGGGCTGGATGTGCTACACATCACAGGCCGAGGGATGCAGGAGGTGGCTCTGTGGGAATCCTGCCCCCACCCACTGGCAGCAGCTGCCTCCATGGAGCCACAGGGAGCAGAGCCATGATCACCACTGCTCCCCAGGGACCCAGAATGGGGATCCACAAGGACCTGTGAGCCCAGGGGCAGCTTGTGCCAGAGCTCCCAGGTGTTCCCAACCCACCCTGAGCCCAAGCTGTGGGGCCCAAGGCAACCCCATACCACCTTCCTTGAAGGTGCCAGCCCAGCTGCTCGGGGCCCTGGAAGACAGTTCTGCATGGGTGCGCCAGCTAGTCCGACACTAACTGCCTCGTGCCCCAGACAGCCCCTCCACAGCACACTGAGACGGGTCAGAGCAGGCCCAGGCTGACAGGCTGATGTCTGGGGGCCCGTGCCCAGGCTTAACATGCTGCAGTCCTGAGGACAGGTCCAAAAGCTGCCTGACTTTATTGCTATGTGCTAATTGTATGTGTAGATGTGAGCAATGAGTTCTAATTGCATCAGCAAACTGAAACCACAAAACTCACTTTACAGAAATAACCAAACAGAGCAATGTCAGTTGAAGACAACTTTTCATAATTGGGGACGATGTGCACTGACACCTTGAAAGTGAGTGGTTTTATACTCCAGTACTCAGGAACCATGGAGTTCTTTCACTACCTTTGGTTTGTTTTATATTAATTAACACATGGAAATCTGACCCCTTGGGCAATCAATTATGTTAAGAAATTAAAACTGAATGCAGGCTGGTCTTGGGAAAAAAAGTTTCAGTACACTGCAGAACTGTCTTCTATAGTACTCTGAGGTTATTAGCCGTGTTACCTGTGGGACTTTCTTCAGCTGTTCTTCAACAGCTGTTGATATTAATGTTAGCCAGGTCATTGCACAGTGTTCCAGTTTTTCAACTACTTCTGCATTTGCAGCAAGTTCATCCACCTCTGCATCTAGATTTATAGTGGGCATCTCCAGTTTAATCTCTCCTGTTGAAAGCAAATGCAACAAAAATAGCCATTTTATTTTCACTACCTTCTTTTTCTTCTCATTCCATCATGTATGATGATAGCTGGCATGGCTGCTGCTCACACCATCAGTAACTTGGACCAAAAATTACCAACTGTCTCAGAATTATTAACACTACGATGCCTTGAAAACAATTTTTAAAAACACTCATGTGTCAGGACTGAACCCAAAGTCTTCACATTATCCCCCAACTACCTACCAGGGTATTTACAGTTTCATTTACGGCTTCACATATTTACAGCTTCCTCTAAGGCATCTGGAGCTGGCCACTGCCAGAAATGGGACACTGGCCTAGACAGCCCAAAGGTCTGATATCATCTGGCAATTCATATGTTCTCCTCTCCATTTCCCCCATTCCATTTGATTGCTGGAAAGCAAGCGAGGTTTGTTGGTGCTCTCTGCCCACCCTTATACTCCTGGCAATTTGAAAGGATTTTCATGACAGATCTGGTCCATTTGCCCCATGCTGTTCCAAATGTCTTAAGCCAGGGGTTTTCAACTTTTTTTAATGAGTGTATCCCTTCTGGTGGGTACCCCTCATGAACTGCAGCTGGCTGATGTGCTGGGGGGGGGGGGGGGGTCCCCAGCAGCCAGTTGACGAGCAAGGGAGGGAGGTCCCCCGGTGGCGGCACACGGTGACAGTGTGCAACAGCAGGAGGTACCTACCGGCGGCAGCATGCAGTAACATGCTTCCCGAGTACCCCCGCTTGTCCACACCGTTGCCGCTGCGTAACACCTGGGGCCTTCCCAAGTACCCCCAGTTGAAAACCCCTGACTTAAGCAACACACAATGCTCTCATCACCATAAAAGAAAAACACTGATCAACCTTGGAATCTTTCCAGGAGCTACTTGCAATTCCAGAACCAGAAGTTGAGCATGCCTATTCAGGGATGAATTTCTTTCCACCGTCGCACACTGTAAAATCAAAGTAAGAGTCTGTGGAGGCTAGGGTAAAGAGAAATACTTGCCTTCAATCTGTTGTATTGTCCGTTGAATGTGGCTTAGAAATTTTTGCATGTTCATTAAGAACTCATTCCTCATTATCTGAAAACTCTGAGATACTGCTAGGTGCTCTTCCTTTTTTCCAGACAGGTCAGCCTCAGTTAAATTCTTGTGTTCCATGTCTGCCTTCTCAGTGTCTGGAGTAAAGGCAGATGACTCAGCTTCAAACTGATTATGGGACAAAGCAGGCAAGAAAACCTGAAATGCAGACATGTGATATACAGGATGTTATTGATAACTGTAAAAGATCAACAACCAGCCCCAGCGTTAACTGTACAGTGAACAAACCTTGGAAGTTCTGATCTACCACAGATGGAAAAGGAATCTTACAAAAAATATGCGCCCATATAAATAAGTACAAGCATAAGAGGATAAGGCAAGCGTATAGAAAAAAATGGGGAAGGCCACAGCAAAAACTAAGATACGGCTAACTGGGATGATGATGGGGATGTTCCTTGCCTTGAGAAAGGGGTTGGCTAGGTGACTTCCTGAGGTCTTTTCCAGTCCTATTTTTCTATGATTCTTTTGTTTCTTTTTGTCTCATTTTTTTATGTGTTTTTTTTCTTTATCTTTTTTCAGTTATGAGGAATAATACCCCCATTGTGAATTCATGCTCTTTCATCATTCCTTACTTGAAAGCTTCCTTCACTCTCAACTTCCTCTCATATACAAAATAAAGGCTTTTTATTATGTCCCCAAAATTCTCTCACACTGGAACCATACTATCCAGTTATGGCTCCTGCCAGATCCCTTCACAAAATCCTGAAAGGAAATCCCAATTAAACATTTCATATGTACTCGGTATTGGAGAACCCGATTAGCATCTACTATACCCTGACAACTTGGTCAGCAGAATACTAAATGGATGAGCCTCTAATAAAAACACCAGAAGAGTCCATACACAAAAACAGCAATACCTATACCTGTGCAAAAACGTTTTTTAGCATCAAGAGAGTGTGCCCATTCAGTAGGCCAAACTCTAGCATTTCAGGCAGAACTTCATTAGCTTCAGTTATGTCATTAGGTTCAGTTATTGTTTCTAGACAGAAAAACAAATAATTAGGGTAAAATCAATTATTTGGTACAGAAATCAGCAATGAAAGCTCATGGAGGTGATGCATAAAAAAACAATTCAGAGTTAGCCCTCTGAAAAGTTCAACATAGCTACTAACAAACTGCATTTGAAATGAGTAAATTCTAGGCTTGAAAAGACTACAAATGCCCTTGACAAGCAGCAGAAGTAGATGAGATGGCCTTCAAGAAAAGGACGTTTGTAATCAAATGTTATTGTTCAACTACAGGGTGGCTCAGTGCTGGGTGGAGGCCCTGTTTTAATCTCTTGCTTACACTTCAGAGGAAATAAGAGAATCTTCCATTGAGCTGGTTGAAGAATTACCGATCTTTTTGCTGTAAATTGTGAAACTTGACAAAAACAATGTTTCAGGTTTTTTTAAGAAAAATTTAAATGAAAACAATTTGCAATAAAAATAATTTATCAAGGGCCACTTGGTGACCTCCAATGATAGAACTTCTGGGAGCCTTCAGAAATGGATTGAAGCCATTCCCCGACTCTGGTTTAGGGTTAGTATTAGTCCCAGTTGTTTGTGGGGGGGCAGGTTTGAGGCTAGCTGTTTGCACCATTTAGGTTATGGTAGGCGCATCTACATGTGCATTAATGCTCCAGAGTTACTGCACATTTAGTACCTGTAATAACAAGTATTAACTTAATGGGCAGTAACGAGCACATGCTTTTTTAGTGACACTAATGCACAGATTATAGTTTCATAGTTTCATAGTTTCTAGAGTCGGAAGGGATCTGAGCAGATCATCTAGTCTGACCCCCTGCCATGGCAGGAAAGAATACTGGGGTCAAATGACCCCAGCAAGATGTTCATCTAACCTCCTCTTAAACACCCCCAGGGTAGGGGCCAGCACCACTTTGCTTGGAAGTTGGTTCCAGACCCTAGCCGCCCTGACTGTGAAGTAGCGCCTCCTGATATCTAACCTAAACCCACCCTCTGCCACTTGTGACCGTTATTCCTGGTCACTCCTGGCAGTGCTCGGGGAAACAGTGACTTCCCCAATGCCTGCTGATCCCCCCTGACTAGTTTATAACAGGCCACAAGATCCCCCCTCAGCCTTCTCTTTTGGAGGCTGAACAGGTTCAGGTCCCGCAGCCTGTCCTCATAGGGCCTGCCCTGTTGTCCCCTGATCATACGAGTGGCCCTCCTCTGGACCCTCTCCATGCTGTCGACATCCCTCTTGAAGTGCAGCGCCCAGAATTGGACGCAGTACTCCAGCTGCGGCCTGACCAGTGCCGCATAGAGGGGGACGATCACCTCCTTGGACCTGCTCGAGATGCATCTGTGGATGCATGCCAAGGTGCGGTTGGCCTTCCTTACTGCCTCCCCATACTGCCGGCCCATGTTCATCTTGGGAGTCAATGATGACCCCCAGATCCCTTTCCGCCTCCGTGCTGATAAGAGAGGAGATCCCCAACCTGTAGGTATGGTGCCGGTTGTTCCTCCCGAGGTGCATCATTCTACTGCACATTAGCAAAATAGCATGGTTTTTGCCGTGTTGTACCAATGTGCAGTATAACTAGTCTACTGAGCATTTAGCATCTTGTGTAGATGTGCCCAGGGAGAGCTATTTGACAACCTCAGTCTAGGATTACATTTCGGGCCACCATGACAGGGTCAGGGATTTGGACCACACAATGGCTAGATTTAGGGTTCCTACAGTTTGGAACAGACAGTCAGTGGCTTTAGGATAAAGTCTTAACTGTCAAAATAAGACCTGTGTTTTATGTACTGCTACTATTTATTAGAATTGGGCCCATGTAAACATTCCTAGCCCACATAAGAGATTTAGGAGCAGTGTAACTTTCATATACAGCTTTTCATCTTCAAAGAACTTAACAAAGGATAATCACCATCTATAAAATGGAGAGATTAACACAGACAAAGTGACTTTCCACAGGGTTGATGTTAAACCCAGGATCCCAAGTCAGAAGTTTCTGGCTCACAGTCCCACTTTGAGAACATCCCTGCCTGGCCATGCTGGATATACATTATCCAATATCCTAATCATCATCATTTCCTAGATCAGGGGTTTTCAAACTGTGGTACATGAAACCTGAGCATACACAATACATCTCTGGGGGGTACACAAGAGAAACCCCGGATTTAACAGCAGATTTAATCTTCATTACAATAATAATTGGCATTTAAGGGGTTAGACTATAAAACAAATGTTGGTGGAGGTACATAGACAGTTGGCAAATCTGAAAGGGGGTACGCAATAAGAAAAAGTTTGGGAATCTCTGTCCTAGATTAAGTGTTTTTTTTAACGTAAACATTTAAAATGTTTGGCTGTAATTTATCCACGAATAATACCTCTTGTATCCCTGAGAAAGTATATAATATCATCTTGTAGAAACTCTTCAGGGATTTCATCAAGAGCCAGATGAAAATACAGGTTGGAAACTTTCTGTTTGATGATTTTCTGAAACAAAAGAAAAATGACATGCAATGTAATGGAATGCAAGAGTTTCTTAAACAATTTCCACAACAGATTTGTTTTTCTAGCAATGATACAGAATCAATTACAGCTGTTCCTTCACTTTCTCTGTGTCACTGGCCCAACCGAAGCACCAAAACAAAAACAACATCTTTAAAAAGTCATGGAGGTAGAAGCACAAATATTCCAGTTTGGAAACAACCAATGAAGGCTAAAAAACTATCAAGACATTTAGAAGAGACTGTTTCAAATGAGAGAAAAGCATGATAGCAATGAATGTTGCCTTCAAGGAACACATAAGCACATTCCCCATCACTCAGGTAGAAGGAAAAATGACTGAGAGTTCAAGAAAAGACGAACTCATTCAACAAAGCTAATTAAATGAACTCAAATAGAGTCCATCCTGACTGCCTTAGTCAGATGAAACAGTAAACAAACAGCCTGTGGTCAAATGCCTTGTGCCTCTTTCCCACAGTATTTATATTTACTGATTATAACTAACTATAACTTTCCTGTCTACTTTGTGCAAACACCTCAAAGGGCAAATGGTGCAGTATATAACATCCACTGTAACCATCAGGATTAAAAACTGCACAATTTTCCAGGTAAACAGAGAAAGGATGATCATTTTTCTCTGAACCAGCAGACACAAACCACTGCCAAAGGCTTGACAAACATTGATAATCATTGGTCTAATCTCAGATGGAGAATTGTGCACCTGTATCATGTGGTTTTTATACTGCTCAAGGAAACATTTGGACTACTATGTAAGTTTGCCTGAAAAAAATCATGTTTATGAAACCCAGGAGGAGAACAAAAGTAAAATGCAGTAGACTCACTCGGACTAAACGACCTGCATCACTCAGGATTCCCTGATCCAGTTCACTCAAACGTGATGCAAAAGACAAACGTGACATATGCATTGATAGATTTCTTGATAGGGTTTTCGATAGATTCCTTGATAGACTTCTATTGACTGCATATTCTGAAGTGCTTTTCCGTTCTCGCTCTAATAACGCAACACACAGAAGGAAAAAAATCAACTCTCCAAACCAACCAAATTCAAATTATACAGTAGTGCTGGACTAAACAGACAAACGTTTTCTTTCATCTTTACTGATCTCTTTCACAAAGCAGGTGTACAGGTTTTGCATTAATCACACCATTTCCTAACACATTTCTGTAGAAGTGGAACTCAGTTGTATTCCCAAGAGCTAATCTACACTATGCAGGTACAGACCTTAGTGCAGATATGGCATATGCCGGCAGGAGGGAGTTTACCATCTGTAGCTACACAAGCTCCCTGACTGCCATAAGCTTAGGCAAAAAAAGCCCTCTGCTATTGGTAAGGCTGTATTCACAGTCAGGGTTTTGCTGCCATACCTATATCAACTGGACAGAGTGGTCTTTTCACACCCCTTTGTTTAAAACATCTAATGCCTCCAGTTGACTTGTTATGGACCAAAAAGATCTGATGCATTTCAGAACATACAGGTGTGCTTGTAAAGAAGCCAAGGGAAATATTTAGGGCTGAGTCACAGTTTGCGCAGCTTGAGAGATGCTGGAGGGAAAGAGCATAGAGGGGTTGTATGCCTAAGCAGAAATGGCACCAGGCACTACACCTACTCACTACAGAGCCAGCACTCTGGTCACCTCTCCTGTGGGACTTGCCTCATTGCTTTTGTTGCATAGTGTTTTCAGCAGCACTGACTGCTGCTCCCTGTCCCCAGGGCCTGTTAAACTACAGCACTGTGACTGCCTTCCATACAGGTGTGCAAGAAGGTAGGAGAGTGCCATTTCCCCCAGCAAACCCCTGCAGGGGCAGCCAAAAAATCCTTCTCTGAATCTTCTTGGGCTTCTTTCACACAAACAGACCCTGGATATTCTGTAAGAAGAGCTTCCTGTCACAGCAGTTATGAGGGTCAAAGTCATTCCAAGTCATCAAGCACCAAATTACATGGACTTGCAAAATGTAACCCTTTTGAGAGGTATTTCAGATGAATCCGCATTATTACCAAGGTTCCAGTGATGCATTATATCGATAATACCTACACCCAATACCAGGACTCTGCAATTAGAATTCTCAAAAGTAATTGTCATATACAGGGATTAGCAGACGGAAAAATGATGCTTCAGACAGGTCATTACTAAGATAACATGTGTGTACACTAGGTCTCTGCCTTTACCTTTAGAGAAGCACAATCATTTAACAAACATGTTTGTGTCTGAAAAGTTCTCACCTGTGACTGATCAAGTAGTATTTATAATCACTAAATGCTGAAATTTGGAAAGTTTTTTTCTACTTTTTTCTTGCTTGTGGATTGTGCATTCTGTTGATCACCAGTGAGTTTGTTTCCTGTGTCGTTTGTGCTTCCAGAGCAAATGCCAAACAAAGAGACTCAGAGGCTGGTACAGTAAATGTAACTATTACATACATTTATTAGACTGACTAAAATGTCCCTTATATTGAGGTTTGAAAGTTGTGATAATCTTACTGAGGACATATTGGCTGAAGCCTAACCCTGAGTCTTTATAACTTGTCAAAAGATCTCATGATCATACTTACTTGCTTCTGCAGTCAAAGAGCTGTCAAAATAATCCTCCAGAGGGTTGTGTGAACCTTCCTCCTGGTCATCTTCAAATGCACTTGTCTCCAATGTCTCTATACAGCATGATGAACAAAAAACAGGTGCATGTAAAACAGGAACAATGCTCTTCCTGGTACCTGCTGGCTGTGCAGTAGCTCGTTACTACCGCACAGTAGTATCACATGTGACGTGACACTCCTGTGAGGTAGTAACGAGCTACTGCACAGCCAGTGTCACCTAAAAGCCATTTGGAGATGCTACTGTGGCGACATTACCATGCAGTCATTTAGTACTTGCATACACTGCACTGGAGAGACTGAGCAGTAGCACCACTTTAACATACACAAGTGCTAAATGATTGCGCAGTAACTAAGCATCAGCGTCACATGTAGATGGAGTCCCACAAATCTGAGCTGGGGATGTGTGGGCAGCAATAAGACAAGGGTGTAGACACACAGTGGGCGCAGATGACATGGACAGATGCCCACGTGGCTGTACCTGGAAGGCGCACTGGTAAGGGGCGGGGGGGGCGGACAACCATTGGGAAATGCAAACTTTAGGGGAAGGGCTCCCCGTCATCCCATTGGTCCCATGCACAATCCCAGGAACGCCTGGTAACAGTGCCGGATGATGACATGCTGAGGGCCTGTCCAATTTAAGAGGCCCCCTACGATAAAAATAATCCACAAAAGCCACAAAAATTGATTTCCATTAATTTTTAAGAGAAATTCGTGTTATTTCTGTGCAAATATATAAGCTCACTCATAACCGTGGAGCCACATATGTATATTTTTGTCATATTACAACGAAAACGTCCAGTTTTTCATTCTTATTAGAGGCCCTACAAAAAACCCCAGTCCCTTAAAGGGCTTTGTGGGGACTGCTGCCAACGCTTTGGTGCATCGCAAGAGAGAAGCCGCACGTCTGAGGACCCAGAGCGATGGTTAGTCAAGAAGAAGAGGGTTTCGCTGCAGACGTATTGGCACGTGGGGGCGCAGCCGGCCCTGCTCACCGATCTCCACGTCGCGCTCCTCGTGGCGCAGCTCGGCGCGCAGCAGCAGGGCGGAGGCGGCGGCCGCGCCCTCCTCGCCCGGGTCTCTGCGGTTGAGGAAGCGCAGCAGCTTCTCCGCCTCCTCGCCGTCGCCGCGGTTGAGCAGCTCCTCGAAGGGCGCCGGGTCGGACAGCCCCAGCGCGCTCAGCGCCCGCTGCCGCGCCCACTGCACCCGCACGTCCTCCAGGCTCATGGCGGCGGCGGCGGCGGCGGCGAGCGCTGCCCCTGGCAACGGCCGCGAGCGGGAGGGGGGCGATGCCGGCGCGCGCTGCCCCTGGCAACGGCCGCGAGGGGGCGGAGCCGGCGCGCACCCAACCGTCCCTCGGGCGGCCCAACGGTCGACGGCGCGCGCCGACTGTCAGCCTCACACCCTGGAGAGTTAAAACACCCCTCAGGGAGGGAGGGTGCTCTGCAAGGTGGCACCCTCACAGCTCAGGGCACAGACGCCTCCCCAGCACAGCTTGCTAAATCTAAGTGATTTAGATGTAGGAGCCTGGGCAACCTTGGCGGGGGCGCTGCGGGCACGGCCCCCCGCGGCTCCCCATGCCAGCCCCGAGACCGCACACAAGGAAGGATCCGCGGTGTTAGTCGGAGCTGGCTTTAGGCTTCAGCTACGGTTTAGGGGCCTCTGGTTAAGGGGGTGGGAAAGGGAGTTTTTCCTTCTGCTATGACAAAAATAGCTGTAGGGTTAAGCTACAGTTTAGGGCTTCACACTGCAAGGGGCCTCTGAATAAGGGAAGAAACTGGACGTTTTCATTCCACTATGACAAAATAGATACATATTTAGGGCGGCCATCGTAGAAGACAGTCCAGTTACCTTTTGTCCTCTACTGACGTGAAACCTGCTACCTTTACATCCTCTCTTGAAGAGAAAAACAGAGGACATAAAAGCATTGGGTTTTGTGTCAAAAGAAGACAGAGGAGCAGAAAACCAGGACGTCCCCTATGATGGCCCCTCAATGTCTATTGGGCTCCACCATTTCTTATTCCTATTGAGTTCATGAATTTGTACAGAAATACTTCTTCTTAAAATGTCATGAAAATCTGTATTTTGTGGATGATATGGGGCCTCTCAAGCTGGACACAGCTTAGGGCCGGAGCACGTCCCGATCAGGCACTGGCGGGAGAAGCGTCCGGCCCTGCAGCCAGGGGTCCAAGCACTGGCTCAGCCCTTGCTACCAAATAAGCACCCAAAGTGTCGCAGCATTGAAACATGCGAGGCAAGCAAATTTCTGAGATACAAAAGCCCAGACAGCTGAAGGAACAAGGCACTACTACACAATAATAGTCATCCACTTTTCCTGTGGCACATGGTGGCAGAGTGCAGGGTGGAAAGGGAGATCGAGTTGGGTCTTCCCAGGATTTTTTCCTCCGTTCCTCTCTCGCTGGCAGCCAGCAGTGTTTTGGGTCTAGGAGGTTTTGATTCAGAGGCCGTGCCCCATACCTGTGCTCGGTAGCACCAGATGCCCCGCACCTCCCAGAACGCGTCCAGCCCCTTTTGGAGCCCTGCGAGGCCATCAGCTTCCACCACACCTGGTGGCAGCGAGTCCCACACAGTAGTGACATGCTGGGTGACAAACAACATCTGCGTGTTTAATTTTAAACTGGCTGCTGACTTGTTCTGCTTTCTGACCCCTAGTTCTCACCTGATGAGGGTCAGTCGTACATCCCTATTGACTTTCTCTCCGCCATTTACCATTTTGTAGACCCTTATAATGCCCCCTTCAAGCATCTCCTTTCTGAACTGAATAGGACCAGCCTCTAGTCTCTCCTCTTAGGGATGTCCCTCCGTATTCTGAGTTCGTTGCAACAGAAGGACTGCTTCGTTAGTTTTCACTTGTTTTTTGACCACAGAAAAGTAAGACCTGGCATTTTCTGAGGGGTGCCTGAAGTCTTAACAAGGTTGAGAACCAGTGATCATCTGAACTGAATGTTGAAGTGGATGTTACGTGCAGTTCTCCCTTGTACTCGGGAGCGGTCACCGCTCCCACAAAGTAGTTTTGCAGCAACTGGCTTCCAAAGACCCAGAAGCAGCTACTGGCAGTTTTGGAAAAGGTAACAAGAGGGCTGAAAGGATGGGGTGGGGAGGGCAATAAGGGACAGTGGGGGACAGGAGAGCTCAAGAAGAAACCCAGCTCTTCTACTGTCATGGTTGTGATGCGCAGGAGCAGGCAAAGCAGATGGTTTGGAAAACTGACTGCCAAGGCAAAGGATCAAACCCGGTGCCTCCAGTCCTCTGTCCTATGCACCTGAGCGTAGAGATCCAGCTGGTGTTGTAGCTAACAGAAAAATAAAACTGATGTAGACACTAAGTCAAAAAAATTCTCTATTTTTATTTGAAAGATGGTTGGTTGTCAAGTGAAGTTTTTCTCCTATGACAACTGAAAATTACTTCTTTACAGTTGGGCAAATCTAATCTAAGTGAAAATGAGATGTAGAAAACCCGCTAACTAAAACCTTTTTTATGCTAGTGTGAAATTCATTTAAAATGTGTAAATGAAGAACAGAAATTGAAGTTATCTAGGACAAAATGTTGGTAAGATAAGAGCTAACTTAAATTAAATACAACCAAACAAACATTGCAGAATACTGGTCCTAAATATAGCAGTTAGATTTTATTTGGAATTAATATGAAACAGGAATGTAGGATTATGTTCTTATGGCACAGAAGTCAAACCTGTATTGGTAACACATCCAGTTTTCATGTTGCTATAAAAATATACCAAAGGTTCCCTTGCTCCACCCCTTCCCTTCCCCACCCACCTCCACTTACTATATAAACAACTTTGGTTCAACAACTTCAGATAAACCAGTCAAGTTAAATTCATAAATACCTTTAACACCAAATACAAACATAAAATAAATTAAATCCTTATTCTGCATTCCTTAAGCATGGGAATTTTGCATGCAACAGGACTACAGAATCAGAGCCTAACAAAGCTATTTCTAATACACATACAATGTCAGTCTGTTTTAAATACATCACACAAAAGCTCTAATCCTGCAAGATGGTCTGCACAGTCCCTATGAAGCCAGTGGGGTTCCACACAGATCACCTGGCACAACTGGGCTGTGACACTAAACTCCTCAAGGAAGGGGGATAAAAGGTGTAGCTGGGGGTCTTCTTTCCCTGCCCTTCATTTTACTCTTTATCAAATGAAATGGCAGTTTGGGTAACTGGAAAAAGTAGAGTAATAATTATGGGCAGAATTCAGAGCATGAAGTAAAAAAGTTTTGATGCAATTTTGAAAAAATAGACAAAAGCAAAAAAGGCATTTCGTATTGGTATGAACACTTTATACTGATTTATACTGCTTTTGAATACTGAAAACATATATTGCCTAACCTGAATTGCTTCCAGATTTCATCAGTTGTTTTTTTTGTCTGGGAAAGTCATGCAGAATATTTTATGTGATAAGAAGATTAAGACCTTTAAGATCATTTAAATTAGCTATTAAAGAAAACAAAACAGTCTCTTCTGACCAAACAATTCCTAAATTATTTGCAGAACGAACAACAAAAGGGCTATTTTTAGAATAATCTTAAAATTAAGTTACATTAGTTTCTCATTTAAAAATGTACACATTATGCCTATATACAAGAAGGCTCCAGATCTGCAACGTATTTGTATGGAGGTATATAACTGAATTATTTGGCTGTATTAAGGCAATCAGTGAACATATTTTTCCTCAACAATCGCTACAGTCAGTGAGATCCAATTACATGATTTGCAGACACCTCTGAATATTTCTGTTTTCATGCAACCAAACTATGCAACATCATCTTTATTAAAATATAAAGAAATATATTTAAAGGAGAAAGGAGTAAACTTGTATCCTCCACCAGTGTAGAACTTGGTCTGAAATTCCACCCTGTAATAAGACAAAAAAGGATGCGCATGTTAACAACTGGCTCACGGAGGACAGGGCAAGATGCTCAAAAGACAAGACAGTGGGTGCATCTACATGAGATGCTTACTGCAGTTGCCTAACTTCCTTGCTTATATTTTGTGTCAAACTCAACTTTGAAAATAATCAATTGTGGAGTGGGTGCAAATATTATAAGCTAATGATTAAATTGTACCTATAAAGCCGATTCCAGTGAACCTTTTACTTAATGTAATGAAAAGTTTCTATCACCAGTAAGTGTTTGAGTTGTCTCTTTAAATAAAAAATAAAAAAAAACCCATAAGCAACCTCCATTTTGACCCAATAAGATTCCTTGATCAACCCAACATGCAGGAAAAGTCACCATGAAAGTTAACACTTACCAGTGAAGTCGCACAGCATGAAGAAAAGCAGAAAGGCCTTCCATGATCAAAAGGATGAATATTGTTAACACAGCAAAAAAAGCTAATATTGGAACTAGCAGTAAGATGCCGTATGCTGCATCCACACGAAGGCCCACTCTCATTACCATTTCCCACAGTACTTCTGACAACTCTGCAAAACAAAGGATTTTTTAAAATTAACTGGAAATATTTACACCTTTAAGCAACAAGTCTACTTTAATATTTGAATGCAGGCTGGTTAAAGACCCCAGTGAACAAGAGAAATATAGCTAAAATTATCTTTCTGAAGAAATCTAGTGCATGTAACAAGATGTTCAAGGGACTGAACAGCATAAAATAGCTTATACTTTTTAAATAGGGGCAGTAGCTTGCATTCACCAGAACAGTACTTCACATGCACCAGACTCTTTACCATACAACTAAGGAGAATAATCTGAAACTACACCTCCTGTCTTGTTTCCTTAAACAATGGACTATTGTACTATTCTAAACAGTCTCAAAATCTGTTTTACTAAAATCACAACCCCCCACCCAAGGTTCACATTTCAAGTGACCCTTATGAGAGTGACCAATATGCACCATATTCAGATTTGAGTTCTGAAGTTAAACACTGGTCACAGTCTACTGCACAGCAGCTTTAATTTCACATGCAAAGCTGACACAACTTTCAGATATCGTTTGAGAATAAGCACTCTTAGAAACCCTATCATGGTCAATGAACCTTGAATTAGCTTACATACACACAACATATCACTAACCTATTCACTGTAGCATAATACCTGTAAATTTATTGTGAGAAAAACATTCCTGGAATCAGACCAAGAATATTAAACAAAAATTTTGACTAAAGCTTTTCAGGATACTTGATCAACATGTCCCATCCAACAGCAAAAGGGGAGGGGGCTGTGTGTTTGGAAGTAACATAAGAGGTACCCATGTTTTAATTTAGAATGGCACAAGAACAAAAAACACCCTCACTCCAGTTCAGGAAAGGACTCCTATGCAGGACACCACTTATGCACAGAAGTAGTTTGAATCATATTCAAGACAGAAGAACATGCTTGCATGCTTTTCCAAATCAGACTCGCTATGTGGAAGACCTAAAGCAGTTCTGTGTATGAGGATGGATGATGGTACTAAGTCATGTGATATTTGAGGAGTTCCTAGATCCTTAGAAACAGGAGTGATCAAATGAACTTTACAGTGCATTCAGTGTTTTAGTTTGCCAGTTTTCCATTTGAGATAAAACTTCTTTTTAAAGACACAAACAAGTGCATAGTAAGGCATAGAAAGGCCAAAAAGTAACAAAAGAAACATTCTCTCCACCATTAAAAGTTACATTAGAGAACAGACACTCACGTGCATGAGCGAGACTTAGTGCCCAGAGCCTTAGGTATGAAGCGGTATTGGAGATGCATCCTAGGCAGTATTCAATGGTATGAATAGTTTGATTCATGAAAATATCTGCAAAATTAAACTACATACACAGATCTATGTAAATACATTTGTATATGGCTCAGTTCAAACCATACAGCATAAAAATATAAGTTATTTGTAAATTAATTATAGGTTCAGACTATGTTAAAGCAATGTAAGAGATCAAATAAGTTTGTTTTATAACTAACAACTATACAAAATAAACTTTTATATCCTTATTGCAGTAATAAAATAAAAGAGTACTGTCTTCTGATTGGGTCTCACGTTATTATGAAGTTTTCTAAAAGGTAAACAGACTGGCCAATATAATTGTGCATTAATATATACATGTAAATTGAATTCCTATCACAAAGGTGGTCTGTTTCTGTTGGAACACAAGTAAAGTGACCTAACTTCCAATTCCAGCTCTGTACAACTTTGGACAAGGTCAAAGCCTGGGAATAATAATCATTGCCCACCTTTTTAAAGCACTTTGACATTCTCAGGTGAAATGTTGTAAGACCAAGGCATCACCATTTCCATTAAATGCTGCTATCTAGTTATATTGGCTAATTAATAACAAAGAACTGAAAGGGAATGTTGTTCCTGTAAATCTCAAATATTTTTTATGAACCTGACACAAGGTGTGCAGTGTCTTAAGTGATCAAACTTCCTTAATTCCTAGGTATATCATCCCCATCTTGGGGTTATTCTGAGGTAAGAATCATACTCATTTTGCAAATGGGTAAATTGAGGGATCAAGCTGAAAAGTCTTATTCAGTTCCTAGTGAACTGGATAAGGCCCCAAGTGAGAATTTGCAGTCTCTCTCCATGAATGTTTTCTACCAGTAACTTGCTTTTAGGTCTCTCTCCAGTACAGTCACAAGTTGAACGTATTACCTCTTCTCCATCCCCTTCTTGGTGGCCACCATCTGCAGGACTGTTTCCCTCCTCTACATCATGAGATCTCAAGAGAGAAAGTTCCTCTTCGCTTTCTTTGCGAACCAATTTGTAGCCATTCTGCACAAAATGTAAATGAATCAGCATTTGCTTACTCCTCCTCTTGCTTCCAAATAACAACCCAAAATGTTGCAGCACTGAAACATGCAATGCAATTTCTGAGGTACAAAAGACTAGACAGCTGAAGGAACAAGGCACTATTTATTATACAATAATACTCGTCCATTTTTTAATTTGCATGGTGAAAACAAGTTGGGAGAACACTTTATGGAAATCAGAGCTTAATGCTTCTAGATTCTCTCTCAATCTAAAAGGCAGTGCTTTCAGCATATTAAGATCTTTAAATGACTTATCAAACATAACTGAAAAATATGATGAGCATAAATTAATCTGCAAAAATATCTGATTAGTGACCTTCTGTTGTGACTTCATGTTTTAAATCTTTATGGCACATACAATGGAAGTTATATTCACTCATCTACGACACAGAAAGTATTACAGAAACAGCTCAGTGAAGTAACTACCACTAACGTCCAATCTACAGCATCAGACCAACAAATGCTAGCTTGGCATCACAAAGGAGTGACATGGGCAAACGCTTCTTAAAATTTAAATTTTCTTTAAATTGCTGAGTTGGCCTGAACAATTCATACTCAAATATCCTTTACACACAAATATCACTGTCACCATAGAAAAGCAAACGTATATCATGCTTAAAAGTGTTTTTTTTTTCCAATACATACCCTGTACATTCCAATGCCTCGTCCTCCATTGTGCATCCAATACAAATAAAGTGGTTTTCCAAGAAGCATTACAGGAACAGAAAGCAAAGCAATGACAAATAAAAAATGCTGTAAAATAGCCTGGTAATGGAATGGGAGGGAAAAAAACAAAGAAACATATTTAAATGAGAAACCACCACCAAAATCAAAGTACTTGCTTACTTAGTAAACCAGAAGCACCTACGCACTTCCCATAATACAATTCAGTATGTGAAAATCTCCACTGACTTCAGCAGCGCTTTACTGCTTGTTTAAGTACATGTTTAAATGCTTTGATGCATTGAGGAGACTCAGCATCTGCACAACTGGATATCAGAATACAGCTTTGCTAATATCCAGCTTAATAAGACTGTACAGGACAATATGATAAATAAAAACTAATCTGGGCTCTGCAGCTCTCATTCCAATCAAGATCAAGGTTAACCTGAAAACAGACCATGAAAATTTTGCTCTGGAAATTGCCTCTTTTTAAAAAAAAGAGAACAAAACACCTTCTGATACAATCTCCTTACCCTCCAAACCCTGAATTCAACCATTATCTTATACTGAAGTTCAGTTAATCCTCTTCATTTAATCATATCTATCAAAGAACATAGGATAAGAACATTGTTCACCTGTCCTGTATAAAGGGGGGGCGTCTCACTACTGCGAAACAGGAACATGTTAATAAATTCAATCAGGATGCTAGGAGCAGTTGTGGCAGTTTCTGCTGAGTAAGCTAACCATTTGAAGACTATCATAAAGACAAGGTAACCAAAGATGCACAGCATGAACAGAAGCTCAGGAAGAAAAACCAAATAAATATTGTACTTCTTCCTGAAGTGTCTAAAAAAATAAAGAAAACACACAATTAGTAAAGAACAGCCATC
This sequence comes from Crocodylus siamensis, assembly GCF_052110815.1. NCBI lineage: Eukaryota > Metazoa > Chordata > Crocodylia > Crocodylidae > Crocodylus > Crocodylus siamensis. The sequence goes on from NC_143403.1 coordinate 68,571,550, forward strand.
ACAGAAGGATCAAAAACAGATTTAGAGCCTAATTCTGGGAGAGGCTGAGTACACTGCAACCCTCTCCTGACCTCAGAGGAAGCTGGGAGTGCTCAGCAGAGCTGTGCGAAGCAGGCCCTATTCTATTCAGCCCGAATCGGGGACAGTGATTTGATTCACTGATTCAGATCACTGTCCCCGATTTGATTCGGACATAGAGAATCAGCAGAGAATCAGCAATTTGGACACAGACACAGATTTAAATCTTTTTTTCTACAAAGCTCGAAGTACCAGGACGGCTTGTGAACACTACCATGCTGGGGCACAAGGAACGTCCCAGAGAAGCACGTGAGGGGGGCCCTCCACGTGCTTGGCAGTGAACCCAAAAGTGAATCAGAAGTACTTCTAGTCCACTTCTGGGTCCACCACGGAGCACAGGAGGGGCACCTGCATGCTCCCCGGCAGATCTGGAAGTGGACTGGACGTGCTTCTGGTCCACTTCTGGGTCTGCTGCCGAGCATGCTGAGGACCCTGCCCACACTCCTGTGGGACACTCCATGGGCCCCAGCATAGCAGGTTCACGAGCCCCTGCTACCAAGAGGTATGTAGAAAAAACATTTAAAGCTGTGTCTATGTCCAAATCTTTCCAAATCTCTCCGAATCAATTCAGAGGGTTCCAATTCAATTTGGAGAGATTAAAGGATCCTCCGATTCGATTCAATTTTAGAGATTCAACCACCAAATCGGGCCGAATCTCTGCCAAACTGAATCAGGGACTGAAGTTTCGCACAGCCCTAGTGCTCAGTACTTCAAGGAAAACATGCAATGTGATCAAAAATAGAAATTATTTAAGAAATTAAGTTTTACTATGACTTTCAATGGGATTAGAGACTGAACAGCAGAAGATTCAGTCCCTTTAAATGCAAAACTACTTGGAAAACAAGGGCTTAATCCTGTATACAGTCATGCATATAATTAACATTAAGGATATAAATAACCCCAGTCTTTATTTAAGCACATACATATTTGCAGGATTGTGACCTGAATGAGTAAGATGGCAAATAACGTCAAAGAAATGAATATGAGAAAGAAACGCTCCAAAGAAGCTTAAAAAAATAGAAGCTCCTGATGCCGTCTGCTTTAGTGATGCACAGGAACAAAAATCTTGCTTCTCAATGCCTGCAGGTTTTTCTGTAGAACACCTACCCATTTATATTATTTTCAACAGGACGCAGGGTATTAGGTACAGACTTTCATAAAGCAAGTTTTACAATGAATTTACTCTGGCTTTGATCAGTTCTGAAAAACTTTCCAAAACTGTATCAGCTCAGATAATCACTGAGCCAAAAACATCGCCACAATTTCATTGCCCAATTAATTTCTAACTTTCCATACTTACAAGTGGTTGAAGACCCCCAAAACAACTCCAAATGTCATATGAGTCACTCCAAAAATCACAGACATTTTCATTTTGAAAGAATTTAAAAAACTGAGACGGTTGCTTGCCAGGTTCCAGATCTGAAGGAGAATCAAAGAGGAAACAGATGCCTGTATAAGGACTAATACAGTGCATAATGCTGTATCTTTTCCCCTTATAAAACCTGGATTCTACTTCCAACTTGGATCCCAGGTGAGTTTGAAGAAACTAGTTAAACTTTTCCCTGACTTGCTAAGGAACCAAACCCCCTTCAGAAGAGGATGTGTCAAAGTGTGGATTTACTCAGAGCATCCTTATGTTGGCCCTTCTATTAAGCAGATGTTGCAATGTTAACATATGGGTTATTAAGCATTATTCATCATATGTGGGTTAGTTACAAAAAAAGAGAAGCACTAACCGGATCAATACCAAAGGGATAAATTCCACTGTACACACCAGTAACATTTGGATCCAAAGTTAAGTACTGATTAGACTTCAAATCAGCAAGACTGCAGCAAAAGAAACAGGCAATTATATCTGTAATTTCTCACTTAGAATACAACTTCAGATTACCTAGTTAAAAGTGCAAAGAGATTTCTAAGCAGGGCAATAGTCAACAATATTTAACTGACAGATGCAATCACCTTTTTCCAGGTTAATTCCAGGCTAACAGCAGTTGCCAGAATGGCAGCTCTGGAGAGTGAATGACCATTCACGGTTAGAATCACCAGAGTTCCCCACAACCTGTTTTTCAAGGTTGAGACCATTATAGTGGAGAAACAAGTCTGAAAACCAAGAGCTGCAGATTTCAGGCTCCATTTTTCCATATCCCATTTTCTTTTGTTTTTAACTCTAGAAGATATTGCTGTTTTTCTTTTATTACTGTAGAGTGTACTGTGGGGTGAGTGAAGGTAACAGTAGCACCTGCCTAAAGCCACATGAAGAAAGTACCTACGAATTACTGAAGTAACCTTTAACACCAGCCTCATAAACTGAATCTGTGTATGCTTCTGATTCAGCCACTGCCAGCTGAGGAGGTTCCTTTACAAGAGACTAGAGCCTCCCAATGACCTCCACCACATAAAATTTTATCCAGAGCCATATAAATACATTAAACCAGTGTCAGCAGTACACTTTTTATGGCATAATAAAAAGAAGAGTACTACTCACCGCCAGACCTTCTGATCAAACATTGCTGAAACTTTCCAGCCAGAACCAAATATATTTAATGACTTTGAAAAGCAATCATTATAGACTAGGCCGGTATATACAGAAAATAGACCCATCAACAAAATTACATATCGTCCTTCAAAAAAGATTTTCATGATCTGAAAGTATTGAAATAACACCATGAGCTACAGACACATGAACTTTCTACACATTTCCAAGGAAAAGGCATGCTTTGTAATTATGTATGACCACGTAAGAAGGATACTAGATGTGAAGAAAGCTATGGCAAAACCAGGAAAAAACAGATTACTGTTTGACCTGAAGGCTATGCTTAGCAAATCTGTCCCTCTCTCTAACCATCTGTCCCTCCCTCCATCATGCCTGCAATGCGATGCTGCAGCTAGCAAAGCAACCAAAACGCTGGCTTGGATCCTTAGATGCTTCTCAAGCAAATCCCGGGACGTCATTCTCCCCTTGTTTTTGGCCTTAGTGAGGCCGCAGCTGGAGTACTGCATCCAGTTTTGGGCTCCACAATTCAAAAAGGATGTGGAGAAGCTTGAGCGAGTCCGGAGAAGAGCCACGCGCATGATCAGAGGTCAGGAAAACAGACTTTATGACAACAGGCTGAGAGCCATGGGGCTCTTTAGCCTGGAAAAGCACAGGCTCAGGGGTGATCTGGTGGCCACCTATAAGTTTATCAGGGGTGACCACCAAGATCTGGGGGAACGTTTGTTTACCAGAGCGCCCCAAGGGATGATGAGGTTGAACGGTTATAAACTCCTGCAAGACTGTTTCAGGCTGGACATAAGGAAGAATTTCTTTACTGTCTGAGCCCCCAAGGTCTGGAACAGCCTGCCATCGGAGGTGGTTCAAGCACTTACACTGAACACCTTCAAGAGCAAATTGGATGCTTATCTTGCTGGGATCCTATGACCCCAGCTGACTTCCTGCCCTTTGGGCGGGGGGCTGGACTCGATGATCTCCCGAGGTCCCTTCCAGCCCTGATGTCTATGAAATCTATAGGGGCGCACCACCACCACCTCCTGTCCGGAACACTCTTGAAGCACTCTGATTGGTTGTTTCAGTAATCGGAGTGCTCCAAGACTGCTATGGACAGACAGATTGACTAAGCCCTTTATTATATTAGAATAGATTTGCCATCACAGTTGCCTAAAATTTTTACAACAAACGTGTTCCCAAAGACACTCAAACTCATGTTATCTATTTTAGATTTCTAAGCAAACTTATAGCATACAAATAAGCTCTCTAATTTGGAGTCACTAAACTACCAAATATTCTATAAAGGCTACATTTCTGTGTATGATCATTTTTCAAAGTACTGTTGGTGGTTGGGCACATCATAATGGGTAGTACCAGTCATATCAAGTCCATTGCATACTTTGGCCTTGATGTGCTTTTGCATTCTCAGAGACACATTCTTATCGTGTTTTAGGAGGAGGAAAAGAGGAACTTAAAGCTCAGGGTTTCAAATCAGCAGAAGCGGTACAAGCAGTTCTCCGCCCTTTCCTAACCTGCTGCAAGTAAAACTAAACCCCAGCAATTTACCCATTTAAGTCAAGGTTAAATTATTACAATTTAGCTTCACTTGCTACAAGTTAGGAGTGGATAGGCCAAAAAAATCCTGGTTCAGATACATGAGGTGTTAAGTGACATCTATCCATAGTTTTAGTTTTCAGAAAAGTAAAGATTAATCTATCGAAATCACGTAAGTACTGATCTTTTACCTCATCTTGTGATCGCTGCAGTCTAGGGTGGTTTTCATACACAATCATCAAAAGCGCAAAGATGAACATTAGAAAACCATGTCCCAAGTCTCCAAACATAACAGCAAATAAGAAGGGGAAGGTGATAATGGTATAGAGAGCTGAAAAAAGCAACAAATTCCAGGTTTAGAGTAAAGATATTTACTGTGTCATAGATATTTACTGTGTCATTACAATTACCTGAATTTTGTCTAAAGACAATTCTATTAATGTTAGACAGGTAATTACCTTCTCTAAAGAAGTAACAGTATTATTGAATTCTACTTTTTTTTAATCAAGTCTGTTCAGTTTCACAATTTAAGAGATGCTGTTTCTATCCATTATCTCAATGGGGGCTCACCCATTTCCCAGGCATACTAGAAAGTGAACCTCATATCTTTCCCAAGTGCCATTCCAATTATTTGTCATCTAGATAAATATCCAATAATTAAAAATGGCCATTAAACAATAGCAAGGTAGTTGTCATCTTTCCCCATACTAGTGCTCAAAATTCAGCAAGCTGCCAAGCAAAAGCACAGCTAATACATCATGGAGAAATTAATAAGCAATTAATGCAATCAAGGCACTCTCAATTATCAAGAGGACAAACCTGGATTAACTTCCCCATAGTTCCCAACTCCATAGGCATCAACAATATTTTGGAACCCTGAGGTGAATTTGTTGGTACGTATCAAAGTTGGAGGTGTCTGTTTGGTTGGTATCGTGTTCACAAACGAAGGGACTGTAGCTCCACTCTTCCTCTAGTTATAAAATGAAAGGGAATAAACAATAAGTTGTATGAAAGGCTCTTTGACATGGATTTTACTATCTTAGATTTTATTTTCATTTTGATAACTGCACCACTGGCCCTCCAGATATTTACTAGTCATTTTTCTCTTAAACCTTAGCTGCCATCTGAATACTTTTTTGATTTGCAAAATTCTTCACGTGCACCAAGTCTGATCTTTTCCACCCTGTTCCCACTAAAAAATGCATGTTAGAGTACATCAAGGTTGCATAATGCTTTTACAATCTATCAAGGTTGCTAATCTTAGATTGGCAATTCTCAAACAGGATGCCACAAGATCAGTTGAAGGGTGCCGCGGAGGTGCAAGAAGATAAAGCAGGTATGAAGGGGTAAGCAGGTAAGTGCAGGATTGGGCTTGTCCCTGCCTGGACACTCCCCCACCCCCACTGAAACAGAGTGCTGCTCAATTCACAAGGGTGAACCTTGAGTCTAATGAGGGCTGCCATGAGTCTAAAACGTAGAGAACCACTGTATTATTCAACAACAGATACTTTAAAACACTAGAAGCCAATCTTTTTGGGCAGGCACGTCACAAATTAGTCCTGCACACTCCTGGAGTGCCATTCCAATCTGCTGCTCTGCTTTCAGCTCCTGGCCCTGTGCTTGAGCCTGATGTGCTAGTTTGCTTTCTATTCCCTACCCTATCCGCCGTGTGCCACACGCACAGGCCGCCTGTACCACAGGTTGGCCATCCCTGCTTTAGTCCAAGGATTTGCTATCACAAATTCTCTTTTTAATTTAACACAACTCCAAACACTCTCATTAAGCCAATTTTTCCATTTTCACAATAAGACAGCAGCAGTGCCTTCTGGCTGATTTCAGACAGTTGTCTGAACCGAAGACACACTGGGCCCAATCCTGCACACCATATTCAAGAAAAGCTCCCAGTGACATACATAGGGGATTTTGTTCTAGTACGAACCACCAGACACAGGCCCTATCAACCCTGAGTCCTACCAGGAATTTTCTGCATCCAGATCGTTTCCCTATCATACAGCCTTGTTTCTTTTCTTCCCAATGCTGGTTCAAAAGATTCTATCTTAAACTTCTGATTGTGCATAGCAAGCATGGAAATTAAGTGACTTACTGATCCTTCCTCAAGTGCTTCCCGCAAGTTTTGCAGATCAGACACTGGGCACCAAACCTCCGCAATTAAACATTTATTTGTGACATCAAAACTGCACAGGTTTAGCACGTGATAAATAGCTTTCATCTTCTTCACTTGGATAACCCAGGTATAGATGGATTCAGATGCCTTATATAAGACTTGCCGTAAGTAGTCCTCGGTTTTATGTAGCACCTTTGACAAAGGAAGAAAAAAAACCTGTAACTGAAAATCTGAATAAAGTCTAACTATAGAAGGAGCATTTTCTACCCATGCCCTCTACTCTTGGGATCCTGAGGAAGCTCTGCATGCTGGGACTTGTCCTCTTCACAGTCTTCCCTTTTACAGAAGAAACAGCCACTTGCAAGCCACAGTAAAACTGCTACTAAACATGCTAGTTAAGCATCACTATATGGCTACCCCGAAACTACAAACCATCTCCAATCTGTACCAAGCAAAACTGAAGTCAGATGTACACAGCTGAGCATCTGTGCTCAGGTCAGACCATAACAGAGTTAGCTGCACTCCAGGCAGACATAATGGCCTGACTGCACGGATCAGACTATATTACCTGGCAATACATCATTCCTTTCTCCTACTATTTATTACTTTACATGTGTTACCATACAACAGCAGACCTTGGGGAAATATTTTGTTGGTCTGAAAGCATGTATCTATATCATTAACTATGTATCTAAAAATTCTGGAAATGCATAGCAAAGGTTTGAATACCTAAAAAGATAAGTGACTAGAACAGCTAGCTGGATATACATTACATGTTACTACATTAAACAATTCTTTACACTGCGATATTTGGAATGAAAGGAGTAGCAGTGAAATTTTACTCACAGTATGAAGATCCTGAATACGAACATTTAGCTCTTCAATAACTGTTCTGCGCTCCTCAGTGGTATTGGGATAGGGATAGACATGACAATGATAGCTAGAGAAAACAAATGAGAGGATTGTATTAAATATTTAAGTACTAAATAGGGCTGCACCAATAAAGATTTTTGGGGCTGATACCCATAGCTGATTTTTAAGGAGGCATACGGGCTGATACCAACCCAATTTCCAATAACACTGTGGCAGCTTGAAGAGCAGTGTCCAGTTGCTAAGTTTGACGTGGTGGAAGGTGAGGGGGGAGGGAAAGGGTCTGGGGGGTGGGGGCAGGCGCAGATCAAGGCCCCTGCGGTGAGGGAGGAGTGGGGCTGAGGCAGGCACTGCCCAGCTGGGGCGGGGAGGGCACGAGACAGAGCCGCGGCCCATCTGGAGGGCATCAGGGGATGGCACCTGCTGCTGCGCACTGCTTGTCTGGCATTCACCTGCTCATCCAGTGGCTCCAGCCACTCATCCCCGAGGGCATGGGGGGAGAAGGGGGACATGTGCCCCCGGATCTGCACAGGGCAGGACGGGCTAGGGCCATGGCTGCGCCAAGCTCTTCCTGGCAGGACAGGGCCAGGCTGTGGTCAGGGTGGGTAGCAGCAGTGGGAGGGGCTATGACAAAATCTTGGGTGGCTGCAGCCCACCCTGTAGCCCCTCCAAAGCCACCACCAGCCACCCCGAGCACAGCCCCACCCCACCAGGAAGCTAAAATTACAAATGGAAAAACAACTAATGCAGAAATAACTAAAACTGTATCTTCAAAACTGTTGTATGAAAACAGCATCCCCATGTAATGAAAAAACTCCACGATGGTCAAAACACTTTATTCAATTTTAAGTAAAAATTAAATAAGGCTTATTTCTCACCAGTCACATATCTTCTTTACCTTCTGGCCGATTTGTTCACCCCAACAGGATATTAAAAACACAAACCATTTTGTGGGTTCACCCTAAAACCAAAAATAAATGGACACTTAATTAAAATTATATATTTTCATCTGAGTGGAATTATACTGTCAAAGAATTGTTTTAAAACTGTCAGAAAACAATATTAACAGGAAAACCACACCATTTTAAAGTAGCCCAAGAAAGAAAACTGAAAGTGTGATAATCTATTCCGTTTCACTATACTTAAGGCAGACAGGAAGGCATTTGGGGTGAGGCAAGAAAAGAACTGTGGCGTTATTTTCTAAAGCTGTAAATAGCGTTACAGAAATAGATCCACAGCAATATTTTCAATAAGAAATCCAGAAGTATGAGACCATCATACAAATTCCTTATCTGTCACACTGAACTTAATAATTAATCATTAATGCTGAAGTTAAACAGGATTATGATCACCAACTCTCAGTTTGTAACAGTGGACTATAAAAGAATTGAACTTTTCCTCTATGGATATTGTGATGTCATTAACCTTTCATTTTTACACACAGATGAATGAATAATGGCTCTTCCCCTGAGAAACATCTTGCCAACTGTGTAAAGTGTGAATAGATAATAAAATGGTAGCAGTGTTTACTCACTGTATCTGGATCTTCCAGACACTCATCCAGTTCTGCATAACTAAGAATAGTATATCCTTTGCAGACTCTCCACAGCATTTTTTCAAATGCATCAATTTTGGCTCGATGAACTAAACCAGATATAAATCTATATAAAAGGCAGGTGTTAAGAGTAAACCAAAACCCACAGATTTTTTTTTTTTTAAAAACATACATGAATTACAAGAATTTAGTAGTTGCATTTCTGCAGAACAAAAATGTCATGCTACACAGTTATTGCCTATTTTCTTTTACTTACATCCAACAGCAGGTGAAATTAAAAGAGTACTTTCTGCTCAAGGGAAAAAGATATGGCCATTGCTCTGATCATGCAACCAGGTCTGACACTAATTCTTCCCACAGCCATAAGCAAATGATTCAGTTTCTCTATACCCGATTCTATCCCCGTGTGTAAAATGCAGTATAATCGACCATGCAGGGATGCTGTGAGGATGTGTGGGGTGCAGCTCTTTCAATGTACACATGTATATTTGATAAATTAATTATTTTAGTATTTTACAGCTGTCATTAATGACTAAAATACTACATTTACCTTGTAATAAGAGCAGCAAATACAGTAACGAAATAATGATCTAGTGAAAGTCTACATTTTCTCTAACACGCACCCTTTAAATCACAACAGTGAACATACTGCAACAGTATTTTGGCCGTACTTCTGTCCTCAATAATTCAGCGACAAAACTGGATTCTAAACCGGGCCACATTCTCTACTAGTGAAAATAGGTGCTGCTCAACTGAAGTTAATAAAGCTACACTGGTTTACACTAGGTACAGATCCAAACCAGTATTTAGAGGAGTTTAATAGCAGTACATTAAATCCCGATCTCCATACCTAATCAACAAAATTCTCTAACATTACCTACCCCAGCTTGGCACCCAGCCTGTGCATACAATTGTAGTCCACCAAAGGTTCAGTTTCCAAAGTTGGGAATTCTTCATAATTTGCAGGTATATATGGTTCATGCTATCAAATGAGAGGCAGACAGTTTTCAAAAGATTTAATATCAGTCAGTTTAATAAAAAATATGTTTCAATTTGATTAATACATTTTACAAAAAATATCTCCCTTACGATTTGAGATAACAAGTAAGAGCTCAGGACCTTGTATATTTTTCATCATTTTTCTCAATGAGTAAAACCACTACCACAAAGATTTTAAGACAGACATCTAAATGCAACTTGAGCATAAAAGAGTCAAATCATGTCTTCATTCATTTTAGTAGATACCAATATCAGTGTTTAAGTGATTTGATACAGAAACTGAAAGCTCCTTTAGGGCAGCGACTGACTTTTCATTGTATATACACACAGCCAAGTATAACTGGAACCCAGTCCTTGATTGGTATCCCTAACAACTGCCACAATACAAAGTCATAAAAATGCATGACGTTCTAATAGCTCTACCAAAACTACTCATGTGCTTACATTAGAAAGCAAGATGTCACAAGAAAACACAATCAACATAATCCAAGTATATGTAGTACCTCAGCACTTCTCCTGACAAAGCCTTGTGTGACCCGCAACATGTAGATATACTCTGTCAGCTCAAGCAGGTTCTTCCGCAGCTTCTCTTTGTTTTTAGTCACCTCTCTTAGCTCTGTCTCCAGTTTCTGCAATTTTTCCTACAGTACAGAGAAAACACATCATCACTTCCACTTTGTTTAAAAAAACAAGAATAGTTAGTTCTATTTGTTGCTGTATTTTACCAAATAGGATCATTAAAGTATCTATGCACTCCACATGGAGAAAAGATAAAATATATTCCATAACATGAATAGATCAACACAGATTAAACAAAATATGTATCCAACATAAGGAGCGTCTAATTACTTTTTATCATCATAACGTATGCCAACTACCAGTCTTTATTACAACCTGTTCTGTAACAGAAATTTTGGCTTCCTAATTAACGGATCAGAGAATAAGAGCAAAAGTAACATTCTGCAACTGATTTGCTACTGTCACATGCTTTCTTTAATGGAAGTAGTATAATATTTAGCCCCACCAACAAATTAGCAGAATAATTTTGTTTTACAGGGATTAGTTGGAATTAAAAATTCTACCATTCATCTAAATCATCTGAGACGCTCATAAGCATATTTGACAAAAAAAAGAATGAAAAGATAATGAAATCAGAAAAATCTCTCCCTCTGCTGTAAAATTATTTAGAGCCTCAAAACAAAACTGTTTTCAGTGATAAAAAGAATAAATGCAGGCCCTTTATTTCTCTCTCTCATCCATCAGTTTCCAACAAGCTTTTTACTTTAGCTTTGCAATAATCTTGCTCCCTGAGTCATACAAACAAAATTAAGGGTTAGCTTTGATCTAAGCCAGGAAAGCCTCCAGCAAGACAGATCCTCAATTATCTCTTTGATATCCTACTGGCTGAAAAAGAAAAAGCTTCACAGAGAAGAAAGCACGAGGCAAATTAATTAAACCTCCCACACCAAGTTGCTTCAACTTCCTGAAAGCATTAATAGCAGAACTACAACCATGCCGACAGCAAATGATCAAGTAAGAAATGGGACTGAAAATCTATCAACTTTCACAACCGTAAACAAGAAGTGCAGCGATCTGACACCTAGACCAAAGGGAAGCAAGTGGCTGTACCTAAACCTAATGCTGCCTTTAATTTTTATGAAAAACCTTTTAAAAAGTTACCTGGATTTCTAAAACATGTTTAAGCACAGGGGCAGCAGGAGCAACGTCTCCTTCAGGAAGAGGAATATCCGCTTTTTTAATTTCTTGCACTAAATATCCTGGAGTAGAGAACAGCAACAGAATTAAAGGGGCTTATAGTATCTCACACTTGTCAAAACACATTACCTAAGCAACTCATTTAGGGGTTCAATCCTGAACGCCTCCTGGACACCCTCCACTCACACTGATCTTTAGTCATAACTGGAGGTGCTGAGTGTTTTGCAAGATCTGACACATGACAATTTATTCACGTCTAACTTATATGAAGGTTTCTAGGTACAGGGGATCTTCAAAACATGATACAAAAGAATTTTTCTTTGCTACAAGGCAGAGGTAGAACAAGTGTTTGGGGGATTAACAAACTGCTGTCATTAAGGCTACTTTCAGATTTCCCTAAATACATGCATACATATAGACATACTTTCACATTATTTGTTTATATACACTTGTTATGCTGATCTTGTATCCAAAGAATTCTATCCTGGAAAGGTCCAAGCTCCATTTTCCTACTCAGAATTATACTGACACTGGATGAACAGTTTACGAGGAACATGGTGGTTCAGCGCTTCTCAAACTCTAGGGTATTTTTTAAATTAGTGGTTTTCAACCTGTGGTCCGTGGACTCCTCGGGGTTTGAATACTGTTTATGGGCTCCGTGAAGGATAACTACAATCAAAAGTATGTGAATACCAACATGTACCATTCAAAGGGGCCCACACCTCCATTAGAAATTTCCAAAGGGGCCCACAAATGAAAAAAAAGATTGAAAACCACTGTTTTAAACAGTTACCTAAGACTGATCCAGTGCCTCATTAGCCTCATTTCTCAGTTGAAGAAAAACAAAAACAAAAGTTGAGTGACATACTGCAAGTCTCAACATATGTCTGGAGCAGAATAAGGAAAGGATCCATTTCTTCTCTCAGTTCAGTCCTATTTACAGAGCCACCCTGGCTCATAATTTACTAACCATCTTAATTACGGAAACATGCAAGGAAGGGTGAGTCTCATTACATTTTGCAGTGCTCAGAATCACCATTGGGCAAAATATAAAAACCACAGATAATATTTCCATTGCAGCAATACTCCCATTATGAAATCTCTAACTAGTAGAAGAGCTAAGACAAAATTAAAGTCAGGAAAACATTAACACAAACAAAGCTTACCAAGTATCCTTTCCATTTCCTCACATTTCTTCACTTCACTCACAAATTTTCTCTGAAATGCACTTACATTTGGATTGAGCTGCAGATGAAGAAGAAACACGCTAATTAAATATTTCACACAGCAGTAGATCTCCAGGACACAAACGGTTCATTGACTTAAGAACACTTCTCCCCGGCAACGTGACATTTGTGAGTAGTCCCAGTGCACTTGGTAACATATTCAGCTCAGGACCTCAGTGCCAAAAGCAGTCTTTCATTTGACATTTGTTGCTGCACTACTAAAACCAGGCAGCCGGGAATTAGAACCACGTCTGTCCTGGACAAAAGCTCACTCTTTGCAGCAGCTGCTTCTTCTCAGTTAGGGGGCCGTTGACAGACAGTCTTCAAAGAACTGTCGTAACTTTTGTTATAACAACAAACATTATTATAACAAAACAAAATCAATCGTCTCATTCCATCATGTTACAAAATTAATTAAAGCCTATGGAGCAACCATTCCAATTTTTTTGGTTAATTTACTATTTTTACGACTTAAAATTAACGGTGCAAATACAGGGTTTGATTATCCCTTGCTGCAGTGAATGGGGATATTGCCATTGATTGCAAAGGTGTCTGATACACAATTTGAAAATGAATCCAAGTACATAAAAGCTCTGTTATCCGGCATCCCCCTGGGAATGGGGGATACCCGTTAATCAAATAGGCACTGTGCAGTGCACTCCCTGGCATCGGTGTGCTGGGGGACAGGGAAGGGTGCCCCGCACAGGCTGCTTTGCCCCAGGCCATGGTCCACAAGGAAAAAGTAAAGAAGAACTCGGCTCGCAGCGGCAAAACTGGAAATGTGGCTTCTGCTTTTGCTTTTGCCATGCCCCTCGGAAGGAAGATTTGTATTGACAGATGCTGGTTAGTGGAGATTTCCAGCTGGCAAAGTGCCGGATAACATGGCTTTTGCTGTAGCAAGCACACTGATCGCTCTGCAGTTAGACCCTCTCAGCATCACAGGGAGCATGCCCTGCCTTTATGAATGCGTATCCAACTACCAGGACAGAATCAGGATTTGCATATGAGCCGCTGAAAAGCATTTCTTTAAAATATTGCCCTTTCTTTGCCCCATTAAAACATAAAGGGCCTGATGATACAACCCTAAACCACATGAGAATCCTTTCAGGATTAATCCCCTTTGGCTTCCCTGGCTCTAGGCACAGAGCAAAGGTTTGCCATACAAAGGCACCTGGAAGACCCGACTTTAGCAGCTTTAAACACAGCATTAGTCTGATGATGTTCACAGGTGAGCCCCCCTCCCACGCAAATGCCTCCTGCCTTCTCTTTGAAATTCAGCAAGCAAAGATGGATCAGACCATCCTAAGAAACACCCTCCCTCCTGCCCACTGGCATGGGCTGGGCCGGCAGCACTTTGCCCTGCGGGGACAGGGGCTACACCGACACCACTACGCGCGGATGTCAGGTGGGCGTTTGGCTTCCCCTACAAGGACAGCGCTGGGGCTCTCTGAGGCAGCGCTGCTTTACAGCCACGCATGAATGGCCATGGGGAAACACCACGTATCTGGGTCCATGAAGGCAATTTTCCTTAAGTGTTCCCAGGGCCGACTGTTCTTCTGGCATGGTTTAGTACCCACCAAGGTGTTGGGAGTTAAGACCCACTTGATGGAAATGAGACGCTCCTCCCCAGCTTCCTTTTACAGGCGTATTTTCATAGATTCATAGTTGCCAGGGGCTGGAAGGGACCTCGCAGATCATCGGGTCCAGCCCCCAGCAGGAAGACGACTGGGGTCAAGTGACCCCGGTGAGGTGACCGTCCAGTCTCCTCTTGCAAAACCTCCAGGGTAGGTGACCACAGCACCTCCAGAGGGAGTTTATCCCACAGTCTGGACACCCCGACTGCAATGGAGTACTTCCTGGTAGTAAGCCTGGAGCAGCCCTCCAGGAGTTTGCATCCGTTGGAGTTTATATCCATCCATATGGCTGAGGGCAGGCGAAACATGGGGACATCCAAACCCCAAGCCCCCAGGCACACAGGTTGCCCAACTGGAAATAGCTGAAGCCCACGATGGGGTGGGGAATATTTGCTGGTGGCAGGGCCACTTATGGTTAGGACAGATTCATGAATTTGGACTTGACTGAGCTGGGAACATGAAAAATTTGTTTCAAAAAGAAAAATAAATAATAATAATAATAATAAATGTCCACGTCTGTCACCGAGACCCCTCTCCACCCCCTCCGACGCCTGCGCCCGGGTAGGAGGCGCAACTGTGGCACCCGGCCTCCGATCGCGAGGCGACGAGACCCTCGGGGCCGGCCGGCCGGGACACGGGTCCCCCGGGGGGTGGGGGGTGAGACGAGGACTCTGTTTATTGCGCGCTGCGCTGCGCAATGAAGGTGACGTGCGCGAGGGTGAGGGCCCGGGTCCCGGGCCGGCGGTTGGGGTCGGGCGTAGTACTCACGTCCCGGAACTCGGCCAGGCCGCGCTCGCCTACCGCGCTGAGGCACTCGTAGGCTGCGCCCGCCTGCAGGAACAGCTGCGCCAGGCACATGCGCTCGCCGCGGAACAGCGCCCCCATGCCGCCCCCCACCCACCCCGCTCGCGGGTCAGTCACCCGCCCGGCAACCCCGGCCAGATCGCCGCCCGCCCGCTTCCGCCTTCCCCCGGAAGTGCGCGCGGGCCAATCGGTGCCGAGCCGCGCCTTAGCCCCGCCCTCGGGCCAAGGTGCTGGGACACGTGGGCGGCCCGGGCGCAGCGAGGCGGGGCTGGAGGGAGTTTCCTGCAGAACCGGGGAGAAGCCGCCCGGTGCAGGGGGCGGGGGTGGGATGCGTGTCGCTTTTGGGTGGTTAAATCCAGAAGCAAAAGGGAGAGGCTTCCCTGCAAGGACCGATGCGGACGGGGAAAGGCATGTAGCACAGGCATGCGAGGGGGAGGGAAGAACAGGACGCAGGCACAACGCGGCAGGGGCGGCCTTTTTTTGGTTCTAGTCTGTGCCCCACCGCATAATGAACAAGAGGACATTTAGTGCATGTTCCCCACAACCACCAAAGTGGTAAGGAAAGAGCTCAGTTGTAACCAATCATGTATACACAGGTGAGTGCAAATAGCATCTGAGTTAATAAGTTTAACTAGTTAAACTTTATCAACTAGTTAATAGTTTAGTTTCCAAAGCAAGTGTTCAAGTATTCATCCCCACATCCAAAAAACCCTTAGAATACCGGTTCTGTGCTAGATCCCATTCATAATTCAGTGAAATTAACTGCTGATTGGCAAATTCTCCAAGGTTTTGTTAGCCGGAGCTGGGTCCAGCCAAGTGCATCTTGCACCTCTGCAGATCCCCAAAATCAGCAGTGCTGAACTGCATTCTGGAGATAGAGCGGCAGAATCCTGCACTTAAATAGCAGAATAATTATTTAAATAAATAAATAAAAACCTTCTTATATATCCATGGCATTTTTAATTTACATGTTTATACATAACTATAAAAAACATATGTACAGTCCAGAAATACTTTTTCACAAATTTTACAAAGAAGTACCTGTACAAACTAGTTTAATACCAGCATTAAAAAAAACTACATTTACGAAATGTTTCTCTTTGCAGCCCAATTTTAAAGTGAAGTATGATCCCACATTATCAGGAGCTTACTCCAAGGACTACTCAGAATTACTGCAAGTAGCAAGAAGAACACCAGTACCAGGCCTTTAGCAAGAGACTGAGAGTATGGTTCCCCTGAAAGGGAAAAAAAACATTCTAGTGAAAATGAGAAGAGCCTAAACATCACATTTCCTTTAAATTTTTACATTGAAGATCAGTAGGGAATTTTTCTTTAAAAAAAGTACATGGCCCATAGCATTTACAGTCTCATTCTGTGTTGTATTGTAAGTTTTTTTTGTCATTTCCAGTGTTAAGCCTGATCCTGCACAAAGTAGATCATGGCCTTTGTGTCTCTGCAGTTATCAGCGCACTAGTAGAAAAGTGCGGGGGGCAACTTTTATTGACAGGAATCTCCCAGATTGGCCCTAAATCCTACCCAAATGGCACTCCGATCCCATTCCCCTGTCCAATCTGTTCTTTCTGTTCTCTACCTGAGCTGCTGCTGTTTCCTGCCCCGTCTGCCACTGTGCTGCCAGTACTCCCCTCAATCTGGCTCGAACCATTTAATCTGCATAATCTCCCTGAACATAAGAAATACAATTTATTGTGCCAGACCATTAATCCCTATAGCTTGGTTTCACTGGGAAAGTTGCTTGTAGCAGTCCACATGCTTTTTGCACACTAAATTAGTCAGCTGGCCTGTCTAGGTCTAATGACAGAATTTAGCCAATTTGTGTTACTGGTGATGTATAGGAAAAGGAAAAATTCAGTGTTGGTTCTTGAGTTGGGAACTCCTGACTTTCTATCCTGTCTCTCCTGTTCTAGTAGTTTGTTTTGTAAGACCTGGATAGGCTCATGCTTCACATGCTCTGTTCATGCAAATAGTCAGGTTAGTCCCAAAGTATTTGCAAAGCCTGTTCTACCTGTATAATACCGTGTCAATGGATACAGAAGTTGTGGCCAGCAAACTTCATTTCGATCGCAGTCATATTCTGTATAATTAATCTGAAACCTGAAAAACAATTATTTATAAAAGATGCATTAAAACAACATTACAACCAGAACATTAGTGCCAATGCATAAAAATAGCCAGGGGAACTCTCTTGGCTGTGTCGAGGTGACTTAACAGGTCTTTCCCCTATCTGAATTCTGTGTTTTTGTAGTACATGTCAATGATAATAATGCAATTGCTTGGACATGCTGCCAAGGCAAGAGACAGTCTTAGGGTGCTTACACACGTGCACTGAGGCTGCTCTGATGCGCTGTAGTTGCAGCATATTAGAGCAGACTTGATTAATCAAATCTTCTGGAGCTTGGTAATTACGTTCAGTGTATCAGCATCCCTGTGCTTAAAAGGTGGCAGGATACTTTAATTAAAACTTAAACAAGCTTTAGTTAAAGCACCCCTGCCACCATTTTTCAGTGTGAGGACACTGATACACATGGCACTCCAGGCACTTTAATTAGAGTGGCTCTCAGAGCTGCTTTAAAGTGCCCCCTCCCCCCGCCTCCCAGAGCATGCATATAAACACCCTTAGAGCCAATCTGTTCCCCCTTATCCACTCAGCTAACCCAGTAATCCTACTGAAGTCAATGGAAGAAACTACCATATGAATAAGAGCTGCAGGATAAGGCCCTTTGGGCTCTAGCCTGCAAGATGCTGTGCACCCTTAACTCTTAGCAAATTCTCACCGGCTTCATGGAACATGATGTACTTTGCACCCTATAGGAATAGACTTGACTGACAGAACCACTGCAGTGCAGTACAATTTAAAGAGGTCTCTGACATATTTGTTTGTTTCCAAGCAAATCACATTTGCTGTGTCTTATTAACATTATTTTATTTGGGCACTTCCGCCTGATATAATACTAGGTATTAGATTTATGTAAAAAGTTACCTCGTCTTTGGAATTGGTGGTTGAGCTGGTACTTTAATAAACTGCACTGACACAGCGATAGGAAAATAACTGGGCTTATTTTCACAGATAATCCCACACTGGAATTGCCATGTCACAGTTGAGAAACTGGAAAAAAAAAAAGGAGTAATATGTACATGCACATCTTATAAAGGTTCTTAAATGCTTTTGGTACATCTTTGCTGCCAATATTTTCCACCATATTTTTATAATTGTATTACATTCTATCTGAATCAGAGCTAGACAATGTTATTATCACACACTGGGGGGGCTGGGCCCTGGGTGTGTAGGGTCAAGAGAGAGGCACCAGCAGGGCTGCGAAGGGTGGGGGGAGCTGCAGGTTACAAGTGAGCGGCTCAGCAGGGATGGGGGGGGCTGTGACTTGGAAGCAAGGGGCACCAGCATATCAGAGCTGTTCAGCATCACAAAAGGGTGGGGGGAGAGTGGAAGGAAGCAGAGGGGAGGGGTAGCCGCAGCTGGACCCGTATCCTGGGTGAGCAGAGAGGGCATGGGAGCTCCAATTTTCTGTGATTAAAAAACAAAATCAAATGCCAAAATACACAGGTATTTAGAATTTATTTTACTATAACAATTGAGGCACTGGTAGGTTTCCAAACTGCTTTAAAATTGTAAATATATCAATAAAATATTGTGTGCAAACTGAAATCTGTATACGTAGTGGTGTTTCATTTTAATCATGGAAAAATGTGGAATTGGGGTTTTTTAATTAGATAATTTTGGATTTATCAGATTTTGAAACAGAGAAAACCAGGATCCCTGTTTATGAGCAAGTCAGTCACAAGCAGAAACAAACATAGCTGCTAATAAGATAATCCTGTTAATCTAGAATCCTTTACAGAAATTTATTTTGTTATTGCAACTGCTAGAACTGAGGATTTTCAACATTTTTCTGTTTTAATACAGCTATTTATTTTCAGTTTCAATTGCAAAACGAGATAGGCACAGCTAGTATACAACCAGAAGGTGAAAGTGACTGTCAGTGGGATCTGTGTTGCAAGTAGAGATAAAAAAATTATTAGTTTTTTTAAATCTGCTCCTGATAAAAAGATAAAGGCCATTACATTTTGGGCCTCACATACTAAACAGCTGTCACCATAACTGAAAGTTATATTATTTGAATGGAGTCAAAAAAACATTATTTTGTTTTACCTGATCTGTATGCCAAGTATCTCTTGCTGTGGAATCCCTTCTATTGCTCCTACGTCAGCAGTAATTATGCGAATATTCAAATTAGCTGGAATATCCTGGCATAGCCCTTCCAGATTTCCAACACTTGCATTGGTTTTAGGGTTAAAGGGGTCCAAACCTATTAAATAAAAGAGA
The DNA here is from genome assembly GCF_052110815.1 of Crocodylus siamensis. Classification (NCBI taxonomy): domain Eukaryota; kingdom Metazoa; phylum Chordata; order Crocodylia; family Crocodylidae; genus Crocodylus; species Crocodylus siamensis. The sequence goes on from NC_143403.1 coordinate 68,590,959, forward strand.
ATCACTCATTTTGGGAAACAAACTAAAAAAAGACGTATTTTAAACACTAGCACAAAGCAGAAAGATATTGATAAATACTGCACAGAAATACAATAAAATACTTTCTTTTTGTTTGCCCATAGGAGAGAGGTACAGTACCGTGTGAAGATGCAATTTTTTTTTTATCCAATAGGGAAACAAAATATGTGCAGTTGCATCATGCATATAAAATGTTAATAAAAATAAATATTTAACTCATAACTCATTTTGATTTACAATTAAGATTTCTCAACTTTTAAAATTAAAATCACTGGTATCACAAGCATCTACTACTGCATGATTAACATATTATTAAAATGATATGATTAACATAAATTAAAACCAAGAACCACGAGTCCAAAGCTAAAGACAGAGGTGGGCCTTGACTTACGTATTATTTTCACCCAGTCATTTGGAACACTATAATTGGAGTTGCCTCTTTTTCCAACATGAGTAGCTGGTACTAATGAGTTCAGTCTTTCAGTTATATTCTCCCTGAAAACCATAATAACAAACAAGTCTGTAGCCATACCACTCTGGACTCAGTATTATATACTAACAGTACTTGAAGCCACAGTGTGAAAACCCAAGTGGGGCTGCATTTGGTGATGACAACCCTATGAGGTCATATCACTTCCCTCTGAGCCAATATTAAATCTGTACCCTAGCAAGATACTATAGAGTCCATATTTTAAAGATGTATCATTCCACGAGATACCCAGTTATCTGGGCTGGCTGGAAAAATGTCCACAATCACTCAGATGAGGATAAGTGCAAAGTCCTGCACTTGGGACAGAATAATTTCATACACTGATGCAGACTGGGGAATGACTGGCTAGACTGCAGCACTGCAGGAAAGGACCTCAGGAATACTACAAGCTGAATACAAGCCAACAATGTAGTCTTTTTTTGCAACAAAAAGCCAACAGCACATTGGGATGTATTAACAGGAGCATCACTTGCAAATCAAAGAAAGTGAGTCTTCTGCTTGGTTCAGCAGAGGTGAGACCTTGCCTGGAATACTGCGTCCAGTGTCGGGCCCCACACTTCAAGAAGGATGTGGACAGGTTGGAAAGAGTCCAGTACAGAGCAACAAAAATGACTGGGGGCCTGGGAAGCAAGTCTTATAAGGACAGGGTGAAATAAGTGACTAGGGTTATTTAGTTTGGAGAAGAGAAGGCTGAGGAGACATTTGATAACAGTATTCAAATACCTGAATAGCAGTTACAGAGGAGGGAAATGGGCTTTTTCTCTTTGGTCACAGGGGACTGGACTAGGAACAATAGCCTCAAACGGCAGCAGAGGAAAATTTAGGTTTGAGATTAGGAGGGACTGTTTAACTATGAGGGTGGTCAAGCACTGCAACAGGCTATGTAGAGAAACTGTGTACTCTCCTTCCTTGGAGATTTTCAAGAGCAAGTTAGGCAGACGCTTGGCTGAAATGCTTTAGTCCAAGACAGTCCTGGCTCAAGCAGAGGACTGGACCAGATGAACCTGTGAGGTCCTTTCCAGCCCTACTTTTCTATGATTCCTATGTAAACAAGGGTATTAAGCAGGTGTCATTAAGCCAATGATTCTCAACATTACTTCTCCATCTACAACAGGACATGAGCACTGCTATGCCTTCCAAGAATAAGTTATTTTAGATATAAGGCACTACAGTCATGGGGAGTGCGGTTACCTACATAACTAAGGTAACACTTTTCACAAGAAATGTTTTGATATTTTGGAGTTTCAAAATTCTCATTGAAGGTAATTAGTAAAAATACATTTCAGCTAGGCGAGCAACTGCAGAGACAAGAAAATAGGGATTTTTTTTATGGGATGGTTTAATTTTTTTGAAAGGCTAACTTCAAAACTGCAACATTTTGCTCAAGTTGTTATAATTATTTCCTCTTCTAAAAAAAGAGAAAGAGAATAAGAATGGGGAATTCAAGACAAAAAGAATTTTGTCAGAGAATAATGAATCCATGTATGAATATCAGCGATTAGCACAAGAACTGTTTTAAAGACACTAATTTTAACAGAAAAAGACAAAAATGACCATTATGGTAATATCTTAACAGAAGTGGACACTCTAATTCATTAGTTTCTTATTTGGAATGTTAAAGCTAGAACTAGATTTTTTTTAATTAACTACAAATACATATAGGAAAGATATTCACATATAGCTTACCTTAACCAATTGCAATCTTCATTCATATCAACTTCTAAAATGCATCCAGACAGTGAATTTATTCCAAACAGAACAGGTGTAAAAGTTGATGTACACAAACTGCTGCCAACTGTAAAATGAATGCAACTATATGTGGTTTATTATATCAACTTTGCAAATCTCTAACTTCAAATTATGTTTATATTTGTTTAGAATGCAACACAGGAAACAATGTGGTTCAGACATAAATACATTATCATTCCTCTTAACATCTCCCTTTCAAAACAAAACAAGTCATTTTAAATTCAATCAACACAATCATCTGAGTGAAGGAACATTTTACCTTTTACAGTCTGAAGTGCTTAGCAGTCCCATAGCAGAACATAATGAATGCTCTCATTACAGTATTTTGCACACAAAAAATTGAAAAGAACATCCAAAAACATCACAAATGCAAGCAAAAGACAAGAATGCAAGCAAAAGACATGACTGGGAACAAGAATTCATGACTCTTCCAGACACCAAATATTATGGAGTTACCCCAATAATGGTTTTATATGTCTCATTAGAACTTACCCAATCCCTCTGCTAACCTCTCTATGTTCCACAGTGATAACAGCCCTCTTCCCTTTGAATGGCCTTATTCTTCTACTTAGTTAGGCTTATCTGTAGCAACTGTCTTTTACTTGACCTGTAAGTAGTCGTGATAACTCTTTGCTCCACTGGTTTGGTACCCACTTTTTAAGTCATCAGTTTTATTAACATAAGAGAATTAAATAAGCTTAAGCTTTTTTTCCCCATACCTAAAAAAAGGGCTTATTGTGTCCAAAATCTTGTCTAACACCTCTCCCACATATAAAATTGGTGGTACAATAAAGGGTGCTCCCAAACAAATCCTGAATTCAGCTATGTTTGCCATCTGCAGGAGCAGCTAAATACAGGAGTTGACAGACACATGGCTCCTAGAAGGTCCAGAAATTTGAAGGCAGGACCCACTGCCAAATTCTGAGGTAGGGAACCTCACTGGAGACTCATTTTGGTGACAACAGGGCAAGCAATGGCTGTGTTAGCCTCTGCAGCTCCCTGAGCCACTACTGCTGCTGCCCCTGGTGAGTCCAGATCCGGTCTGCAAGGAGCCCTGAAGTCCAGATCTGGCCCATGGAACCAAACAATGCAACAGACTGAACTTTGAAGCGAAAGTCAGGAGAACTGGACTATATTCCCAACAGCATAGCATATTAAAAAAGATAATACCTGGCTGCCAAAGGTTTAGAGTGGCGGGATCCAAGGAGCTCATATTTATAGCTCTAACAGGTTTGCCAACTTGATAACCTAAACACATATAGAAAAATCATGAACATTTTGTAAGAATCCATTAGCATGAACACAATTTTAATAATACCTCTGTACTATTCTCTCTCAGAGTTGGCACCCAAGACTCTCCTAACTCCTCAAAGACTCTTTGGTGCAGTAAACCTAATTCAGGAAGACTAAAATCTCCTGAATTCTAATCCTGACCATATCCACACTATCTGTGATTTTGGGCTAGTCACTTAACTTCTCAAATTTCACTATCTGCAAAATATAGATAATGATAGTGACCTCCACTGTAAAGTCCTTTGGATCAACTGATAAGTGCTAGGGGATTGTTGGTTTTTCTTAAGTACTTCCCTCACCAGAGCAAGCACTGTGTGGGATTAGTATTTGTAAAACACTCTATAAAAATTTCTTCTGATTTTGCTATAAGTACTGTTCCTATGGGTCTGAACAAGTTAGGGACCCTAGCTAGGTGGTGTGGCATTCAGTCTCCTTCTAGACCAAATGTATCCATCATAGCAAGAATGGCCTCACTTTAGAGAAGACTGTTAGTGACCTGCAAAATCCGTGAGAGTCACATTCTACCTTGGGTTAGATGACTGCACCATGGAAAATGGGACAGAAGGCAGAGCCACGTCCTCTTCCCATCCTCATATGCTGGCACAGAAGCAACTTGGCACCCAAGGGAACATGAGGATGACCCATAAGTTACTGCAGGCCTAGCATTATAGCCTGCAGAATCAGCCTAATGTGTTAGTTCTAGAATGTCTAATGCTACTTCTCAACCTCACAAATATGAGTGACAGGGCAGAAAGCCAGTGAGTTATAGACATTCATGTTATGAATACATTTTAAAAAGCTGTAGAAAGTGATTTCTAATTATGACTGCATAAAAAGATCAACCAAAAGAAGCCAAAGTAAAATAGTTAACTTCACCTGGATTCCCAGAGAGTTCTGTTGCAGCACTACTATTTTCACTGACAAAGTTTACTGTGAACCTCCGAGACAACAGTTCTAATAAAAGAAAAAAAATGGTATAAATAATTTCATTAGCAAAAAGTAGCCTGCAGCCAACTTTTGTTAGCTTCATTTCTGATACAGATATTTCTCTTTTTAAACTCCATCTTGTCCTGGAATCACCTGTCTTGTTAACTAGCGCACACCTACCAACTGTTGCTTGTTAGATCCACACTCTTGAATTATGCATGTTCATAGAAAAGATTTCAGAGTATATTTAGGATATTCTGTGAAGTCTCTGAAACCTTCTAATGGACTCTATTAATGTGTGTACCTGTCACTGTGAACAATGCATGGGGTGTCATCCACCAATTACCCATTAATGTACAATTCAGCTAAAACAATGCACTGACTATGAAAACTAAATCAAACATTTACCCTTCAAAGCAACAGGGAACATTCTAATTTCAAACAGTTTTGTTGTGATGTTTCAACAAGAGTATCCCTCATACGATATTTCACCGAGGAAAAAAAATGCTGTTTGAGAACAGGCAATTTGGTAGAGAAATCCCAGTACCTCCATCACACAACTCTCCAGTAAGAACTGTAACATTTACTTCTTGCACTGTTCTCTCTTTCCACGTGAATGTATAATATTCTGCAAAGGTCTCTTTTTTACAGGAACCTGTCGGCTGAGCATCTCCTGCAAATAAAAAACAGTTCAGATGAAAGGGGTTATGTTGCTATGCCAAACAGAAGACTATGGTATTAAACACAAAAACAGAAAATACCATGTTTAACAAAAAAACAGGACATAAGAACTTTTATCCTAACTTAAGTAAAAGTCATTTTGGGTGCTTAATTCCCACAGTATCAGGACAGCACAGCAAACCTATGATGCACTCCACTAACCTATGCATTTTGTACAAACACACACTTTTTAATTCACTGTAAAATGTTATTATTCTGAGATCTATACATGTGCTTATGGGTGAGGCCTGCCTGCCATGCCTGAATATTGATTTTAGCTGTATTTACATCTTAACTTCATGACTGCAAAGGCATATTTTTGGTCTTTATGATTTAGCTGCTCAGCAGGGCCAGATCCAGTTCCAGCTGAAACCAAAAGACTTATTTATATTGACTTGAAGGGGAGCCAAATTAGGTCTTACCATTTTTCACTTTGTACAGCCTGGCACTGAGATTTGAGTAACAGCCAGAAATCCTTTCAAGAGTCAGAACAGACAAAAGTTTCATTCGTGCATCACCTACTCCTTATCTCTTTAAGGCTGAATACGAATAAATATGTCAAAATTAAGACACACACCTATCTGAGTGATGAAGCTGTGCACATCAGGGACATTCTCAAAGACCACATTTGGTTGTATCATGTCTGACAAGAAAAATAAAAACTGATTAGGATGCAAAACAGTCGCACACTCTTTCTTCGTCCAAAGCAAAGCTTTATGAGTCAGAAAAATGAACCAGCAGTTTTTGATAAAGGGACAAACTGCTGATAAAGCACAGCAGGTTCCTTCGAAACACCACGCCTTACTTATAACTAAAAACAATTCAGACAAGAGTTAATAGGACCAGAATGCCTTTTAAGGAAAGTTTGCACCTCCTCCAGTGCGTTATCACAACTACTATATGAGGACAAGGGAAACTCAGGACATCATGATTCGTAAAGGGGCTACCATATCAAGACTACTACATTTATTCTCCAACAAATATCAGCACATTTTGATTAAAGCAGATGCAATATACCTCCAGCACCGTTGTTTATCATCATGGTAAAAGAGGACTGTTCCTGGTACAACGCTAGATCAGTAAGACAAGTAGCATCAAAGTTCTGAAGGAATGCTACCGGGCTATTTTCAACGCACTGTCCAGCCATGGACTGCTGCAGAAAAGAACACGAGGTTTAAATTAATTTTAACTCTACCACTCGAGCACAAAAAAATTCACTGTACAGAATGCCTGCATTATAGCCAATATCAGATCTGTGTCAGAACAAGCAAGTTCTTAGACCAAATTAATTACATAGATAAAAAGAAATTGATATTTATAAACATTTCCATAAATAATATTACAAGACAATTTATGGCTTCAGTCCAATACGTCAAACAATCTACTATAAGTGACACTTTCTAAAATGTAAAAAGAAATTACAAAAAGTCTGGGTAGTTGATCACAGGTTTAAGAGAAATAAGCAAAAATTTTCAGTTCTAAAGTTACAAAAACATAAAGAACACTTAAAAAAGTAAGTTATGCCAACTTTTCCTGAATTTTTTTAAATGTTTTTTCCTGTTGAATTATAACCATCACTTTTATGTAGAAAAAGAATGGACGGTAGCAGGACAATTCTTTATTGTAAATGTGAATTCTGTACTAGTTGAGGGAAGGGGGGAGAAATGTATTTCAACCATTCAAAACAGCAAGTTAAAGAATTACTTGTAACTTCATTTCTTTCTATATAATGGCCAAGACCTGTGGAACACTGACAGTTACAAGTAGGGAGTAAAGGAAACCCCCACAAAAAAAGTCAAATTCTACTAAAATAAAGTTATTACCTGAGGAATTGTGAAATAATCATTTTCTTTTGTCATAATTGGATCTCCTTGCCTGTAACCATTTGAAAGTTTTTCAGGAACAGTTTGTAAAGGGTTCTTAAATGAAAAAACTTGGGATGGAGAACTGGAAACAGATTTAAAAATAAACAATTATTGTATTATCTGAGGCAATATTTACATGTTCTGTCCTTTAAGCTTTCTTTCCTAATAGAGACAAGACCTATGCACGCATACAATATCCATTCACTTTCACTATGTAAACTTAAAGCACATACATTTTTCAACACTAATTTGAAATATACCTTGTAAATAATATTTAATCATATAAGCAGCTTAACAACAATATTGGTATCTCAGAATCATTAGATACATTCACAATCATTTTTTTTTTTAAACTTACACAGACCCATGGTAGAAGTAACCAAGAAAGGGTGTACTGTCAAGGGAAGACTGTACACACAAGAAAGGAAACCAGTCAGGAACGTTGTGCACTGCCTGAACAGAGCATAGCTGGTCAAAAGGCGGGTTTACATTCCCACCAAACACTCCAGTGAAACAGGATCCATTGAACAACTGTTTCAAGTTTGAGGAGCATTCCTTAAAAAAAGAAAAGAAGTTATTTAACAAGATAAAACATCTCTCCCCACCCCTGCACTAAAGCTGGGCTTTCATCATGACAGATGACTATCATAGGAAGTGTTATTTAAGCAGCTGTGGACCAATCTAACATTCCTTGGTGTTACAGCAAGAATGGAGAGACTGACACAAATGTTATGCATGGACTACAACACATGTAGCTGACCTATAACAGCCAAACTTCATATGACCTTTAAATGTTTTAAATAAAATAAGTTGGATTTGTTTGTTTTGCTTGTTTGTTTTGGGGGGCTAGTTTTTAAAATCTACTACTAAAACACAAAAGACAAAAACAATGTTCTCACTGAAACAGGATATGTTACATTTTTATATTGGTTTAAAATGATGCATTTACTCCTCAAAGCCCATGGCAATAAATACTTAAGCACAATATTTGACAAATAATTTCTCAGGTAAGTCAGTGGATTTTGTAACACCTGGAGTATAAAAAAATAAAAGGAGTAACTGAAAAGTTAAATATGAAATCAGTACCTCATCACAGCAGCAACGAATATCACAGGCTCCAGCTGTCAGGTCACAAGGACAAGAGCCTAAAGGCTGAAACACTTGGTTTGGAATGACTGATGCATTTTCTATTAAAAAAAAGTAAACGCACAAAAAATTTAGACCCTAAAGTCTAACATGCTAGACATGTTATCTTACATTGCAACATGTTATCTTACATGTTATCTTACATCGCAATCCCACTTATCAAAATTAGGTGACCACTTTCATTGAAAAAAAAAAAAAAAAAAAAAAGTAAAAGAATGTCTGCAGCAGAGTTCATTCTTACTGTATGCATCTTATTTAACAGATATGTTAAACATAATCTCGGTATCTTTTATTCCTGCTCCAGTGGCAGTTTTTCAGTACCTCACATTTAGGTCCAATCACTTATACCTATACCAGGAGAGCCATCCAAAATTCCAACTTTTAAATGCATCACTACTAGCATAGAAATTAGAAAAATCCTTTTTGTATTAACACTGTAGATAGACTCAATGGCAAGCCATCATTCAAATCTGCAATCCCTACATGATGATCTCCACTTCCTTGCCACTCAAAAAAGTGTGGTTATTTAATTGAAAATATATTAAAATGCCATTTACTTGTTTGAATGACTAACAACAGAACTGCTAAAATAATTTAGCTCATAATAAACGGATTGAATCAGTTTTGCACGCATTCAAAAAGGCAGGAGTATAGTCCCAAAAATTACTGGATGAAAAGCTAGTCTGTTGAAAACAAATGATAAGTTTATCTTTGATTTCTGCAGAGCCAAAATTTCACCTGTTGTTTACAGGTTGCAGTTTGAAGCAATAAGAGCTAGTGCACCATGGTTTTTAAAATAATCATCAGAATGCCTAGAAAGACATACCAATATTCAAAAATAAAATATAAAAATCCCAGAAGACTGATTTTGTACTAAGCCTACACACTTACCTGACACGTTTCCCATAAAAGAAGAGTTGGCATATATTTCAGCTTGAATCAGGAGATATGCCAACATTTTGGAATCACGGCAAGCAGAAACTTGAAGAGTTTCAATAATACAGAGGGGCTCTGTGCAGCAATCAGTGGTATTGAGCAAACACAATTGCAGATTTCTGGTCACACTCACTGTCACTTTGGAAGCATTCTGAAAAATGTCAGATAAAGTTTGATGGCCAAATGTACACGATTATACTTAGTTCTACACTGCATTAGGTGAAGTTTCAGTACTGCTGCATATCTCCTGGGGTACCAATTATTTAAGAAGAAATATGTGTTGGGAGGAATGTGAAAAATATGCACTGGGATTTGCAAATAAAGGAGGCTGTCATCGACATACAGTTTATGAATATATCCATACAGATGAAATGCATTACCTCAAAACCTACATGCAAAAGCCTAATGCCAGGAAAAGGATTTAATTTTTGGTTTTCTGTAGAATCCTTCTGAAAAGTGAGAACAGGCCCAATTCTAGAGTCCATCATGGTCTCACTTTATATACTGTACCTGGATGACCACTGAACAATGCAAATCCAGTAATCCCCATTAGCACTGAGCATGATACTTCTGCAGAAGTTCCACAACCCATAATACAGAAAATTGATAATTTTGCATTTACATGGCAACTTGCAAAAGATTTCAATGACCATCACAAGCTGCAGGCATGATTCCTTCCAGCTAGAATGGTACCAATCAGCTATAATGATAAGACAGCACTCAGGCACAGGACAAATGGCACCTCCAAGCCCTTACTCTTATGAAAAGCACCCTGGAGTTTCTGGTGTCCAAAATCAGGGGTTCTCCAAGAAGCAAAATGAATGCCAAGACAAGAAACCAAACCTGGGTGTATTATATATTACCAAGTTAGCATCATATACATTCTTAACACATTAAATCTCAACTACCTACAATTACAGGGAAGAACTATTATTTTACATACCACGCCAGATGTTATGTTCAAACTCCAGTCACCAGCCCTTCTAGTCCCACTGCAGTCTGAAAGTGGCAATAGTCCTAAATTCCAAAAAAAGCATGTTAAAACTTGTTACCTTACGTTAAGCACTCTCTTCAGGGCAAAAAATAATAGTTCGGTCCCATTGTTACAACTGATGCCACATGGACAAACTCACTATGCCTATGCAGAGCCCCAGAGTCAATGGTGCTCTGAGCAAAGCCCACGTTAGAATCAAAACCTTCTTGGATCAGCAGCAGCTCTTGCAAGCTCCTGGGTTGGTAACTAATGAAGCACAGGACAGACACAGTTATAAAAGAGTACGTAACCATACTTCCAATTATGTCTGGGACTGAAAGTGAATTAAGATTTAAACCAATGTTTACCTATGTGTCATTTGAAAAATGAATGGCTTAAAAAGTCCTCTTACCTGTCTCAGCATCCATATGATTTACTACAGCTAGAGAGAAATTGACTCCTGTTGAATTTCCAGTTAAAACAGAATTGACAATGGGCCCGGACATGTAGATAAAAGAAGGCTGAAAGACTAAAAAGAAGAAACGAAAATTAATTTTCATGCTACCCACAGGAGTCCAAAAAAAGAAGGAACAAATCTCATTTGGGACAGACTTGGATATTTTTTAGCTTCTAGTGCGTTAAAGTTTAGTAGTGGAAAAGTGATGTTGTGGCCACGACAGTCCAGAAATTACACAAGCAGCAAGGATTTCTTAGGGTGGTCTCATTTATTGGACTAACTATATAGTTGGGTTCACATTGGAAAAGACACACTCACCATTGGGAACACATCTCTCACAGAATAACCACTCTGTCTCTGCCTTCGCTATCCTGGCACTCAGGGGAAATCTACCTAACACCTTTAAAAGGTGAACCTAGGAACGAAAATACAAATTGGAGTGGCTGGACACTAAGAACCAAGGACGAAACGCTGATGTTGGATTTATGGCCTATTACGATTTATCCAACCCTTGAACACTTTCCCCGCAGGGGAGGCAAAGCTGCCCCTTCTCCCTTTTGACAAGCCTTGGTGTCCCAAGGATCGGCTGCATTTCGGTTTGTGCCAGGTGCACCGGAGAGCTTCTCTCCGCCCATCCCCTCTGCTCTGCTTCATTTGCAGTCCAGCTTCTTCTATTCGAGGACCCGAGGAAGGTGGTTTTGCCCTGAAAAGCTGGTCTGGCTTTATCCCAACTACCGAGTTGGCCCAGTAAGAGAGAGACCACCCTACGGGAAAAAGGGTCCCGAGGCCTTGCAGTGACCCCCCTCGCACAGCCCAGCAGTGTCTCTATGGGGCGGCCCGCACCGCCCACGGTAGCCGCCTTCTCCCGCTGCCTCCCCGTGGGCCGCACCGAGCGAGCCCTGCGCCCCCAGCAGCGGCAGCAGCGCCGCCATCACGGCCCACGGCTGCGCCGCGGCCGCCATCTTGGCCCAGCCCAGGGTGCCATGGAAACGGCGGCGTCCGGAAGAACCCGCCTCCTTCCGGGGCGCCGTTTCCATGCCGCGACCCGCACCCTCTCGGGCGTTGAAACGGCGGCCGCCGCAAGAGCCCGCCCCCTCCCGGGCGCCATGGAAACGGCGGCCGCCGGAAGGGCCCGCCCCCTCCCGGGAACCATGGAAACGGCGGCTGCCGGAAGGGACCACCCCCTTCCCGTTGCCTCGCCTTCATCTCCAGCGAGCCCCATGCTTGCAACGAAGACCCGTTCTCAGCGGTCAGCTCGGCGCCCCTCAGCCGGGCCCGGGGCGGGACACGACCACACGCGGCACCTCCCAGGCCGCAGCCTTCCGTCCTGGCACCAAACCTGCTGCGCTGGCGCGGGGGAAGGGCTCCCCAGCCCCGAGGCTGTCGGGTGGCCAACCCGGCAGGGCTGCCCTGGAGCCTCCAGGAATGGCGGACTGCTCCAGGAGATGCCGAGGCACCCGGGAGATCAGTGATGGGGCATTCGTTGCAACAACTATTAAACGTGAAATCCGATTTGTCCAGCAGTCCTAATGTAGTAGTATTGTGCATTCGTCTTCCGGATGGAAAGTCCAGTCAGTAGAGATCAGTCATAGGATGGCTGGCGTAGAGGACAGTCCAGTTGTTCTCTACCAATATGAAACTGGACGCCTTTGTGTCCTCCATGAATGACTTGTGCCCCCGGGGCACAGTGAGCTCCCGCAGGCAGTCACACCACTGCCGGCAGCATTGCCAGCAGCGATCAGGGACTGCCCACAGACACCAGCAGCGTCAGCAGCGAGGGGGGAAAGCAGCGACTGTCCGCAGGAGCCACCAGCAGCATTGGTGGTGCTTTTTGCAGGGGGTGCACTGCCAAGCTCAGGAGTGCGCACGCACCCCCTACATGTCACTAATGATGTCCTCTATTTTTCTCTTAAATAGATGACAAAAAGCAGGACATCTAAAAATAGAGGGCATAATATTTTACTCTCGAAGAGCAAAATAGAGGACGGAAAAGTGTTGGGTTTCATATCAATAGAGGACAGAGGAGCAGAAAACCGGAACGTGCTCTATGATGGTCACCCCCAGGTCATGAATGTCATTGCATCATGCAATGAAACCTCCCGGAATAGATTCAAATGGAGTTGGCGACTCTTCGGAAGTGGCAGCTGCTTGGCAAGATCCTGATTCCAGGGCGCCTGGAGAGGACAGGGATGGGATGGCTGTGGGAGGCTGGTCACCAAGCCCATCTGCAGGAGAACTACTATGAAACTACTGTTATAACCATGACCATTGTTCAAAAAACTTTAAAATGAGGGAGAAGGCAATGCAGAAATCTTTTCTGTTCTTCAGTGGTAGGAAGTCCGTCCCCTTAAACACTCACACAAAAGTATTCCTCTTCTGAGGTAGCAGTTGGGAAACAAGCCCCACTCCTACAAGCCGGTATCACTCACTCACTCTCATCTGCTGTGATTTTAAAGCTATTGCATGGCCTCACGCCCAAAACGAGCATGGGAACATCAAACCTGCATGACCATTAAACCTTTGGCAAAAGGAATCAAGATATATACATTATACCAAGGGTTCCCAAATTATGGTACACATACTCATGGGGGTACACAAGACATCTGGGCGGGGCGGGGGTGGATTTTGTAACGGCAGATTTTATTTTCATTATAATAAGTGTCATTTGAAGGTGTTAAAATACGCTGCTAGGGGTATGTGGGCAGCTGGTAAATCAGGAAGGGGGTACATGCAGTAAGAAAAAGTTTGGGTACCTCTGCATTATACCACAAGACCAACAACAGTGGAGCTTTGGACTTGCAGCTACTACTGCCTGATATCATCTCTAGTGCAGGGGTTGTACAAAATCTTTTAGAACTTTTGCTCCTTTCGTTTATTAAAAAAAAAAAGATGGAATTCCTATTCGAATATTACTAGAATAAAAAGAAAGAAAAAGGATTTTTTAAAATAAAGCCAGTCATTTATTACAAATATTCATATAAAAGAAAATTATAAATACTGTGTTCAAATAAAATGGTTTTCAATCAACAAACAAGCCAGTAAAAAAAACTGGTATTTTTGATAAAACAGTTACACAGACAACAACATGATGAAAATAGAGTCTCAACTGCTGTATACATCTTTAAAAAAGAAACTGAATTTCTCTAGTCTTTTTTTTCCTATATAGAAAATAATGAGTTCCCTTATATTTTTGAGGAGCACATCAATTATTAAATACATGTTAAAACACCAAATATGCTGTTACAGTTTAAAAGTAGACAAGGATTTTTAATTTTTTTAAATCAAAACACAATGCTTTGAACTGAGAACATGCAGTGTGTGTTCACATTCTGAGATACAAAAATATCATTTCAAAATATGCAGAACTTCCTTCTCAAGTGTCATGTGAATGCTGTAGGTGAGCCATAAAACCTAGAAACAAATCTTATTATCATAGATCTAAAGTGTTTTCTGGTTTCAAGAACTATCTTAAAAACTAATCAGCAAGCTTACCATTCTAAGCTGACACTCATCTGAAAAACAAAAAGGGACCCTGGAGTTATTTTTCCAAAAAAAAGTGAGGAAAGTTTGTGTTGATGACCTTCAGGAGGAAAATTACTCATCCGCATATTACATGGTAATAGTTACTCAGATGAATAGATTTCAAACAATATTTGTTTGGAGAACGAGGAAGGAAAAAAGAAAGGCCCAGAAAGGACATAATGCCACTAAAATATGGTGCAGTGAGAAAAACAAAAATTCAGATTTGCCTCTTTACAAAGGAGAGTAGAGAGTAAACCGTGTTGAAAACCTTGGGTCATTTATCAAGAGTCTCATCCTGCTGCAGTCTGCCTGCAGGTAACACTTCCAAGCAAATCAACAGGATTCTGGTTCCCGGGAACTGCAAATTAGGTCTCTAACGCCAAGATCTAGATCCCACAAGTGCTGATGGCCATACTTAGGCTTCCTTTAAACACACGTGCACAAGTGTTTGCCAAATCAGGGCCTTGTGCACCCTCAGGATAGAAACCTACTCTGGTATCATCAGGACACTGCTCGCTTCACAGGTATTTAAGAAAAAGCAGTGCTCGGTTTCCGATAATCACAAGCAAGAATGTGGTTTTAAAGTCACACAGATTAGGCACCAACACAACCATTCATCTCATGAAAGGGCTGGTGCATGTAATGCATGACACTTACGTGTTTAGTCCTTAAGGAATTAACATCCAACACCTGAATACAATTCTCTCTCATCCTTTGGAAAAAAAACCGTCACCAACTTCTAAGTCATATTCTGTTTAACAGAACTATATACACGAGGTAACAGCATGTATCTGTAAAGTTGCTATACAGCTACTCTTAGTTTTTTTTTCTTGGCCTTCATGACAGGAGGCAAGGAAATCTTAAAAGCAGTCCTGAAATAAAAACAAAAAAAGTCAGAATTCAGACATGTTGAATGAGTTTCCAGGCCTAACCCATAACAAGCAAATAAGCTAAACAAGAGCACTTACTCGCACGTGCTACAGATAGGACTGAAGTTGCAGAATACTAAAAAATTAAAAAACAGTCCAGTGTAAGTAAAATCCTTGCCTTGACAAAATAATTTAGGTCACTTATGTATAAAAGTGTTTGTACACTTACTTGACAAACACACGGAGCAAACATAACCGATTTCAATGAGATTGCGATGGCAGAAGCAAGCAGCTCTATAGTCCACATGAATGGGGGGTGGAAGGATGAGTTGAGATCTTTGCTCTTGGTCAGGAAGAAAAACCCACTGTATAAGTAAAAGTAGGGTGTAGTTTAAATCTGGGAGAAAATTACCAAGTTAAAGAATTCTAGCATAAAGAAAAGCAACACACCCATCTACCAAATACATTTTTCTTTACAACTGCACTGGGTCAATAAATAGGCAGAAGAGATTTTTTTCCCCCATGTTCTTCCAGGAAATGTTTTGATCACCGCATCAGCATCCAGTATTAACTTTAAACACACTCATTGCTAGAGGTGACAGAATAACACCCATGGAGACAAGTCACCGACTGATTGATACAGAACAGACAGGGGGAATGGGGAAACTCCCCTACCCCCCACCACTGTGCTTCATATTTTGACCTGGTAGGAACACCTCTGCAGGAAGGAGAGTTTTTAATCTCCTTGGGCCACAAAGTTACTGATCTCGATGCCAAATATGACAGTTGACCTGAGCAGGGTGTGGGGCCTGGGGCAAATCAGCCTGAGCAGGGCCCCACCCCCAGACATGAGGAAGCTGGCAGTGGATTTGGTGGGGGTGGCCACCAAGCAGCCAAACATGAAGCCTGCGGCAGTGCAGAGCCGCTGTGGCCGCTCCACCCAGCTCCCCACGAAGCACAGGACCTGGGGCAGTCACCCCAATTCGCCCCCACCCCCGGGGACAGCCCTGACCATGTTTATAAGTTAACTGTCCATTTTGATCACTCTTGTGTTGTCGGTGACTTGCAACTGGGAACTGGCATTAGACCATGTCATTTAACATAAAGCAAGAAATGGCCATCAGATAATCACACCTCCGAGTCAGCCTCCATCTGGGCTGGGATGGAACCAGCAACCCAGGAACAAAGGTTAAAAATACTGTTTTTTCCCTCAACATCCCCTCCTCATAAATGCAAGATATCAGATGTTAAGCAAAAGCACTTCAGATAAGCAGTGTTTTTAAATACCAAGACATACTTCCCTTATTCAGTTCCCCAGTCTGTCATGTTAGGATAACAGTGCAACTTATCTTTTACTAATAAGCCTGTCAGGCTGACCTACAATGTGCAAGTCATGTGTGAAAGTTCTCCTGCAAGACCTCCCCTCCACCAAGTTGTTTCCAAAGCCCTCTAATTTTCTAAGGCAACATCTACTGAAGCAGAAAGAAAATGAAACCAGAATAGCTGAATCCCTGCAAGCAACTGGGGTTTCTAAGTCTCAATTTCTCAGTCAGGTCATAGAATCTACCCCCGCTCCCAACTAAGTCAATAGGAACTTTGGAAGCTGCTGCTGCTCTTGTTACATGCTCTTTTTACATTCACTTACCAACAAATACTGCAGAAGAGATGACATGTGGGGCACTTTCAAGTATATGCCTCCTGTGATGTCACAAGCCTGAAAAACATGCTATAAACACTTAGCACAAGGACAATCTGATATATGCCTTAAGAGAAACACCTACATGCTACAGAAAGGCTAGAAAAGCCATACAAGTCCTACAGATTTGAAAATCTTAAAGACACTGCTTCCCCTAGATACTCTCAGTCCTGAATCATCTCTTGGAAAGCTGGACAGGGGACAATTCTCCACACAAGAAAATGTTTTTTTCCACTGGTTATCACAGTAAAAGGACAGAAATTAAGTGTGGCTGTCTATGGGCCTCAATCAGACAGCCAATAAGTTTTTAATGAAAGTTTCTGAAAACAGAACTGTTCTTACAATCATTTGCACATCTTAAATCTTTTAACATTCTTTTCAATCTCTAGATAAGTTTTTTTTTTAATTCTAACATTATTTTTTTCCTTTTCTCGCATTAGCAGGTATGAGCTCTTCCCCTCTACGCAAAGTCTGCAAAAGAGTTCTGAGAAAAGCTATTTCAAACACATCGAGCTAGCTATCATAGCATACTGATTTTTTGTTTTTCATCCAAGACTTTAAAATAGTCAATAAGCAATAAAAATATGTACGTGGTACCTGCTGTAGGAGCCCCGAATCATTTTCCAAAACACAGGCATCAATCAAAATATTCTGCAATCAGAAAGATTAAATGTAAGAATCGTAATTACAGCAGCCTAAAAAATAACCCTCCAGTAGAATTACTGCCCTGAGTTTACATCCAAATTGAAGCTCTTGAACTCTAGCAAGTATTGTACATTCCAGCCTCCCTCCCCACCAAATGGCTAGGCAAGGACCAATGGCTGAAGCTTATCCAACATACTACATATATAAGATGTAGGAAAGTGGGGTCTGGACCTCGGTAGCAATCTTGGGCAGACGTGGTAGCCTTTTTGTGTTACAGTGCGATGACATGCACCTACATTTAACTCAAACACTTTCCCCACCAGCATGAAGATGCTCACATCTCCCAAAAGATCCCATAAACTAGAAGCACATAATGCAACAGTGACAGTCTTTTTATGTTTGCATGTCGATGTTGAAAAAAAAACCTGAATAGTTAACCACCTGATAATACAGTAACTTCACCTGTTTCTGTGCTGCAAAGATCACATTCATGAAATTCATATACTGCAATGCACTGTCTTCTGCAGCTTTTATAACCTGAATAAAACAATCAACAACCATTGCTGCACAAACAATACTACTGGATTTCAAAACCGTTTAAGACAACTGAAGGCAGAAGTTCTTACCAAAATTCTTGATTTTATTTCTTGGTTGGCTACATATTGGAGACAAAAAAACCCATGCATTAATTAGTGTCCCATAAGTATGGGATTAACCTCCAGTATTCTGTCTTCCTAATTCTACATTTTAGTTTAACACCTGAATGAAAGCAAGAAACTGTTTTTAGTCATACTAAGACCAAATATGAAATAATGAAGCTAAACTTCCAGCAGAAGTCACCAGACTAAATTCAGAGTTGCTGTGAAAGTGGATACTGTCACATTCATTCCTAAAAAGCAACTAGACGATGAAGAACAAAAGACAAATTTCAGTGTGGTTCACTGTCAGTTTACTCGGTCAAACAGAGACTGGATCACAGGTTTTTAAAACCATTCTGATAGTATTTTACCACTTCTCTTTAAAGCTAAATAGAGAGTTTACTTTAAGACTGGTTTACACGATCAAGCCACAGAATACAAGTAACAGTATCCAAGTTCCATTTTTGAAACTGTTGAGTATAAAATTTGAATCTGAAGGGTAGAGGGTAGTGTGGTACTTTGTAACTGCCAAATTCAAAGCTTTACTCTACATGTGGAAAGATTTCCCTCTCCTTAGAGCTGACCTTGTGTGCTTGGTTTTAAAGTTCTAACATGTTTGTTAAAGCTATACAATTCTCGCATGTTCTTTCCTTGTCTACTAATCTGCAGTCAATTTGTACCCCTTTAAAAGATTGAGACAAACCCCTACTTTTCTTAGCTTGCTATAGTGGAGACGCTCTGCATTTTTTCCTCCTTTTAATTCTAGCACTCAATAAAATATGCAAACAACAGAAAAAAGTACCTTTTACCTCCTTGGTCATCCTGTGAATATCTGTATTAGCTTTTATTCAGGAAATAACATTTTATTCTAGGAACACTTGAGAAACAGATGTATAAGCTGTATAAAACAACAAAACAGAGGGAATACAATACCTGTACTAAACAGTTTAACCAACATGCATAACTTTACCAGAAGTTCAGATCTCAAGCTATGATACTCACAAGTCAGAACTGAAAATAAAAACATACTGGTTTAGACTACTACCAACAGTGTACAAAGATTCTGGTAGCAAGAAGGATTTTCACATGTATTTATTTTTTTTAAAGAGAAAGATATTCTAAATGTTTTGCTATGGGAAGGATACAACAAAGTGCTTTGGCAATTGAACCTGCCAATAAAGTCTCTGTTTGTTGGCCCTTCACATCAGCTGTAATATAAAAATGCACAGAACTGGTTATTGAATAAAGTCATTCCCTTATCTAATGCCAAACAGTTCATTCCATTAATTTTTCCTGGACAAAACATTAAAGGCTGGCTCCAAATTCAGCATTAAAGTGCTGAATTTCTCAGTGTCTCATTGGCCTTAAGCACACTTTCATAATGAAAGGGGAGAATAAGCTTCAGAAGACAGAAGCAAAGGAGATTCTATCATATAGCATAATCTCCTGAAGCATCTCCTTTGCATATAACATTTCAAAACTTCCCCTCACCTGATGGCATTAAAAACTGAGCATGCTACAGAAACCACTACATTCTTTAACAGAAGATCATCTTACTTTTTGTCATGAGGTCTTTAATCTCCTCTGCAATTGTTTCATTTATTGCAGTTAATAATTCATATTTTCCATCCTTGCTGCCAGCGCAATTAGATTCTACACAGCTGCCACCATCTCCAAAGAGATCTGCAAATGCCCAGCGCTTTCCAGGGTATAAGAAACGACTGAAAGAGAACCAGCAACACAGTATTTGCCTGCTACTTTAATAACAATCGAGTTAGAACCGCAACTTGAGCTGCTCATAGAAAGTGAAAGTCAAAGCTGACAGTTCATTCTAAGCAATGGTCACCACAGAATAAGGAGTCTTTTTAAAGCTCTAAGTGATGTAAGGATGTCCTGGTGGAAAGGCTCTCTGAGAGACACTCTGAGGAGAACTAGTCTTCAGGCACCACCTGAATGCAGGGATCAACCTCTCATTTCTTATTCTTAGATCAGAAAGTAGTAGCAGCTTTGAATGGAAAGGTCAGACAGGAAAACAACCTCCTTTTGTTCCTTTAGTGCAGCAATCCCCACTTCCCCACCAAAAAAAAAAAACCTTAAAAAACTATATTGTTTTGTTTTTCCACTTGTTCTTCTGTATTAGTCCCCGAGTCCAAATCCCCTTCCCCATCTGTTTTCACTCATTTTAATGGGGTATTTAAGCCCATTTAAAACAGATTTAAATATAAAATGTTTAATTTAAATTTAGATCTGATGCCAATTATTCTTTGCAGCACACTGAGCAATTCAGGCGAGAGACATGGGTGGGAAATTATAACAGTAGTGACGCTATTCATAAAAGTTACCGTACCTTTCTTGTGTATGGCTTGCAATCACAGCAAGTCTGTTGCTGCGATTCATGAACAAGTGCGAATTCCCCATCACCATCACTGCATCCAGACATTTTGATAATGTAAACTGTTGGGAAAACAGAAAAAGACAAGGCACAATGTGTGAAGGAGCAAGGAAAACGTGGCTTAGCACCATCACCACCCAGAACAAAAACACTCTAAATAAACCACTCCGTCAAAGAAATGCTTTCCTCAGAGTTCGATATTCACAAAGGTAAGAAGCTTAAAGGAGGCAGCAAATTCCCTCTGTAGGACAGAAAGCATCAGTGATGCTCCAAAAATATGTAACGCTAGAATGATACTTGGATAGGGCTCAAAATCTTCAAAAAAACAGTGTGAGAGATCAGTTCATTTGCTCACAATAACTCTGGGAGGAGAGGAGAGGAGAGCCGTGGTCGCGTAAGGGGATGCACAAATGTTTGTTTGAAACTCTGTTCAAGTCTCCTCTGTTCAACAGAGGACAGTTGAGCAGAGTTTCAAACATTCATGCATCCCCTAACGCAACCAGGGCATCCGATCCAATAACACTGTGTCCTCACTTCAGCTGTGCTGAGCCCCTGAAGCTTCTGGCAACTCCAAGCACACGCTTGGGCGCTCAACACTCCTGACGACAGGCGGATGGTAAAGGGTGGAATAAGCAACTTGACCCCTGGTGGGGAGCAAGCTGGCATGAGAGGCTGTCGGTCCCGCTCTCAGTGCCCACTGCCATTCCCGCCGAGACAGGGTGTCCGTCCCCAGGGCCACCTCCCCGCACTGCAACTGCGAGCAAGCCATCGACCCAAGGAGCGTTTCGCAGCCGGGAGCCCATGATGGCTACCCTTGGGGCCGCACACGTAGGGGCAGAAGCCGAGGGCGCAGCTTAAGGGCAGGAACCCGGGGCGTTGCCTCTCACCTCGCCGCCTCCCTGCGCCTTCTGGCCCCACCAGATGGGGTTGGCGTCCACGACCGCCACAAGCAGGCTCAGCTCATCCTCTACGAAGGCAACAGGCGCGAGGCCGGGCGCGGCCGAGCCGCGGGGGACGGGGCACGTCCCGGCCAAGCTCATCTTGCCCGGCACGCCCGCCGTCCCCCACCCCGCCACTTCCGGCGCCACGCGATGACGTCTGCCGCCCGCCACTTCCGGCGCCGCGCGATCACGACCGCCGGCGCCCTCCTTGCGTCACAAGGGGCGCGCGGAGCTATGGACCGAGCAGGTAGCGGGGCGCGCGGCGAGGCCCGGGGCCGGGGGAGACCGGGGCCCGGGAGGCCGCTGAGCCCCGCCTTTGCCTTGCAGCACTGATCGAGGCCTTCAAGGCGCAAACGAGGGATGACCCGGACCTGGCCTCGGCCGTGGCCGCCATCCGCGCCCTGCTCGAGTTCCTCAAGAGAGACACAGGTGGCTGCCCCCTCCGCCCCGTCCCCTGGCCCGGCGGCGTCTGCACCGGTGCTAGTTGCTCTTGAGCAGGAGAAAAATATGCAGTTGTGCACGCACCGTCCTCCACCAACTCTTAGTTCTGTCTGTGGTGGGTGGGGGGAAGCTGCCATGTCCTGAGGGGGGCTATGCACACGGGGCAGAGCCGTCGGGGTGCCAGCCAGTGCCTGCATTGCGATGCCCAAATCATACCTCTCTCCCTCTCTCAGAGGAGACCATGCAGGGCTTCCGCGCAAACCTCAAAAATGCCATCGAAATACTCTCAGGCGTCGACTCCTCAGTGGCCGTCTCCTCCGGGGGAGAGCTCTTCCTCCGCTTCATCAGCCTCACCTCACTGGAGTACTCGGTAAGAGCCCGCGGCCACTGGCGCAGTGGAAGGGATTCTCAACCCTCACTCACAATGCTTGCTGCTTTTTCCAGGACTACTCCAAATGCAAAGAGATCATGATCGAGCGTGGGGAGATCTTCCTCAGGAGAATCTCTCTTTCCAGAAACAAAATCGCAAAACTCTGCCACCCGTTCATCAAAGACGGTGCTGTAAGTGCAATGCTGGTGCTGCGCCGGTTCTGGGACTCTGCTGTTTGGGCAGGAGGCAGAATGGGAGGGTGACCAAATCTTACTACCTTGTGTTCAGGGTGATTGCATGATTTGATGTGGGCTCTCTCAAGTAAGGGGAAATAGTCTCCTGCTCATCATAATTTTGTTTGTATCACAAGTTCAGATCTTCCTGTGTTTCCTAAGACTCCCTTTCTCTGTCCTCTCCCTTCACCTTTGTTTCTGCACAAACTGAGGTTGAACTTCTGGCCTGATGCTGACAACCAGATCATCTCATTCAAGCAGTGGAAGCTGTTAATTCTTGGTCCCCCTCAGTGCCAGGGTTTCTTGGGTGGTTGCTTGCAATAAGATATCAGTTAAAAAAAACAAACAAAAAAAGAACTCAAGACTTGTGCAGTGACTTGACATGCTGTTCACTGTAAAACATTTCTGGGAAACCTACCATTAACCTCTATTTCTAACTCTTAATGTTCACTTTTTATAAAAATCTCAGTAGTCACCTCAAGTACAGATTTCCCTCACCAACCACTGGGGTTAGGTTCCTGAAAGCTCCTGTGGTTGGCAAGACAAAAGGCTTATGGGGAAAATGGCAGGTGGCAGGCTGATGTCCAGCCACGGAAAACCATGGTGACTCAAAACTGTATACCGTGGTAGCCAAAATGGTGTACAGAATATTAAGCATGGATACTCAAAACCATGGTTGGCAAGGGAAACCTGTAACTGAAACCAATGCTTTAAAATACCTGTGCATAGTAAAGTAGCATAAGAAATCCTAACAGCCAGGCTTTCCTGAAACTCCATCTTTACCTTTTAACAGCGAATATTAACCCATGCCTATTCAAGAGTGGTCCTCAGAGTGCTAGAAGCAGCTGCAGAGTCAAAGAAGCGTTTCAGAGTTTACGTTACAGAATCACAGCCAGATCAAGCAGGGCAAGTATTTGTCACTACTCTCTTCTTGATTAGTAAAAGAAGTTTGTTTTAAGGTCAGTTCTCATCAGGAAGCTTTTCCCCCTTTTTTGAACTCTGCTAAAAGGCAACAACTGCTCTGACAAAACATCATATCCTTCTTGAGAGAGAATCTATAAACACTCTTCACTAAGAACTGCAAGAAGCAATTCCAGTATCACTAATGTTTGCAGGAAATTTACCAGAACTTTAAAAATTAACCATTGCTATGCAAACAGATTTCTGGCTTGGGTGGTTGCTTGCACTGGTGCAGTCAATTTAAGATGTCAGTTAAAAAAAATCCCAAAAACTGAAGCAGTGGTTCTTGTAACCATCAGCAGTATAAAGTATTCAGCTGCATGTGGAACCCCCCCAGACCAGCCCCAAGTGCTGGCTCCACAGCTAGTTGGGGTCAGGCCCCAGGCCATTTGTGCATCTTTCAGTGAGCATGAAGGACTGTCCAGTAGAGTAATGCATATAGTGCACACTGCCAGCCTTCTCTGCAACAGGCAGTGCTTACAGCACTGGGTTCAGCCTGCATGCTACAAGCAGCATGAGCTCCAGAGCAGGGCTGGCACATGGTGCACAGGCTATACCTGGTGCCATAGGCACACCACATGGCACAGAGACCCAGCCTGTAGCACATGCAGCAGCACTGCATACTGGCTTCGGCACTGCCCCATCTGGACTGGTCCCAGAGCCAGTGCACAGGGTTGGTCTGATGCAGGTACTGCATACAGCTTACGCCCCTGTGTTAAATGCCCTTGACATCAGGTCCGGCTCATACGCCAGACCAATTCCGCCTGCTGTAGGCTGTATGTTTGACACCCCTAACTCAAATTATATGCAGCTTATATGTGATGCCTACAACCGTTTAAGCTGAATGATTAGTGAGGAATCTTGCATCTTACTCTGTACATGGTCCATTTATTATCTTCCTTATAGTCAACTAATTCCCTTTTTGGTTCTCACCTACTGTATGTCATCACACAACTTACTTCTTTAAAGCAGAAGGATTGCATGTACAGAGAAAGGAGGATGTGGAAAGGTAGGGACCCAGTTAGATTTCAGACTTTCATATAGTACTTCAACTATATTAATTGTATTTCACCAGCACTGTCTTCCAAGAAAAGTCTTTTCAACTTTTGTAAACATTATTTTCATAGGCAAAAAATGGCAAAGGCCCTCAGCAAGTTGAACATTCCTGTTACCGTGATTCTGGATGCTGCTGTAGGGTAAGCTTATTCATTACCTTCATAGACATTAGGAAATCTCTTGTTCTTCTAGACATTTTAGGTACAGCACCTGAAAACTTTCCAAACATTTGTCCAGACTAGAATGAACAGTTCTTCTCTGTTAGCTTGTCTCTAGTATACCAAGAGGCCTGGCCACTGTACAAGTTAAACCTTTTATGGCAGTATTTTTACTGTGTATCAAAAGTAGCCAACAAATTTGATGGGTTGTTTGTTGTAGCCCCCCAAACTATGCTGCTTTTCTCGAATAGGTGCAGGCACTACATTCTTTTAACCTAATCACTGCTTACTACAAACCAGAATTGGGTCCCAAATGTGTGAAGATGGAGCAGTATCAAATTTGATTCTCATTCCAATGCAATTTGCCTAAGGGGCAACATACCTAGAAACTGCAGAACACTCAGACTTGCCAATATTTTCCCTCAAATGTATACAGTTTATCAGCTGATTTAAGAACTTGGGTTAAAAAGAACCCTCAAGAGCTGCTGATGACAGTGCTGTTCAGAGAAACAGATGCTATTCAATATTCCTGAGCAAGGGGGACAGTAAGGAAGGATCATTCCACAATGTACATGTTCAGAAGAAAGACTAGCTAGAGGGGAAAAGCTAAGTTATCACTTGAAGTATTAAGCAACATTGGGGTTCTTGGGAAGTCATGCTTTTAGTACTACACAACATGATGTTTTTTCTTCATCAGTTACATTATGGAAAAAGTGGACCTGGTAATAGTTGGTGCTGAAGGCGTAGTTGAAAATGGAGGAATCATTAATAAGGTAACCAGCAGTATTTTTTACTTTTTGTACACTTGCAGCTATTGACCCAATTTTTGCATATATTTATCCTCCCTACTCTGGTTAAATGAGCTCCTAGGCAAGGGATCTTCTCCAGGTAATTCCTTTTTATGCAATTTGTAACTATCCCCTCTGCCACACTAGCAGTTAAAACTGCTACAAATTGCTGCATTTCATATTCCATTACAATTTGATAAGTCTTTGTGATTCACTATATTATAGGTTTAAGCTTAAACCTTTTGTTTCGCTATCATTTTTCTCAGTTTTAATGCTGTCAGCATCAGTAAGTCAAATAGCTAAGGCAACAGATTCAATTTGGTTACTGTAGTTTTAATTTTAAAAAATCCACCTTTTTCCAACTCATAGTAACAGTATACAAGTAAAGCACATTTGACCTGGCTGCTAGAAAAATAGGCTCTTGCCTTGTACAAGGTGAAACGGACACTTGTTAAATATAAAACCTTGCTGACCTGAAATACACGATGGCTGCTAATATTCTTAACTTCCCAGAATAGAGATTGGGAGTGAAGCCTCCTAGATGTATTCCCTGTTGTGCTGCTAGCTTCCGCTATGGCCTTGAAGTCATTTCACTTCCAAGCCTAAATCTGTGAAAGGAGGATACTTTTACATATCTATCTATGTCTTAGAGATATTGGAAGTCTTAATGGCACACGGATAAAAATAATCTTTGGGAGGTCCCATTTCTTAAGCTCGGTTTCTGTAAAAAATGTTCTAGGCTTTTCCAGAGTGCTTTCAGTTCAAACATTAAATCTAATCTTGGCAATTCATTGTCCTGATAGAAGAATGTATAAATCCAGTGCTAACTGAACTGTCTCCCCAGATCGGTACAAATCAAATGGCTGTGTGCACCAAGGCTCAGAATAAGCCCTTTTATGTTGTTGCCGAAAGTTTCAAGTTCGTAAGACTCTTCCCTCTAAATCAACAGGATGTCCCAGACAAGTTTAAGGTAAAGAGAAATTCAGAATACTTTGTAAGCAAGCTGTGCATAAGTTGGCCTTTGAGGACTGAATATATTGAATATAAGAGCTCAGAAGTTACTTTCTGGGTAGAGCAGACAAACTGGAGCTCTTTCTTTTCTTACCAGCTTAAATCAAGAGTTGTAGTGCTGTCATCTCATTTCATAGTTTAAACTTTCTCTTCCAGTTTGAATTTCCTCATTTGTCCCTTTAGTATTGTGTAGTGTTAAAAAAGCCTCATACCCAGTGGGCATGTCTACATGAGATGCCTTAATGCACAACGGACTGTTCTACTGTGCATTAGAACATCATGGCAAAAACCTTGCTAATGCATAGTAGAATTAATCTAGTCTACTGCACATTGCGTCACAAAAAAACTGTTCGCCTTTACTACTGCACATTAGCATGGGCCACTGCACTTTTATGTAGTGCAAAATTTCCCAGCCTTTTTTGCCCCATGGCACACTTACCTAAATTTTAAAAAAGGGTGAGGGAGGGGTGGTGTGCAGCTAGCCAGATGGGATTTTGGGCTGGACCCACACTCCCCATGTGTCTGTGTCCGCAGCAGCAGCAGGCATGGGGCGTGGCTCCAGCCAGGCAAGGGGTGTGGCTCCAGCCCAAAATGCTGCAGCACACCAGTTGAGAAATGCTGATGTAGTACCTCATATTAGAGATATTAAACTTAATGCACAGCAGCAAAGGCACATTAATGAACTTGTAGATGCACCCAGTTGCACTAAATTAAGCTGCCAAAACAGCTTATTCAGCTTCTATTGTTTTTTGTTTTTTTTTGCGGGGTGGGAAACAGATGGCACAACTAATAGACCAAGATACCTTCCAGACCTATAAGCCTTTTTTTTCCCCCGGGAAGCTGAAAGAATGGCTGTGGCAAGAAGCAGTAACTTAAGCTTTGATTAAAGCTAGTGGCAGCAGACTGTACTTAGCTGTAGTTAAGTTCCACAGGTCTTTTTTGTTATTGCTCAGTATTCAAGAAGTTACAGCTTCTCATGCTCTGACAGCTAATAAGTCTTCTCTTCCCCACAGTACAAAGCAGACACCTTGAAAACAAGCCAAAATCTAGCTGAGGAGCACCCATGGATTGACTACACTTCGCCATCACTAATTACGTTACTGTTTACAGACCTGGGAGTGTTAACCCCATCAGCTGTCAGTGATGAACTTATTAAACTTTACCTGTAATGAAGAGGATTCACTGTACAGAACCTGGGACTTTGGCTCCTCCAAACTATAGCATCTATGAAACTGCAGATGTAAAGGAACAATCATCCATCTGTGGCACTTGTGGCTTCTGAATAAAAGGTTATCTGTAGCCACAAATAGCAAGAGCAGCCTGTGTATAGAGCACACAGCACATTGGGATGGGAAGAGGGATCACAGTGGCATTCTGGGAAGTCACAAGGCTTAATTTGTTTCACACCTCTAAGAGGTTGGCCCTCTACTGCTATATTACACAGATGTGACATAAGAGGGAGACTGCACAGGGTTTGATTTCATTACCAACAGTCATAACGTTTTAAAAATTTACTTGCTACATATAAGTGGTCCAGTGCTCAAAATAAAGTGTAAGCTTCTAGGGGCTCTGAAGTTCTAAAATAAATTCTTCTAAAGCAGGGTGCAGTACTTTAATCTTATAGAAAAATAAACTTAAATTCTCTTCCTAAATATGGATCAAAACGGTCAGACTTTTTTCATGTGAACATAGCACACGCTTGACAAAAATCTGCAAGTCACTTACCGAGTTCCATGGTTCACTCTGGATATTATGCTACAAGAGAGGTTCAGTTGTGCTTGGGCCCTGAGGAAAAGTCATGCCAATTCTGTTAGAAGCACCTAGCATTCACAGAAACTAAGTCTGTTTCGTAGGACTTGAACAATGCGCAGCATAGAAGGAAATGATCTTGGTATAAAATTTGTTTTATTGAAAAAAGTGGCATCTCCATGGAGTGAATAGTCAGACCAGGACTGTCAGTCTTCAGACTCTGAATCAGTTATTACTTCCATTTCGACTTTTCTCTCACTGCCCGTCAGCCTCTTCTCAAACTCTTCCTCACTAATTTTACCTTTTTTTAACCTTTTTAAGAGTCTTGTATCATTCAGCAGCTCCTCCAGGTCTTCATCTTCAAGATCAGAGCCCTGTAGCCAATTGAAACAGAATAACTTATTCCAGCACTACACTGCTCCAGTCCTATCTGGACACCTCAGAAATGACCATATTAACCTTATAGCGTCAGTTCTTCACTGTGCATTCTCCTGGTATCGCTAGCATCTAACAGCATTGTGCTGCTGACACCCATGGACAATACTCAATTATTACTGCTCTGGGATTCACATAAAGCCTGGCAGCAGCATGAATTAAAGGAGCATTAGCACCATGCATAGAATTCTCCCACTAGTTGCTAGCAATTAAAGTATTAGGTCATAAATCATCCCTTTCTCCAGAAGCCCCAGATAACATTTGACATGAGATAAAACTTAGCACATAAGCCAAGGGCAGGCAATTATTTTGGGCAAAGGGCTGCTTACCGAGTTTCGGAAAGCCATCGAGGGCTGCACAACAGGCAGCCCAGGGCAGATTAATATTAATTTTCTACATTATTTAGAGGCCCTGCGGGCTGGACAGAATGGCCTGGTGGACCACATCCAGACCCTGGGCCAAATTTTGCCTGCCCCTGACCTAAGCACTCTGCCCTGCTGCAAGAAGTATTCCTGTCCTGCTCCAATCCGTTTCCTGCATCCCCATTTTGAGTGCAGCTACCAGTGCTTCTCTTGACTCTCTTTTACTGGAGGCTTACAACCAGAGTTCTGACCAGCAAGGAACAGAACCCAATCCCTCTCTTTACTGATGGACCTATTGTTAGACTTGCTCCTTGGGGAGGGCAAGAAACTCCAGTACTGTAGCTCCCCTAATTTCAGGTTACTGGCACCTCAAAGAAGTGAGATTTAAAGAATCCAGCCAGCAGCACTGCTCACTAGCAAGGGAGGACTGGATGGAATTTGCTTTTGAACTTGCTGAGCTCTGCTTATGCAAATCACTGTGCTTTGGACCAACGGGGATCCTGTTCAGCGCCCCTCGCTCCTGACAAGCTAAAGTCCTTATAAGCATTTTGCAAGTGTTACATCCAAACCTGGCAGCAGCTCTATTGCAGTAGGTACACATGAGCTTATCAGAAGTCAAAATGTACCTCTTCTCTTTTCCTTTTAGCTACCATTTTCTTTTTCTTCTCCTTCTTGGCTTTCTGCTTTGACCAGGCTTTATTCCGTATGAATTTCTTTTTCCCTTCATTTTCTTGTTTTTCCTTTCTTTGTTGTTCTAACAGTTTCTGCCTCTGTTTTTCTCTGTTTTTGTCTTTGAATGTAATGGTGTCTGTGTCAAAACTGACTGGAATAAAGTCTGAAAAGGACTTTCCTTTTAACTCAGGCATCTTTGGCATCCTCAGAAGAGCAAAACCTCTGGCAAGACTCGCAAAGTCCAGATCTGTTAAAGAGGATTAAAATGTTAGTATGCAATAGGCAAATCTGGTGAAAGCGTGAAGCACATTCTTTGAGCAGCTAGGTAGTTCCAATGACTTCTACTAGGCCACTCACATGCCTAAGTACTTTACCAGGGTTAAAACATCTTGACTGGAAAGAAAGGTGCAACTATTCAATATTTTGTTATAAAACACAATAAGTACCTTTCACATGTAAATCCTCCTCTTTCTGTAAGGTATCACTTGCATTCTAACTGCTTCTCTGTGTCAAGGTTTTTTCTGCATCTATTGGAGCCGGTCAAAAACTGACCAAATTTTTATCACAAAAAGATTTGTAAAAGCTACATGAGAAAAGGTCAGTTGCGACAAATTTCCCACTCTGGAAAAAAAAAATTGGGAAAGTTTTTCCCTAAGAGAACTGCCATGTTTGACAATTCTCTCAAATTAAAAAACTTGTTAATTTGTACTTTTAAAAAAAGGGTAAAAGTTTGCCTGTATCTGATTTTTTTAAGCAGGATTATTAGTTTGTAAAAATAAGACATGAACTCTGTCCCATTTCAAGATAGGGAAAAAAAATTAGATCTCACATTCTGACAGGAAGGAAAAGCTATTTCCAATGTATATCTGAGCAGTTCCACTTATCAGTCAGATATACATTTTTTAATCATCACCCTAGGCAAATAATTACTTCAAAAATATGCACATTTTTGCTGTATCAGTCCATGCAGTTACTATCAGTTGTGTTTTGGGGAGAAAAAAGATCAGCCAAGATGTAAAGCATCTTTGGCTGGTTTCATTAAATCAAGTTAAATATTCTATATTGCAAGCTGATCTTTAAATCTTTTAGAAGAAATAGCCTAGCAAGCTGTGTGTTTGCTTGCCCTTTCAGAGCTGCAGAGGCTAAAACTCATGCATTCTCATGGGAAATTGTCACACTCTCCTCTCTGGATTTAACCAAGTCACTTAACCTGCTTGTCTCCATCTCCGTCTCCGTCTCCCCCTCCTACGTAATAACCACCAGCAGTTTAGGAGTCATTAGTTCATGATTAGGAAATGCTTAATGGTTTGAAGGTGTAAAATGCACTTAGTACATGACTCCACATAAGGTGACCATGTGCATGGGAACACTTGTCATCTCTAGCTTTTTGGCAGCAACCTTGTTCACCAACCCAAAAACATTTCTCCCAAAAAAGTAGAAGTGCCAGCAGGTGCTGGGAGATACCTTTTATTCGGAAGATGAGACTGCACTCGTGTTTAGCGTAGGCCTGCACGTAAGATACAAATGCTTTCATCCCTTTCTCAAATACTGCTCTGTCTGCCAGAGCCATAGACTTCAGTTTTGGAAGAAGATCTACCATGTTTTTTGGTGGTTTCATTTCCTGCATGGGACACTGAAATAGGACCCAAAAAAAAGACCAAAGCAACAGCTCAAATTAATGCTTTAAGTTAAACTTCAAACTCATACTTCTACCTTAAATTTCAAAGTGCTGTAAGGTACTCCACCCTCTGTCTCCAAATTTTAAGCCAAGCAATGATGAAACAAACACAAACAAAGTGAACCGATCTGCTCAAGGTCACGCAATGAAAGTGACAGAATAGGGAATAAAGCACATATGTCCTGACTCAGTTCTAACTAGTAGACTGCACTGCAAATATCTCACAGGTAAATATAATTAATTTAATCTCAGCATAAAATGAAAGGGGTAAGACTCTGCTGTTACAAAAAAAAGGACAGTACAGACAGCAGTCCTGCTCTAGTAGCCACATTAATTAGTTCAGTAGTTCTCTTGATCCTATGGCTCAAGTTCTGCTTGCTGCCCTGCAGTCTACCTTCCCCAGGGTACGCTAGCCAGACAGGCTCAAGAGACACCCATGCTAGCTCTTTATGCATTAGCTGTGGTAGGAAAGCAGTTTTACCCCATGTTTATTACTCACCTAAATTACATGGACACTTTAAGCCTTATACAATACCATAAATCAGTAGTCAGTTTTTGATGCAACCTTTTTATGGAGGACTGGAGAAGGAAAAAAAACCCTCACCTTTTGGTTTATTGAGAGAAAATTAACATAGGATTCTTCCATGGGAAGCAAAAATACAAGTGCACTGCCTACATGGCCAATTCGAGCTGTTCGACCGCAGCGATGCACAAAGGCACTGCAAACAACACAAAGATAGCTCAATAGGAGGCAAATCTTTTCAAATAATACAATGAGGCAATGGGAAATCCAGGGTCTATGTACCTCCAAAGTGGTCTAGTTATTCTAGCTAACAGTAGGAGTT
Source organism: Crocodylus siamensis (assembly GCF_052110815.1). Classification (NCBI taxonomy): domain Eukaryota; kingdom Metazoa; phylum Chordata; order Crocodylia; family Crocodylidae; genus Crocodylus; species Crocodylus siamensis. The sequence goes on from NC_143403.1 coordinate 68,622,994, forward strand.
ATCTGAATACAACGCACAAAGCACATATCCTTCCCAACAATCACGTTCAGATATCCCGGAACTATGTTCTACACCACTGTAAATAAGGCCTGCCCTTTAGCAAAGATTAACACACCCAAACTGTGCATGCTATTTTCCATATAAGAAATGATATATGTAACAGTAATAATAAAAACTGGCCCAATCTTCCTTTGATCAAGCAACACAGCCACATTGTTTTGCCTCTCCATTTGGATGGCTCTTGGACAACAAGTTAGCCTTCCCTGTGTTTTACACAGTACTGAGCTCCCAGTGTGTCCTTACATAGCACAACTTTCTGGTAAAATTCTCAAGATGACATGAAGTCGTACCTTGCACTGCGAGGGGGGTCATACTGTAAAACCCAATTTACTTCTGGAATGTCGATACCCCTGGCCATCACATCGGTGCAAACTAAAATGCCACTAGAAAATTACAGAACATAAAATGGAATTTGGATTAAACAGGTATTTGAGAAGCACTAATCAACTCAGCTTCTGTCCTGGATTATACTTTATTCATACTGATTGGAGAGAGCGGAGGATTCAGGGCAGAGTTTCAGCCATAAGTATTTTTAAAGCATCTGTAGCCAAATCAACCGAAAATAACATCACAAGCTAGTTCCAATTTGCATAGAATAATTCTATGTAATATTAGGAAGACTAATGTAGGAAGGGTGTATTGATAGAGATTTTTTGGGTCGATACCCATGTCCAATTTTTAATAAGCCATATCAGCCGATACTGATCCGATTCCGATATGCAGCCCTGCAGCATGGAGAGTGGCATCTGGCTGGTAAGTCTGTTGCGGGGGAGGGAAGGGGCGTAGAGGGGGGCAGATCAAGGCCCCCACAATGAGGGAGGGAGTGGGGCAGGCACTGGGGCTGAACCACAGCTCCTCTGGGGGAAATGGGGGGGCAGCTCCTACCACTACATGCACCCCAGGATCTATGTGGTGCTGTGGGCTGGGGCCAGGGATGCACTGCCCTCTTCCCAGCAGAGGGAGAGGGGGGCTGAGCCAGGCAGTGCTTGGGGTGGGTGACAGCAGAGCTAGGAATGGGGTTGGGGGAGCTACGATGAATTTTGGGGTGGCTGCAGCCCCCACAACCATCCTCCCAGCACTGCTGCCACCTGTCCCGAGCAAAACCCAGCCCAGCCCCAGCCCACAGTGGCAGCCTGCCCCACGTGCAGATCCAAGGGCACCCCCTCCCCCCATACCCTCCTAGGGTGCATGCAGCAGCAGGAGCCCCCCCCACCTCCACTCCCCCCTCCCCACACCCCCCAGACGAGTGCTCCTGGTTGCCTGAGTGCTGCGCTGTGGCTGTGTGCACGCACAGGGTATTTATCAGCCACATTATCAGGCACATCAGATAAAAAAAGCCAATTGCTGATGCTCTCAATTTTCTTCATATTGGTGCCGATCCAATATGGGACCAATGTATCGGTGCACCTCTATAACATAGTTGGTATTACATCTAACATACCAACAATTTATGCTGGAAAAACATCTCTTTTCTTTTACAAGATGAAACAAAGCACTTAATTAGTCCCCCACATGTTAGTGGAGAAAGCTATTTTCACTCACACACCTCTCTTGAAAGGTATGGCCACCCAACAAAATAAAGGTGTGATTGTACCATGTGCTAGCACACCTGTGGCTAGCTTAATCTAGCTAGCATCAGTACCACCAGCAGTGAAAATGCAAGACATGCTAGCAACCAGAGTACAAACATCCCAGGGACCCAGGATATGTACCAGGGTTGTTAGCACATGCTAACACCCATCCCCATTGCTGCTGCTTTGGACCACACTAGCTAAAGTAAGTTAGTGTATACTATAATCAATCCTTCATGTTGCAGCATAGACAATTCATTATTCATTTTCCCCCTCATGTAGCAGCAAAGAACTGCTAAGCTGAAACTCTACATGCTTCTATGCCCATGTAGCCAGAAGATACAATCATATACTCCCCTCCTTTAGCTGGATTACTCTATTTAAATGCCCTTACCTTGGGAGTTTACGAAACTCTGTGAAAATCTTGTTCCGTTTGTGCTTCATTTTCCCATGAATGCACATTATTTTTGCATTTTTAACCATGGACTCCAGGGCCTTCCCATAATATTCCACACAGGCACAGGTACTGGAGGAATGATAGAAGTGCAGAAGTGAGAGTCATCTTTCAATTTGAGTCTAATGCTTTAATCTTAAAACTACATGTGGATACAGCACTGGTGAAAGGTCCTAGTTGCCAAGATCTGTTTAACAAAATCAAAGCTACCCAAGAGCAATTTGCATTACTGTTGTACTAGTGAATCCAACTGTTATCTCACTTCACACCACTTAGAAGTCATCAGGTTTGATTTATCCCAGCCACCAGAGATCTCTCATTTCTTTTCACATCAATAAGTTTATTGGCTTCCAGCCCCTTGGTCAAATCCTAACGTGGCCATTCTCTCTTGCTAAATTCCTCCTTAAGGTACGGATTTTTTCATCTCTTCCTGTTCTGAAGTCTTCCACCCTAGAGGTGACTTGCAGAAATTGCTTTACTAGCCATATCATTTGCATATCATTTGCAGATCAGATCCTGAATTCCTTGTACTCCCAAAAGTCACTCTAAATTCATTCTGTATTCGTGAGAGATGTATGAGCTAGGTTAGCCTTGAATATCTAAAGTGCTCTTGAAGCCTTTTGAAAGAAAAGTGCTACATAAGTATCCCCTTAAGTTCTAAGCATTATTCTAATGACTAACATCCAACTGTCTACAATGTCTTATTTTAGTTAAAAACCTAAACCTCAAAAGCTCACATGACCTGACCAGTGCTTTTATTATGGAAAAGCATAAGATTGACCACTGCTTCACAGAAAGACTCGTGTGTGTGGGTGTGTGGTACTCTACACAGTTATTAACATGAACCCACAGAGTCACCTCTTAGCTTAGAACATCAGCTCTTTGGGGCAAAGACTAGCATTTCTGTGCCCCAAGCAGCACTGAGAGCACTTGCCACTAAAATAACCATCTCTGCACTGCTTCCATAAAAACGAATTACCTGAAAAAGACCAGATGTTTTTCCTGCTTGTGTTGTCGAAGAAAATGCACCAACTGATTGAATTTTTCATCTGCTCTGCATATCTACACAACATAATACCCATAATGAATATCAAACAGTTCAACATCTCAAAGTGCTCTGTTTGTTTCTTCCATTCATCTCAAAATACAGCCTTTAGGGTTCATTTAAGCTTCATTTACATAAGAGGTCTTTCAACACAGGCAACTCATATTAATACTTACTCATGCCTAGTCCACATCCATTAGAGTGGAAACATTGCTCTTTTACACATATTAGAGCTTGCTGATATCAATTCAAAAGCAGAAATGTTTAAACACTGAAGTGCAGCTTTAAAAGTTACTGATTACTGGAGTTTTGTTTTGTTTTTTGTTTTTTTAAATGAACCATCAACTTAACTGTAAACCTCAGTTTGAAATCATTCTCCACCTGAGTACATATAGAATAGACCCAGGGTAGGGGAAGGGAGCATTATATGTCCCCATTCAGAGTGGGGAAAAAAATAAGACACAGAAAAATGAAGCAAGTTGACAGAGGTTACAGAAAGCAGGTCAACAGCAGAGCAGAGACCAAGTCTGTAAAGCTCATTTACACTTGTTAGAGCTTAGATTGCCCCTCAGAAGTTGATCCATTAGCAAGAATCCCTCTAAAAGAAGTGCACTTTTTCAGTCTACTGTATTTATTGCAACAATGCTGCTAGCTGTGTGGCTGCAATTTCAGAATGGTCTCTGTTGGACAGTGGCTACCTTCAGAGAGGATGCAATGCCAATCCAGAGTGCAACAGTCAGACATTCCACTGAAAACAAATGAGAGATGGGACACAGGGAACCTCACCATGTAGTAGTTCTCAAGCCGTGTGGGGGTTTTCTGGGTGCTGCTTGCTGCAACTCCCTTCTCCTTCACTGATATGCGGACAGGATTCCGGAGACCAGCTCTCACCAGATTCTCAACTTCTTGAGTCTGAGTTGCTGAGAACAGACCTGTCCGTCTCTGCTTGGGCAAAAAGTCCAGAATGGCATTTATGCTGTGAATAAACACATTTTAAAAATAAAGTGACTTCAGAATTCTATCAGAAGGAAGAAAACTAGATAGAGGTGTACCTTATAGACTGACCAAGGAGGAACTTTTACAACCAGAGATTTTAAACGAGCATTTTTACCAATGGTGGGGGGGGGGGGTAACAACACCTGGTGTTCCACTAATGATCTGTGCCACCTTGACCAATTATAAACACGTGCATTTTAACTGAGGCTGTCAGTAAGAGTCCACAGTAGGTCCACTTGAATACGCTCATCCTATAAATTACTCTTTCCTTGATTATTTTTATTCTCTTTTATACAAGTCTTTCCTTGACTTCTGTCACTTTCTTCCCCTTGACTATTTTCCCCTCCTAGTTCCGTAGATGCCATCAACAATTTTTGCAAACAAACCCAAAAAAGCACAAGGATTAGAAATCAGTGGGTCCTTGATTCAGTTTGACAGTCTGTTTTCAGTTTTACATTAGCACATGATAAATGTTAATGCCTCATTTTTTAAAGTATCAAATTATTCAGCAAAGCAACAGGAAAACACACAAGGGTACATAGTGACTGATTTATTGTTAATAAGGGAGAGGAGGTATCACATAAAGACCTCATAGCTAAAGCAGTTAACAGGGAACCAGGAGTTATGAGAGTAGCTTCAAGTGACAGCCCTGCCACAGAATCGTAGGTAAATCACTTAGGCCTTGGGTGGGAACTCCCATTTTTCTTCCTAGAGACAAAGCTTTAATCTTTATGTGCCTCAGCTCCTCCTCTGTAAAACAGGGATAATCAATTCCTGAATCAAAGGGGTGTTGGAAGAATAAAGAGCTTCTCGCACAGTCATTTAGGTACTACTCTGATAGATGACACAAAACACCTGCGTAGAAAGACTGTGCTAAGACTCTTAGCTTTTTGTCTGAGCCTCACCACTGACTCAGTGTGTGACCTTGTGCCAATCGCTTAACCTGTTTTTGCCTCCGTTTCTTTATCTGTAACCCAGAAAAAAAATACACACCTTAAATCACACTGTGTTTTAAGCACTTCAACAGACTCACACAGAAGGCACAAAAGGAGGGACAAATATTATTAGAATTATATTAGTGAAACTACCTTGCTTCGAATCCCATGTCTAGAAGCCTGTCAGCTTCATCTAATACCAGCACATCAAGTGATTTCACACAACGTGCTAAATCCAGCCCATCTGCTTTTCTTCTGAACATATCCTCCAAACGGCCGGGGGTTGCTACAACGATGTTCCCTCTATTGGTGACAGAAAGTGCAGATTAGGTTACATGTTATCAGCATTTGGATGTCATTGACTTCCTGAAATCTCATCATACCACAAGCTTGTGCTCAATAGTCCTCAGCTGGAGTTTGACCTCAGCAATTTTCACTGGACAAGGCAGCTCAGTCTACTATGAACTTTACTCGTACATATCCTATTGACATGTATATTGCTCAGAAACTATGGTGATGGGTGGAAATGCATTCCCAATCCTGATCCTAAAGTTCATATAGCTAAGCTAAGACATGGGTATGAGCTGAAAGGTGTCACACACAAATAAGATGCCCACCTATATTCCATTTTGCTGCAGAATTTCCACACCAATATCACCTTAAAGAGCAGTTTATGAAATATATGTATAACATTTAATTAAACAACAATCCAGTGTTGCTAACAATCCTAGGAACAGAGTGGTTTCTCTGCAGTTCATTATGCTATACTATATGCTAACTCTCACTCACGAAGTCCATGATCATGCTAATTTTTGCATTTGATCCTCTGCTACTGATTTCTGTTCTTTGAAACAGAGACTCTCTGAAAAAACAAGTGCATAACTTGATTTATTTAAGCATTCCCACTGATTTCTATGACACTACATTTCTGCTTAAGTGTTGGCAAAGTCAGAGCCATAATCTGTTAACTCCTGGGGGCAGGAATCATGTCTTGTTTCTACTGAGAGACATCAACAGAAATGAATGATCAGCTCACCCATGTTCTTTGAACTTCTCAATATCTTCTACAGGATTCGTACCACCAATTAACAGAATCTGACTAAAATAAAAAAAACAGGTTATTCACATTTTGTAAGCAGGGGCTGAAGGAAAATTTGTTTTCATTACATGCCTAAACAGACTTACCTAAACTGGGGAAAATGTTTAGTGAAATGTGAGAGCACCTCATCAATCTGAACAGCCAATTCTCTTGTGGGCGTGATGATTATGGCTCCAACCTACATGTTTTAGAAACAAACAGAGAATTTCTGCTGCATATTTGGTGGCTCATCAGTTGAAAAAACAGAGGAGCAGGTGAAGGAACCCCAGATTTTGTAACCCATGTTGTTTGCTCCCGGACTCGCTACCTTCACATATGATAGCTCGTTAACACAGACCACATAACTAGTGGACCAAATAACACATACTGTAATATCCAAGGTTCATTCACCTGTTGCTCTACCAATGTCATATATGCCTTACAGTGCCCCTGTGCTGTCTGCACTGGATATGTGCGTGGTCTCTATGTGAAAAAACGAATGAACACAGATTGTGTGTTAAATAGGTCTCAACAGAGACTATGGTTTCTTATCCATTACCTGGGTTAGCTTTTGTAACACCTATATTCTCGATGGGTTTACTGCATAACGACCTATTCAAACCACTTTAGCCTCTCCCACAATGCCGCCCTCTGTCATCTTTGGTATTTAAATTCCCTTCTATTTACAGCCTCGACTTTCTGCAAGTCCATTTGTAGCATCTGATAAATTAGGCTGTCCAAGAAGCTTATGCCTCCCCTAAACTAGCTGGTCTCTAAGATGCTGTCCTGCCTTTTGCCTGAAAGAGCAGAGGACAAGGTGCCTAAGAGCAGCAGGCTGGATTTGATGACCCACTAGAGACTGAAATGTGCACATCCCTGAAGATTTACCAATAAAGATATTGTGACTGTATGCAATTAACAGACTTTGTTTCTCACAGACAAACACCACTTTTGTTAAAATACTAATACAGGCAAGCAATCCAGTTCAGATGCTGTGCAGCCTGTTTTGTTATATTGCAGTACAACCATACGCATTTCTGCACAGAACAAAAAAAACCCACAAAAACTATAAATGTTGGTTTTTTTAACTAAGCACAAATTGTTGTTTAAGAGACACAATGGTTTTTAGTGACAAGTGCAAACTGGATTCATTCAGAAATCAAAACTTTATATTATATTAAAAAGTGAAAAAGCAGAGTCCCTTCCCCTCACAAGCTACATTTAATATTCAGATACCTTGTTCTCTAACAGCTTACAGACATATTTTTGGTTTCCAAATAAAGGAGAAAGCTTGTTTAAAAATGTTTTGAATTAATTCCTGGTTATGATGTACTAAAGGCCGAATCTAACACGCACTCAGGTATGCATTTTTCACACATATTCTTACTGACATCATAAATCTTTACTTACACAGTATATATTTGAGTAAGCACTCCAAACACACCAGCTGATCTTACCTGCATTTTCTTTAACTTTTCTTCCCTTCTGAGAAGAATTTCTAGTATGGGAATCACAAACGCCAACGTTTTACCACTGCCCGTTACCTGTGAAAATGGTAACAAGGTAGGTTTGTTTCTTCATGTGTCCAAATATGCACAAGAAAAAATGAAAGAGCAAATTTAGCCCACACGATACTCACTGCTTCTGCAGCAACATCCTTGTTATTCATGAACAGAGGAATGGCTGCGGACTGAAGGGAAGAGAAACACAGTCTGAGTCTGAGACCCTCCTGGCAGGGGCACTGCATGCGCCAGCAGTTCTCAACCTTTTAGACCTGAGGCACCGCTGGATAGACAGCCATCCTTTTTTAGGTTTCCCTTTATTTTAAGCGCAGAAAAATAACAGGGCAGCTTTTCTGTTGCAAAGAGCTCGCTCAGCAACACGAACGCCACAGATTTCTATTTGAAATCTCTGGGTTGATCTTGAGAATCGTGTCTGCAAACCTGACGGTGCTCCGCTGCGGGGCACCAGCTGCCCCCTGAAAACATCTCAAGGCCCCTGTTGTGGGGGGACCAGGGGGGCACAGCAGCCTGGCCAAGACCCCCTGGCATGTTCCCTCCTGCTCTGGCTCCAGGCAAAGACCCCGCAGCTCCTCACAAAGGCAGGTGGGAGCCCTCAGGCCCTTTCCACTGGCAGGAAACAGAGCTGCGGAGAGGTTCGGCGGCTTGTAAGGGGCTGCACGAGAGGTGTGCATCAGACCCCTGGGGCTCGCCAGGGCAGAGCTGCACATCCTGAAACCCGCATGGAGGGTGCCCCAGGCCTGCCCCGTGTTAATAACCCCCACCCACCGGTCTGCCCTGTGTTAACAACCTCCCCCACACAACAGGCCTGCCCCACATTAACAGCCCCCCTCGCACAACAGGCCTGCCCCACGTTAACAGCCCCCGCCCAAGGCCTACCCCGTGTTAACATCCCGGCCAGCCCGCACCTGCACGGGGGTCATGCGGGGGAAGCGCAGGGCCCGCAGGGCCCGCAGGACGCCGGCGCTGAGGGGCGCAGGCAGCGCCTCCCACGTCCCCTCGGTGACCGCCTCCATCCCGCGGCCTCGCGCTGCCCGGCCCGGCCGGTGCCGCCGCCTCACGGGCCCGGCCGGCAACAGCGGCCGCCGCGCGGGTTCCGGCCCCGTGAGCTAGTGCCGCCGGCCCGGCGGGGCGCGGGGGGCCTCCAGGGTGAGGGGGGACGTATTAGACCAGCTGCAATGGCCCTTGTCCTGACAGCCAGGGGACTTGCAAAGGTTTTTTTTTCCCAACCCTTGAGTTGGTTTAATGAAAGAGATCAGATTGCACCTCATCTCTGACCCTGTCCCCCTCCGACCTCCACTCTCTGGAGCCTGGGCAAGGCCAACCCACGCTTCCCGCACCACATTGGAAGCGTCCAGGAACTGCATCAGAGTCCGACCCCATCCTTGGCATCCTTTAAATGATCCTATGGCCCCCCAGCACGTGGTGGAGCCCAGGTTAAGAATCACTGCCCTGAGAAGGTCGTGAACCAGGCAGTTCCCAAGGCAGGAAACACTCGCTTCCTTGGCCCTGAGGGAGGCCCCCTTGGCGCTGCCTCCGAATTGTTCTAAAGGAAATGGCCCACTGCAAATGTCTCACGGTGGTGGCAGACAAACCTCTTTCAAGCTGTGCGACAGGCTGTCGCTCTTCCCTTTGGATCATTAAAGCACTTCAGGAACCTTAAAACGGGGCATTTCTCAAGTGCCTTGTATAGCAGCAGAAGTCGCCACAGAACAACGAATAAGGAGCTTACGACCCAGCTAATATAAAGGGAATAGAAGAGTTGGCTGGATTTTACCTTATCATAAAAGAATGTACCAGCTCCGATTGTGCACACCCTACATGTAAGTGGCAACGTGTTGTTAGAAGTAGCAACAACGATTCCACAAATGCCTGAATATGCGTAGCAAGACGCGCCAATTCTGGTTTAATCCGCCACAAGCCGGGAGCCAGCCACCAGCAAGAAAACACCCCAAGGCGAACATGTGTACAGCATGCAGTGGTAGGGTGCTTAGAAAGTCTGGGAAAGGTTCACCCAAAGAACCTCCTCTGCCTAGGAAGTCTGTGAAGCCATTCCAACATCTGTGCGGATGTATTTGTTTTGTAAGTAGTCCAAGTGCTTTCATCAGTACCAAAAATTCTATGCTGTACACAAGGCTTTGAAAGTTAGAAGTGCTAACTAGCTCTTCAGTTCAGCCAGATTTCTGTTTTTATACAGTACAAGTATTATGGGTCATCAAGTGTTGTCAAGCCACTGGGTCTGCTGTTTTAAGTTTTAATTGGGATTACAAGAGGTGAAAAAAGCCTCTATGGAGCATTAATTTGTCCCCAAGCTTTTTAAATATTTTCTTTACAGCTTTTGAATACTTATCTGTAACCACTCACTAAACACTTCATACTAAAGAGAATAAAATGTTCAACTAGCTTTGCTTGCAACAGTCAAGTTTTCCTCATTTGATTAAGTGCAAAAACATGCCCACACTCGTACTTGAATTTTATTAGCAAAACCCATTAAGCTTGCAATTGCCCGCAGTTCCTCCTGCTCCACAAGAAAGAGCTATGTACGATGTATAAGCTAAGGTGCGTTCCTCTTTGCACTTATTTCAGAACAGCATTTAGAAAACAAAATCTCAGCTGTGAAGTAGAGACCCTCCTATTTGTGCATTGAGACACAAATACCAGGATTGATTTTTTTTAAGAATTTGTTTATTTAATCGAACCTGGGTCATATTTAGATTCACAAGCAATTTTAAATGTACATCTTAGAATTCAATTTTGAAGTGTTTCACACAAAAATATTGGCACACAACAGTTGCTTTAAAGGTGCAACAAACACCTTTTTGAAGCACTGCTGTCAGCGTCTGCCCAAGGTTGGAAAAGTTTACTTGGAACATGAAAACCTGTAACAAATTTTAAATTAATTGTACAAAACTGTTGTGTGTTACTTGTAGAGTTTCTCCCTTGAAAAGACCATACCCTACCCCCACCCCCCAAAAATAAGATTACAACTAATATACATCAGTCACAACATAATCCTGGCTCAGCACCCACACCAGACGCTTCTTTAATTTTTCAAATCCATTATCAGAAATCAAGAAAAGAAAGGAGTTGTTTATACAAAAACAAAAATCCACATGTGCCTGAAATAAAGAAAACACACCAATACTTAGCATTATGCTAATTATGACCAGATGATGGCAAAGAATGCCACTTAAATTAAAACGTAAGGGCTGCATAGCATTGCAATATACCTTCAAGAACCATTAACCCTTTGGCATCAGGAACCCACATTTCCTGAGCACTAATGCATTCTGCACAAGTGCCAAAAGTAAAAGCTTTGGACCTGAAAACACCAAGGGGCTAATAACTACGGCTTGCCAAGACACTGCACACAATTGGCTCTGCTAGTTAGAAACCTGTAAAAGACTAAAACCACATGATAACCATCTGATAATAAGAGCAGAGAATGTATTGTAATATCAATTTCTTTAATTAAAAAAAAATGTAGGGAATAAATCAGTGTAGTTAAGATAGTTACTGGATTTTTTTTTTTTTGATTTTTTTTTACAGTAACCAGGTATGCATACTATAGTGGAGTTGTCAGCTGTCTTCTATTCCTTATCAGAATAAAGTTCTGTTTCGTTTGCTCCTTCTTGGCAGTACATGGAAGCGAAGAGGGGTTTATTTTGATTCCATAACATCTACTGCAGAGTTAAAGATACGAAGAATGCAAACAGTCACGTTAGGGCCATGTACCGTTTCCCTAGACAGAATTGCGATGGATTATGAAAATAGAAAACACAAAAGTTAGAAAAGGACAGTAACATTGCTTATTACTACAGGAGAATTATAGCATTTGCAGTCTGTTGGACCTCGCTTAGCATACAGACTAGGCAGAGTTCAAGTGAAAAAAAAATTATGCCAATTAAGTGACAAGAGATTTGAGCACAGCTTTTGCTACAGAAGATATATAAAACCATTTCATTTTAACTAGGAAGGAACTTAAGCAAGTTTTATAGTTCAGAAAAGAGGGTTTAGAAACTAAGTGACTTTTTTGTGACCAAGATGTTTTGGTAGACGGTGAATTGAGAATTTGGGATCAGAACAGTTTTCTTAAACAACTCTTCGGACTTCAAAAAACCTCTTCAGGTAGTAGATTTGTCCCAGTGTCATGGCAACTAGTACAAGGGCTTCAAAGAATGACCAGAGGACCACTCTGCTGTTTGTGTTGTCATTAACTGTTGGAAGAAAAGAAAAAGGAACAGAACAAGTATATGACTAAAACATTTAAATAAGCCTGGTGTAGGACACTTCTCTGATGTCTACCAACCTTTAAAAGGCTGACGTGAAAAAACATGCTGGGAAGACTGTGACACGTTAGAAAAAAGTTAAATCCAACAGACATGTTTTGGGACTTCTAACATAAAACTGCAGCTACTGAAGTAGCCAAGGCCAAAAAGTAGATGTAGTATTTGCCAATACAATGTCAGCTCTCACTTGATTCACACTGTTCAGAGGGCAGAAATTTTCAAGCTACAACTCAAAATCACAAGTTGCAGCATCTGCATAAGAACACCTACTAACAGACTAGCTCACGTTGTATGGCAGCTGTACCTAGTGCCTCTTACTTCAGCTATATTCCTCTACCTTCTCCCTTGCCTTCTAAACCAGGAATTACTTTTTTCTTACCTCAAGGTCAAGCTGGTATACCAATTCACTCTCTCAAGGACTAGTGTTTGCTCTACAGACTTAGCATAGCTTCCAGTAATAATAATCACAGAAGAACAAGGGAAATATAGCCATCAACCAGTAAAAGCTGGTTGGTATGCAAATACATTAAATGCATAATTTGCTGTAAATATCCTGTCAAGAAGCTGTCACCTTCATGCAATTTGTAGACTGGTGTCATCTTGTAAAAACCAAGCACTTGCTGGTTTCATATTATGTGACACGTGATTTGCCTATTTAAAACATTCATAGTCATACAGCCTAATGTTATACCATCTAATTTCTATATCCTCTTAGAAAAAGGGACAGGCACCATCACAAAGACAGCAAATGGATAGGGCTCTCAGCAAAGTCATAATGCTTTTACAGTAATCACTGTTGTCTGCATAAAACACCATGACACACTTTTGCTGCCTATGCAATTCTGAACATGGACTACAAATGTCAAAACCAATGTACAGCAATACAATAACAGAAGAATTTAACTGAGCTAGTGTAAGCAATGCCCTCTCAAACTTACCTCTTGATATTTTCCCCTACCTTTTGCTTATGCTCTTCTTTATGAACTGCCTAACTAAGGAATTTTCAATCTCCCTGCACGAGGGGAAGTCTGTATAAATATACAGAGAATATTTACAAATTCAGCACTAATCCAAGTGGTGGAAAAATAGCTCCCTCTTCATTTCTGCCAGGCTTATTTTAATGCGTTCCTTAGCTTAGTGCTAGCAAAAGTGAAGACTGGATCATACCATGGCCCAAAGTTTGTTCACTGTACTCATGAGTAGTAAGAATTTCACTATCAACAGGACTACTCACAAAATAATTTGGCCAATTACAGTAAACCCACTTTGCTGTGCTGTATTTCAAGGACAAATAGATACAGCTGTCCAAACCCTTCCACTAGGAAATACGTCACTTGGTTTTCAGACCTTCAGGAACCAGACGTTGCTAACTATGAATAGTTCCTGCATTACCTTTCAGATGTTGCACCAGATGAGCAAATCCATTTTTTTAATATTAAAGCACCTGATTTAGCAAGCAGGTCTCAATGTGTCATGATGTCACTTTTTTCATTAGCAAGAGGACCACCTTTTTCAGAACATTCCCAAACTCTCAAATACCTGAGGTGGTTTCTTGATAGCTTCCCTAAAGCTCAACATCTTCTACCATGTACAGCAGATTAAAGGATTAAACAGCACACAAATCAAACAGAAACACATACTTGCTCTATGTATTCTCTCGCGAACTTCCATGTATTCCTGTTCATGCTTTACAGCCGTCATGGCCACTGCTAACTCATTAATCATCTCTTCTAGCTTGTTTTGATGAGCTGCAGAATAATTCAAAAGGTGTCAGAGTTCGTATCATAGAGATCCCCTCCCTCCCCCCCAAAAAAACTCTTCCTCCTGAAAGTAGATGAACAGGTATATTTGACTCCATACTACACTCAGGGTCCCCCTACAGCAGAAAGCTTTCTTCCTTGTAGCAGGAAGAATTCTGTAAAAGATCTGTTGACACTAATGGGAATGATATTTCTATGAACCTTTAATATTCAAAGAACAGTCTGACCGATTTCAAACAATCTTTACAATCCTACTTTAAGTGGACCACTTTCTCCATGATGTCTAGCTTGGAGATCAAAGCAGAGGCAAGTGTTTTTAAAGTCAATACTGACAGACTATCCATAGTACAGATACTCCCAGAGAAGCAGAGTACAAAATTTAACCACATGGAATCAGTTTAATATCATGCCAGTTAGTGCCTATCCCATAAAATTATCTTCAAACAAATAATACAGAATTTTAATGCTACCTTCCCGACAGCACAGTGACTGACAATTTAATTCAATTCATGATGGTGTCTAAACAAGATGAATTTCTGAAGATACACACTTGGCTACCTCTCTGACCTTTGTTTATAGTGGTTACATGAGGTACAAGGCCATCAGCGCTTGAGAAAAACCTCTGCCTTTTCAAATTCGGAACACTGGCTTTGGATGCTTCAGCAAGTGAAAGAATCAGGAGATCCAGGATTCAGTGGTTTACCTGGTCCACAGTCAAATCATTACTTGCCTTCACTGCTCAGACTAACAGCCAACTCTATAAACATATAAACTGTGGAAACTTATACAAAAGTTTTCTAGCGCCAAGAAGAGTTTCAGTTCACTGGTTCAGAGGCTCTGAACTCCACTACTAACTATTAGAATAGCCTGTAAGCAACATACAAGACTTTTGGGGGAATACTCAACCCCAGAGAAAAAAACATATACTGCTTCTGCATATAAAAAGCAGAGATTTTAGACCCTACTTTAAAAATCTATGTATAACTACCTTTCTGTCTCTCTCTCAACAAGAAACTGTTCAAAATCCACACTTATTTAAAAAATAATGAAAAAGAATTATACAAGTGATCTTCAAAAAAAAATCTTTATAAAAATGTAGCAATGCTAACCTTACAGTTATCCAGGTATACCACCCATTGCCAATTGATTACTGAAATATGGGTAGCCTCTTATCAAGAGCAGAGATGAGAGGCCTGAGGAAGGGTACTTTGATACCCAAAAGCTCGTGTATGTCTATACCAAGCATACAGACATCATCCACAAGAACTCTTTACTCTATTAAATGTCTAAACAAGATGACAGATACTTATAGGCAAGCACTTCCCTTAAACAAGAGAAACTAGCCTTGTATCAGTATTCTGTACAATAAGTGTGCGCCAGTCAGACTTGTGGGAATCCTTTAACTGTAACTTTTATTGAATGAGAACATAGGCAATTAGGAAATTGTTAAGTACTTGGTGGGGAGGGAGGTGGCAGGGGGCGAAAAAGCAAAACCAAGCTCTCACATCACACATAGGTTAAATATTTGCTAAAAGGGGTACTGAACTGCTTATCTTCCAAATAATTTTACAGTTCAATCTATTCACCACAGAATTCAACTATCTAGTATGCCATACTCAACATTTTTCACTTGCAGGTTATGCATTAGCTGTAATATTCCAAGGAAATTATTCTTCCAGCCCTGCATGCCCTTAATCCTCCAAACCCACTTTAAAATCAGAAAACTAACAACTATGGCATATCTAAAGTAACTGAATGTTCAGTGTTTTAATTGAATTCCACTTTACACAAACTCCTGACGATGTTTCCTTCATAGCCATAAATAACCCCCTGAAGATAAATGCTCATGAAGAGTTCCAGGGTCTTATCCCAAGAGATGCTGTTGATCTAAACCTCTCAAAGGAAGCTGCAGGTGTTCAGCACCGCTCCGAATCAGACCTTACTTTTGTGTAGTTTAATAAAAAGACATTCTCATGCTACAAACAGATGTTAAAGAGAAAAAGCATAAGTTAGGTGTTAGTGAATAAAGATATGCAAAAGACAAGATGCCAAGGAGCTTTCAAAAAGCAGTAAACATACCATCCCAGGTATCTCCACCACCTAGGGGAAAGTGTAAGAGATGAACACAAGTACAGGGCAAAAGGCTGCAGATAAAATAGTAATTTACATGGCTAAGAGAAAACTACATATTAGCACACTTATCCAAAGACCTCAACTCATGTACATAGTAATCTAGATACTGCTGAACATGAACTGGAAATCGGAGAATGAAACTGAGGAAAAGACTTAAGGGTGAAAGCATTAGTTTCTGCACATAGCTGAGTGGTTCCCTGGTCACTAAGTTGCTTAGTGTAATCTAAAACACAGTGATCCTTTTTAGCTGCCAAGTAAATAAACTGAATGAATGTCTTGGCATTCTGAGATCTCTAGCAGGTGTTTTGGACTGATGCGCAAGGAAGTCAGAACCATTTTCCTTCCAGAAGCTCCCCTCACCTTCTGTCTCCATGTCTTGCCCTTTTGGAGCTTCTCCAATATCAATAGTGAACATCACTATTTTAGGAGTCATGGTGGACATTCTGTTGCTGAAGCAAAACTTATAAGTTCCATCCATGTGAGCAGCAAATGTGTATTTTCCATTGGATTCTCGATCCCCTTTGTAAATCCCTTTATTATCAGGTCCTGTAATCTGGGGGCAAAAAAATCATTTCAAGACAGGCACACAATAGTGAAATCATGAATTAAAAGGAAATAAAAACAAACAAACTCAAGACATTCTCTCTAGATACTGCAATCCTAAATGACATTTCTCCAATTTGCATCAGAAAACACCTATTTAAGAAGCTATGTGAATGCTTCTCTAACAGCCAAGACATGCAAAACTCTTGCAACACTAGCAAAAAAAATTGTATTCAGTCGTAACTGAAGCTCCAGTCTATTTACAGCCTTGCAAGTTAGTAATGCAAATGACTGCAGAGAAAATACAGAAACCTTAGGTCAGAAAAAAATACTTATTGTAACAAATCATTATCATTCTTAGGTGTACATTTCTATGTTGTTGCAGAGGAAATGGAGCCAATGTACTGACCACTACATCCTTAAGACTCTTGTGCCCAAAACTAGAAGTGCTGACCCCAGTCTCTTGTTATGCGTTGTCTCCAATTTAAATTGGATTTGATCATTTTCTTTACCTTCCTCTCCTGTGGTGTAATACTGCTACATTTTTTTAATACAAGTATCATAAACTTCTGTCCATCCTGAGAGATTACTGCATTTGTGGTTGATGAAGCAATATCACTTGCAGGGGCAGTTGAAAAACATCCCATGAAAAGAATGTTTAGAGTCCATCAGACTCCAAAATCAACACAAGAGAATCTTTTGTTGAAAATTAAAAAAAAAACAAACCAACAACAACAACAACCACAAAAAAAGCCTACCGTTCAAAGGATGTCTGTCAAAACTGATTTCAAGTTAGACTCCCATTCATGCCTCAAGAGAGAGAAACTTACAATCACCCGAACTAATCGGCACTATTGTACCAGAAGCAACCCCAGGCCGCATCCTGTGCTAACCTAAGCCTCATCTCCAGACAATTGCAGGGTTCAGCATAGAAGCCAAGTTTTTAGAGAACTGTTCTGTAAGCAACAAGACTACACAGAGCTGCCCCCTTTCTCAGGGCTTTGACACAGTGACAATAAAAAGCAGTTTGGCCTCAGACTACCTGCTCTGCAGAAGCAAATGAACCTTTCCTGCGGTTTGGGGGGCTCTAGTCACCAGCAGCTGCACTGGATGATCTGACCCTGCTTCTGCCCAACAGGAATTTGGCCAACTAGCACAAAAAAATAAACTGCAAGCAGACCTCCACAGAGATCACGTGACCATCCCAGCAACTGTGAGCAACTTGCTTGCCTTTGGATTCCCCTTGACTGCAGCCCCACGCTCTAACCCACCGGCCCCCCACTAACCCACTGGCAGAACCCATCTCAGCTCCTCAACAACATGCTCCAGGGAGCTGGCAGACTGGATCCCTCCTCCCGCTCTCCACACAACAGCTCTTTGCTCTCACACCTTTCCTTTCCCTCTTGGGGCAATTCAGCAGCAGCACACGGGCCTGATGCCCACAGGCCTCTTCAGTCCACAAAGGATACGCACGTGGGCCCACCCCAAACCACTGAGCCGCTCTGTTCTGGGAGGGGGCCTTAAATGGTCTGAACGTGGGTCTCGGCCCACCCAGACAACTGTGACCCTCCCGCTCCCGGGGACAAATGAAGCACACAGCCGGGAAGGGAGCAGGGTGGCAGGGCACTAAGACGGGCGCCAAGCAGGGGGAACAAAGGAGCGCCCTGTCCCCTGCACCACGGGCCCTCGAGCGAGTCCAAGGACCCGGCAGACGCCTCCCGGCGGCCCCCAGCCTCGGCCCGGCCCGGCCCGCACCTCCACGTCGATGTCGAGGAAGCCGCCCTCGGCCACCTCGAAGATGAGCCCCATTTTGGTGCCGGACGGGACGCGCTCCAGAAAGCACTCCTCGGCGTGTGCGTCGATGCTCACGAAGTAGCCGGCCACGGGGACCGCCAGCGCGGCCAGCAACGCCAGCAGCGCCGGCACCGGCGACATGGCGAAGCCCAGCAGGGACCGAGCGGCGGGGCAGGAGGGGGCACTTCCGGCCCAGGCCGCGCCCCTTCCGGGCACGGGGCCGCCGCTCATAGGCCTGGACGCAGCCGCTGCCACGTACGACGCTGAAGAGAGGCGCTACCCGAGCGCGAAGCTGAAGGAGCCCGTGCAGCGCAGGGGGCGGGGTGGTAGCCACGCGGGCCAATCCGCGCCGTGCGGGGAACGGACGGCGGGCAGAAGGGTCCAAACCGCGCAGGGCGGATTTAAAGGGCTCATGCACCGAACAGCGCCACAAACTTCAGGCCGGTCCCATTCTCGAGGACTCTGCAGCAGATCCCTAGGCTGAGAGGCGTCGTCGGAGCTGGACCAGGTGTGACCTCCTGAGGTCCTTTCCAACCCTCATTTTCTATGATTCTATAAAAAGTGCCAAGCAGCTATCGAATTGTTACATTTCCAAGCACTAACTCCAGAGCTAGTTTCAACCCAGTTTTAATTTAAAAGTGTAACAAGGCTCTACCTCTCCCTCGCTGGAGCAACAGAGGGAGAGGGTGAGTATCTGCTCACAGTAGTGACTTCTGTTTTGTTGGCACTTCTGAATTCCACTTCTTAAGAGGAACATAACAAAACAACAATAATCACAAGATAGGAAAGGAACAAAAGACTGCATGTTTTTGTTGTTCTTGAGAGGCTCTAAATACAACAGCGTGATGAGACCACGTTCCCAAATACACAAATGGGGAGCAGCCAAAGAACTGATGTGATCAGGAACTGCATGAGGTTAAGCTTTTCCTAGCGATTTGCATGTTTCAGCTGAAATTTGTACACTGAGTTTTGCCTACATTTTATAACTAATGGAAATGAGAATATTTGCTGCCTATCACTGAAGCTATAGTGAAGCTCAGTGTCAGCCAGGGTTCATCAACAAGAGTCTAATGCCGCGATTTCCAGTTTGGGTGCTGCAGTACCCAGGGGGGCCACCAGATACCTTGAAGGTGCCTCCAGGTGTGAGGAGATAAGCACAAACTGAGCCTTGCCCCTGCCTTACCCCTACTGCCTGGGTGTTCTCCAAGGAGGTCAGAACTGTAATATATAAATTAATTGTTTAAATTAGGAATTAACAAGTTACTGAAAGTGCCTTGAGATAAGTGAGTCTGAAAACCAGTGGTCTAACGCGAGGACAGTTCTTTATTTGCATGAATCCTCCACAGAAAGTATGTAGAACTGGCTGCATTGTTACGTAAGTTGCAGACTGGGGCTGTCAGCGCACATCAAATAGAATAATTGGGAGCTTGATGTGCCCTGTGACAGGTCACCCAGAGCCCACTGACACAATTAAATTACTTTACCTGATCTCAGTAGGCTTCAGATCCAGCCCTAATATGCATTGTTTTCAGTCATTAGTGAGAGCTGGTGAGGTTCTACTGCACCACTCTTGCCACATAGCTGGGCAATTGCCAATTACAGTCCCAATTGCCACTAGCCTATTCTATTTGCTTCTTTTCTCCCTCTGGAAGGATGCATATCAAGGTTGGGCAGCCCTTTCACACTGACTCTGGTTTTGGCACCTCCCCCCCCCCAGTCTCCCCCCCCCCAGTCTCCAACCCTTTGGGTTTCTTTATCCCAAATATACTAATTTCTGAGATGTTCTGGTATTCTCTTCCATGTGGTCTTACATTACTATTGCTTTTCATGCCTTCATAAGCAGTATATTCCTGGAAGTGATGACTGCTGTTATTCGTGCTCATGCATTTTTTAGGCTGCATTGGGTCTTATCCTGCAGTGCTCTTGTCCAATAAAATGTTAATGAACTTACACTGTGGAAGTGGATTTTTGATGAATAGTCTAAATGAAGTTTTTTTGTTACTCTTGTCATTTAAAGAAGTAGGTTGTCAAAGTCGAATCATTTGGGAGTGTTTTCTTTGAGATGCACACATACAGAGAAGTTGGGTGATTTTACCACTCGTGATGAGACATAATGTGATGCTGATAACAAGGAATGAATCAGTTTATTTGCCTCCATGTCCAAACCCTGCCGTGTTTGGGTATAATTCATGGGGACAAAAAACTGGAAGAAGCCTCCCCAGCCATTGAGTCCAGGCTCTTGCATCCACATGTTACTATTAGTCCCAAAGGGGCCCCAGGAACATCTGCTGCAGCTCTTTTGAAGTACTGCAGCCTCAAAGTACCCTGAAACCCCCAGCTCTGATGGCCTACAGGTAAAGAACTGGGGAAGAAAAAGAGTACAAATAATTTCCCATAGTACTGAGGAAAGCAAAAACCCTCTATGCTCCTATTCCAGCTGGAAATACCTTCCTGATCAGCTTGGATAATTGGTTTGGATAGACATGCCCCTAGACTTCAAACTATCCATTCCTCTCAGTCAACATTTTATGTGCATGTGTGATCAGTCTATAAGCCAACATCTAGAAACAGTAACTCATGCCCTTTCTTTTAAACCATTTTCCCGCCCCATAATCCTATCTCATTGTATTTGCATCTTGCCCCACGCTTTTACCATGAAGTTTATGAAATAAATGGCAGAACTAGGGCCTAAACTAGTGTGATGTTTGACTTAATCCCTAAAGCATTCAATACACTATTAAGGCTACTGTAAATAATTTTCCACACACAGTTGCAAGCTAAAAATAAATAAATAAATACAAATGTATTAATAAATCTGCTGTTGTGTATGTGTGCACACATCCATATAAAATTGAAACTATGAAGAGAAAATTACCTCCAGATTAAATTAGACCCTTACTGTTAATTTTAGTAAGATCACTCAGGGCATTATGTTGTGGTATTTGACAGCTTAGACCCAAAAGGGGAAAAAAAAAAAAAAAAAAAAAAGCATGGATTAATCCAGCAAGAGAAGGAAAGCAGTTTCAACCAGGGGGTTGGGACACCCTTGGTTGCCAACAGAACCTCTTAACAGTCCCCTGAGATGTGAGGAGATAAGGTGTAAGGAGATAAAGACAGACTAAGTAAATGAACCCAGGCCTGCCTGAACATCCTCCAGCCCTTCTGCAAGTAGGCAAGCATTGATTGTAATGTATAAATCAGTTTTTGAAAACTGGGTGCTACCACTCAGTTCACAAGAGCTATGGATGGTCTCTCAAGGGGGGGGATCTTTCATTGCAAAAAAGTCCAGAAAGGTTGAGACCCAATGTCCCATTATGCATAAAGACCTCCTGACTCTTGGCACTGGATTTATGACCCAGTCCTGATATCTTGTTCTGGGCAGACCCAAAGCGTCAGACCAACTCCAACTTCTTCCATTCAATAATAGGCAAATTTTATTGATATACAGTGATAGCAGATAAGAATAGTGTAGGCAAAGCAAAATAAATAAATAAAAATACACCCCTTCCCCAGTTCTGTGCCACCCTCAGGACTGGTAGATAAGTAGAAGAAAAGTAAAGTATATCTGGCCAATACACAAACACTACCCTGTGGTTTTAGCTTGAAGTATGCCAGCTATCGGCAGCCTAGAGGTCGAAGGCCGATGCCCACTCCCCACAATGGGGTGGGTGAAACAGGCTAGTGGTGTGCCATCTGCCCATGGTGACCTCAGGATACACCCCCACAAGATCACTCCTTCTGTATTCTCTTTCTCCTCTGATGACTCTTCATTTCTGGGAATCATCAATCGGTTTTCCTGTGGTTGTCGTACTGTCCATGTTCTGTTCTGCCGGTATAGTTGTTTGGTTCCACAAACCCATCATATGCATACAACCTCAATTTGGTCATTTACTGGTGTCTTAATTTGGGCAACCCCAGCCTAATTTGGTAAGTCCACCAAAACCAGAATTCCCAAGGGTTTTTACAGCTGGGCACTATACCCTGGCACCAATGCAGCAAGCCTATATTTTGTTATGGAACAGTTTGGATGTTTTTAAATTCCCAGGATGCGTATGCCCGCTTGTCTGTTGGCCTCAGACACGGTATCTGCCCTGAAGGCTATGAAACTGTGTCACAAACAGGCTTTTAGAAACCAGTTAACCTTTGCCAATTAAGCCTGAACCATTGTTCCAATGCAATATCTACTCTAGCTACAAGCCAGTTCCTAAAAGCTAATCTCTATAATTTTCAAGTCATCACTGACTGCCATAGATGCCTTTGTACCTCCTGGTACAAAACAGGAGCCTAAAAAAAATTGATAGCAGCAATTAAGCAGGTGGTGTTCTGATACCATAACCCATTGTATGCCATTGTCTTGTCTGAGAAAGTCAGCTGTTTGGCATAGGGACCATCTTACTCTGTGCTATTAACAGTCCCTACCACACTGAAATTCTAATTCATGGCTAGGGCTCTCACTTCTCATCCAATGCCTCCTGTACTAACTCAGACAGTAGTGGCAAAGGCATGAGAACTTTTTTAGGCAATACATAATTAACTTACGAAATTCACTGTCACAGGAGGTGGAGGCAGGTAGCATAGCCAGGTTCAAAGGAGGAATGGATAAATTCATGGATGATAGGAGATGGATCACTCTAGAGAATCAGGTTCAATGCTCTTCTTCTAAAGCATCTATTTCTGTCGCTGTCAGAGATTGGTCTGACTCAGTATGACACTTGGGTTCTGACACTGCACATCCACTAAACTACTACCCTCCAGGACCCAACAACAGAAATGGTCTCATCCAGAAAAACTCACTTAAGAGATGGGCCCTGATCCTGCCCGTGCACAAGTTATCTTTACTTGGACTGTCTTCTTCAAATGAATACCTAGGTGTTTACTCAAGACAGGGCTGAAGTATTTTCTTATCCACCAACTAGGAAGTGGCTGGTAACAACAAAAAGCTTGCTGTGACAGAGCAGCAGCTATGCCCCGCCATGAGAGACTAAAAACAAGCAGATTCCATGGAACAGGGAGCCTCTGCATGCTAAGCTACTTACCAAGGCAGGGTTTGGAGGTCCAGACTAGTTACCAGTACCAGCTGTGGCGTGGAAAAGTGGCAGACTGGAAGTTATGCTGATAGGCTCAAGCAGCGAGGAGAGTTAAGTGCTGGATCAGGCAGGTATGTGTTTTCCCCAGGGAAGGGAAGAGGGCAGGAGAGAGTCTCCTACAACTGCATGGAGCTGCAGTGTTTACCTGCCAGACCAAGATGGCAGCAAGTACAAGAGTGAAGATCCAACTTACCTGGCATGAGACTGAATGCAAGAGGGTTCCTCAGTGTCCAAAGGGGATTCTTAGTGGTAAGTGAAGGTGCTTCAGGAGAGTTACCTGTAGAAGGGAAGAAAACAGGGCACAGTTAAGAGCCGATCCTGTGACCACGGGATTCCCTGTCAGTATGGAGATAATTAAGGGCCAGAGGCACCGGGGACCTCTTGGGTTATGAGTCCTTTTCGGCAGCTGAGGAGATGGAAACAAAAAAGGGAAGAACGTCAAACCTGGGGGAGTAGCAAAGAAACCTGAATAAGAGGGATGCCAAGACCAGTAAGGACAGCACTTGGTCAAGAAGTGATTCGTTTTAGATGTGGTATGGTAGGGCATAAGCTTATTTTTTTAGAGGCTAAAAAACAAGCACATGCCACAGAATGGAGAGTCTCTGCACGCTAAGATACTTACCAAGGTGGGGTCTGGAGCTCTGGACTCTAATTACCAGTGCCAACTGTGACACAGAGAAGCAGCAAACTGGAAATTATGCTGATAAGCTCAAACAGCCAGGTGAGTTAAATGCCAGGTTGGGCAGGCACGTGTTTTCCCTAGAAAGGGGAAGCTGGCAGGGCCAAGTCTCCTGCAACCGCACAGAGGTGCAGCGTCTACTTGGCTGGACCAAGACAGCAGCAAGTAGAAGAACAAAGATTTGACTTACCTGGTGTGAGACTGAATGCAAGAGGGTTCCTCTGTATCTGATGGGGATTTTTAGTGGCGAGCGAAGGTGTTTTGGGAGAATTACCTGAAGGATTAAAGAAAACAGGGCACAGATAAGGAAGGAATACCCTCTGAGTATGGAGCTAATTAAGGGCCAGAGGCACCAGGGATATTGATGGGTGACTGACGGTGCCACCTGATACCCTGAGAGCCCTACAGGCCACGAGTTAAGACGTGGAATATTTGCCTAGAACAAATTCAGAGTACTCTGGGAAATACAAGGGAATAAGCAACACTGCAACTTACTAGACTGTGGAAACCCTTTGGGAGGGTGCATCCTATCATTGGCTATACCCATCATTTCAAATACCAAAGACTGAGCTAGAATCTCTCATTAAGACTGTAAACAAGGTCCTCAATGAAGAAGGCACCTGGGAGAGACTGGGCCAGAAATGTTAAAAGGAAGAGTAACTGAACTGGTGGATGAAGAGCAAATGGATTGTAGTTTTGGGCAACTAAAGGGGCTCCAAAACCCATCGTGCAGGTGAAAATTGGCTCCATGATTGTGCCAGCACGTCTCGATTCAGGATGTGCAAAATATGATTAGTGAAGGAATAATTGATCCGGGAGGGTGAAGCAGGCAGGTCGAGCAGGTGTGTGTGTTCTGCAAAGATGGGACGCAGGCTGGGGCAAGTCTCCTGCCACTGCACAGAGGTGCAGTGCCTACCTGGCCAGTCCAAAATAGCAGCAAGTAGAAAAAGCAAAGATTTGACTTACCTGGCATTGGACTGAATATGAGAGGGTTCCTCAGAGTCCAATGGGGATTCTTAGTGGTGAGTGACAGTGCTTCAGGAGAATTACTGGGAGAAGGGAGAAAAACAGGGCCAAGTTAGAGTATCTGATTAAGATTGTAAACAAGGTCCTTGATGAACAAGGCACCCAGAACACCTAGAGTGGTGAGGGCAGGGTATGGGGATGGCGGAGCCCTGCAAAGAAGCCAAAGTAAGATCAAGCTGATCTACCTCCTGTTTTACATCTTTCTTTTTGTTTTGTTGGGGGGGTGGGGAAAAAAGAGAGGTGTTGACAACAAGGCATGGCAGGAAAGTTCCAGAAAGGGAGGACTATCAAGTCCAGGCAGATTGACCACAACATTCAAACATCAGAAGCCAGATCTTCTACAATAACTGTGTATGTCTATATCAACCATATAGACCTCATCCACAAGAACTCTTTACTCTATCAATTGTCTAAACAAGCTGAAAGATACTTACAGGCAAGCGCTCCCCTTAAACAAGAGAACCCAGCCCTGTATCAGTAGTCTGTGCAATAAGTGTGACAGCCAGACTTGAGAGAATCATAGATTTCATAGACATTAGGGCGGGAAGGGACCTCGGGAGATCATCGAATCCAGCCCCCTGCCCAAAGGGCAGGAAGTCAGCTGGGGTCATAGGATCCCAGCAAGATAAGCATCCAATTTACTCCTTTAACTGTAACTTTTGTTGACGAGAACATAAACAATTAGGAAACTGTTAAGTATCTTGGGGGGGGGGGGAAAACCATGCTCTCACATCATACATGGATTAAATATTTGCTAAAAATACGTACTCAACTGGTAGGGATTTTCTAAATAATGTTACAATTTGATCTATTTACCACAGAATTCAACTATCTGGTATAACACACGCAACATTTCTCATTTACAGGTTATGCATTAGCTGTTATATTCCTTATAAAGGAAGTGATTCCTCCACCCCTGCATGCTTTCCAAACCCACTTCAATAACAGAAAACTAACAACTATGGGCATATCTAAAGTTACTGAATGTTCAACATTTTAGCTGAATTCCACTTTAACCAGCCAACTCAATGGACTGAATACACCTTGGAATTCTGCAATCTCTAACAGGCATTTTGAACTGATGCGCTAGGAGATCAAAACCATTTCCCTTCCAGAAGCTCCCCTCACCTTCTGTCTCCATGTCTTGCCCTTGTAGAGCTTCTCCAATACCAATAGTGAAGCTCATTATCTTAGGAATCAGGGTGGCTCCCATTCTGTTGCTGAAGCAAAACTTCTAAATTCCATTCATGTGAGCAGCAAATGTGTAGTTTCCATCGGATTCTCTTTCAACTTTGTAAATCACTTGATTATCAGGTCTTATAATCTGGAGGCAAAAAGATAATATCATGACAGGCACACAATAGTGAAATCATGAATTAAAAAATAAATAGAAGCAAACAAACTAAAGTCAAGACATTCTCTCTAGACAGTACAATCCTAAATGATATTATTCTTCCAATTTACATCAGAACTCAGAAAACACTTATTTAAGAAGCTATGTGAATGCCTTTCTACCAGCCAAGATGTGCAAAACTCTTGCACTCGCAAAACACATTGTATTCAGGTCATAACTGAAGCTTTAGTCTACCTACAACCTTGCATGTTCATAATGCAAATAAACGCAGAGAAAATACCTCAGAAAAAAGGACTTGGTGTAATGAATCATTATTGTTCTTGGGTCTATATTTCTATATTGTTGCAGAGGAAACGGAACCAGTGCGCCGACCACTATGTCCTTAAGCCTCCTGTCCCCAAAACTAGAAGCACTGACCCAAGTTTCTTACCTTAGTTACGTTACCTTCTGTGGTCTCCAATTTAAATTGGATTTGTTTTCTTTACTTCTCTCTCCCATGGTACAACACTACTAAATCCTCTCCCGTGGTCAGAGCCGTCCCTCGGGGTGTGCAGAACAGCCTGTGGGGGTTGGGGGCGGCAAGCTGACGAAGCCCAGAGCTGGCGGCACGCGGTGGGGCCTATACACCACTGTCCGTAGCTTTCCCCCTCCAAAGCACAGGGCCCAGGGCACTTGCCCCAGTTCACACCCCCTTAGGAACAGCCCTGCCCATGGTATAATACCCATTTTTTTTTCATACAATGGACATAAATCCAGCACATCCCTAAGAGATACTGGCATTTGCAGTTGCCAAAGCAATATAATTTGTTGGGGCAGTTGAAAAACATCCCACGACAAGAACATTAAGTCCATCAGACTCAAAATCAGGATTCAAGGGTGTAGTGGGATCTACTAAGAACAAAACCAACATCAACTCCTGCACTACAAAGTGCAGGTATGAAGGGTCTTTCACCCAGGGACACACTTTTTATTGAAAACAAGAATTAAACCGAGGCTTCCTGACCAGGAATTTCAGTCGATTTCATGTCAATGAAACCCACCCCGCAGGAACCTGCTCAAAGGCTCGGGGGAGCAGACGCCGCCTCCCCCGGCTAAGACCAGGGCAGCGCCCCCCACACCCTCCCCGCGCCCCTCAGCCCCGGCCCGCACCTCCACGTTGATGTCGAGATAGCCACCCTCGACCACCTCGAAGATGAGCCCCATCTTGGTGCCGGCCAGAACGCGCTCCGGGAAGCACTCCTCAGTGTACGCATCAATGCTCACAAAGCAACCGAACGTGAAAGCCACCAGCACCATCAACATGGCGGAGCTTAGCGAATCACTTCCAGTCCAGACCACGCCTCTTCCGGGCTCGGGGCCGTCCCTCATAGGCCCCCCTGCCACGTATGGGCCTGAGCTACGGCGGCCGGCGAGGGACGCCGCAAAGTGGCGCTGGAGGTTGAGGGAGGGAGGATAGGCGGGTGGGCCAATAAACAATCTATTTTTAATTAGATGCTGTTCAATTAACAGAAGCGATGGAGGGGGCTTGAGAAGGACGGGTCTTGATTTGCACGACTTCTCCATTGAAAGTGTGCAGAACTGGCTGCATTCGGTACATGAGTTGCACATTTGCTGCAGGTCAGCTAGAAATGGCTTCAGGAGTAAAGACATGAATTGGGAGCTGGACGTGCCCTGCGACAGCTCGCCCGGAGCCCGTGCACACAATTAAATGACTTGACCTGATCTCGGTAGGCTTCACATCAGGCCCCAGTTTGCATTGTTTCCACCGCCAGCAAGGTGAACCGGCGAGGTCCTATTCCACGGGCTGTCTCCACTTAGTGCTCTTCGTTGCAACAGAAAAAATAAGTGTTAAGTGAAACTGAATGTTTTTGACAAATCAAAATGGTGACTGAGCGTTACGACAAGACTTGCCAAGCGATAAGTGGAGTCGGGTATCAGTTTAAAATGAGTATTGTAGCAAAATGGCACCAAGTGAAACCGTGTTAGGCAGGGCTTGTCTGCGCCGCTTTGGCGCTGACCTCTGTAAAGCTGGGTACAGTCCCTGAGTGCCACTAGCTTATTCTGTTTGCTACTTTTCTCCCTCTGCAAGGATGCATGTCAAAGGCTGGGCAGCCCTTTCTCATTGGCTGTCTTGGCACCCCCCTCCCCTACAAATCTCCACCCGTTGGGTTTCTTTATCCCAGATAGTTACTCATCTCAGAGATGCCCTGGTATTGCCTTTCATGTGACCTTATGTTACTATTGCTTTGCATGCCTTCATAAGCAATATGTTCCTGGAAGTGATGACTGTGCTGTTATTCACCCTCATGCATTTTCTAGTCTGCACTGGGACTTATCCTGCAGTGCCCCTTCCCACTAAAACGTTAATGACCATACAGTGTGGAAGTGGATTTTTGATGAATAATCTGGATGGGGGGGTTGTTACTCCTGCCATGTGAAGAGGCAGGTTGTCAAAGTTCAATCGTTTGGGACTGTTTTCTTTGCAATCCACGGATGGGGAAGTTGGTGATTTTACCACTTGTGATGGGACGTAACATGATGCTGATAACACGGAGTGAATCAGATTGTCTATTTCCATGTCCCAACCCTGCGGTGTTTGGGTGTATTCATGGGGACAAAAGACTGGAAGAGGCCTCCCAGGCCATTGAGTCCAGGCTCTTGCGTCCACAGGCGACTGTTGGTCTCAAAGGGTCCCCAGGAGCATCTGCTCCAGCTCTTCTGAGGTACTGCAGTCTCAAAGCACCCCCAAACCCCCTGCTAATTGAACCATGGGAAACCTCTCCTTTTTGTATGCCAAGAAATAAGATACAATGTCTCGCTAATTAAATTGTTACATTAAAGCAATCAAGCTGTGTTAGGCATCAATTCACTTTGGTGACTGTCAAATCACAATAACCTAACACTTGTGGTTCCTATCTTAGGAAAGTTTTTCTCTCTAGGAGGGTGGTGAAGCACTGGAACAGGTTATCTAGAGCAGTTGTGGAAACTCCATTCCTTGGAGCGTTTTAAGGCCCGGCTGGACAAAGCCCTGGCAGGAATGATCTAGTTAGGGCTGGTCCTGCTTTGAGCAGGGGATGGAGGACTGGACCAGTGGTTCTCAACCTTTTTTGTACCAGGACCCACCTGTAAACATCGATGGCCAGCCTTGACCCAATGCCCCTGGCCCCAGCCCCCAGTGTGGGGGCAGGGGGGCTCCAAGCAGCCCCTCACAGGCTGGACCTCTGCCAGCCAGCAAGGGAAAAGCCCCAGTTCCCCACATTTTTCTCCTTTAAAGGAGGATCCATTTTTAAAGTTCATTCACAACCCTTTGGTATATGCCCATGACCCACTTACGGGTCACAACTGGTTGCCAACTCTCATGATTTTTGGCATTGTTTCTTCAAGCCTATGCTTCAGGAATGTGAAAAACGTTGCTCCTTCATACACACACACACACACACATAAAAGAAAGAGCAACGTTTTTCACATTCCACAGCACAGACTTTAAGAACAATGGCCAAAATCACGAGCGTTGGCAATACTGCAGCCCGGGGGTTGAAACCCGCCGGCTAGCCCTCCCGAGGTCCCCTCCCGGGCTGCGAGGGTGACAAGACGGCGCGGCCGCTCGCAGCCAGGCGGGGAAGGGGCTGGGAGACCCGCAGGATGGGCCCGGGGAGGAGCCGGTGGAGGGGCTTGAAGCCGACACTTGGACACTCACTTTCTGCGCTCAGCCGCGGGTTCCCACCCTCCCGCGCGGGAGGCAGGCAGGCAGGGGCCTCCCCCCGCCCCTCCCAGCTCCCACTCTCCCAAGTGGGGCGGCAGCAGGCATGCGTGGTGTCCTCCTCCTCCTCCTCCTCCTCGCCTTGTGACATGCTGCTGCTATTGGCGGGGCGCGAGGGGCGAGAGGAGGAGCGGCGCTCTGCCCCCCGCCTGCAGGGCCGGGCCCGCAGCCGCGCCGCGCCGCGGGAGAAGTTGGCGGCATGGAGGGCGGCGGCGGCGGCGGCGGGGGGCTGCCGGCGGCGCTGGAGAAGAACGTGGCCGAGCTGACGGTGATGGACGTGTACGACATCGCCTCGCTCGTGGGCCAGGAGTTCGAGCGGGTCATCGACCAGCACGGCTGCGAGGCCATCGCGCGGCTCATGCCCAAGGTGGTGCGCGTGCTGGAGATCCTCGAGGTGCTGGTGAGCCGCAACCACATCAGCCCCGAGCTGGAGGAGCTGCGGCTGGAGCTGGACCGGCTGCGGCTGGAGCGGGCCGACCGCATCGAGAAGGAGAGGAAGCACCAGAAGGTGGGAGGGGGAGGGGGAGGGGTGGGCGCCGACCTGCTCTTGGACGTCCTGCCTCCCGCCCGGGCTCCTCAAGCTCCTGCCACCCCCCTCGGGCTCCTAAAGCTCTTGGGTCCTGAAGCTGCTGCTCCCCCTCCCGCCCGGGCTCCTCAAGCTCCTAAAACACTTGGCTCCCAGGCTCCTAAAGCTGCAGACTCCTAAATCTCCCGGGTTTTTAAAGCTCACCAAGCTGCTGCTCCCCCTCCCCCTCCCCCTGGGCTCCTGAAGTTCCCAGGTTCCTAAAGCTTTTGTCTCGCAGGCTCCTAAAGCTCCAGTCTCTTAAAGCTCCTAGCTTCCAGGCTCCTAAAGCCCCTGGCTCCTAAAGCTCTTGGCTCCTGAAGCTCCAGATTCCTAAAGCTCCTGGGTCCCAGGTTCTTAACATTCCTGAAGCTCCTAGCTCCTAAAGCTCTTGGCTCCTGAAACTCCCAAGCGTCAGGTCCATGGGCACGTCCCAAGCTTTCCGGGCACAAGGCAGGGCTTGAGGTCAACGTGTAATTTTTCCAAAGGTCCCAAAGGTGTTCCCCGTATTTTGCAGCAAGGAGCCGTGTGGCAGTGTGATCCTCCCCAGGACTGCGGTGCTGACTTGTCCCCAGACAGCCAAATCTCTGTCCTGGGGGTGACCTGGGCGGATGCAGTCTTCCTTCCCACCCCTGTCCCTTGCCTGCCTTTGCAGGCTCAGGGCGGTAGCTCTGGTTGCCCAGTCACTCTTTAGCCGTCTACTGGAGTGAAATAGTTCCAGCCACCTGACTCTCTCAGGGGATGTCCTAGTGAACTGGATGCCTGGCTGGGGAGAGCTACTGTAGCTTGGGGCCGGCCAAGGGACTTCATACGTGCTGCTGAATGCCCAGCAGATAGCAATGTTCTCGCTTCATAAAATCACTGTATGTACAAGAGTGCCAGGCTGGGTCTGGGCAGCGGCACCAGAAACCATCCGTGTTGGCTGATATTCAGGGTGCGTGCACCAATAAGTCAATGCGTGTTTCCAAAAGTTCCCAGGGTGTAGGTTGTAGCCATGTTGGTCTAAGGACATAGGCAGACAAGGTTCTTTGGGTGAATCTGGTATCTTTTATTAGACCAACTTAAAACTTTTAATAAAAGATATCAGATTCACCCAAAGCACCTTGTCTGTCCAAAAGTTCCCTATGCATGTCCCACCGTGTCATACTTGGCCCTGGGCTGTAGCATACAGACTCTCTCTCTCTTTCTTTCTCTCACCATATCTTTATCTCTCTATCTCTCTCTATATAGATCTATCTATATACAAATATAGATCTAGATCTATATAGAGACCTATATAGAGCTCTATATAGATTATCTATAGAGACAGAGATAAGGGATAGAGATTTTATAGTATAGATCTATAACCTATAGTGATGTCAAATTATCTGTATCAATATAGATAATTTGACAAGTGTTTCTCCCGTAGACCCAAATTATTTTGGGAAAGGATAATAATAATGGAGGTCATCACCCATGATACAAGGATTGGTTTCTGCTTCCTGTCTCCTCAGTTCTGAGGGGACAAGCTGTTCGGTTGGGTTTTTTCCTCTCTCTTTCTCTCTCTCTCTGATGCTCCTAACTGTGTGCGCTGGATATTGGATTCAAATTTATTTTGCATATTTTGGGACTGAAAATTGAGGGGAGAGTAGTTTCCTATCAAGAGTGCTTTCTGCCTGTGTTTGTTCCTCTGGGATGTGGCATGCCCAGTGGAGCGTGCTCCAGCCCTCTAGAGCTGTGCCCTGGCTTTTTAAAGCCTCATATAAGTGGAACTACTTTTGTGGAAAGCTAGCACATAGCTCAGCTAGGGTTTCCATGGTCTGAGCACAAGTATGTGTAGCGGCTGTGTTTAACAACAAACATGACGAGGGAACACAGACTGCCCACCATCAGAGAGTTCCTGCTTTGCGATGAAGATATATATATATTTTTTAAAGCAAACTGAGATAAGTATGATCTCCTTTCCTCCAGGATGTGTCTATACTTAGTGTCCTGATATGACCTTTATCGGGATTGGTAGCAGCTGCTCTTGACACAAAGTGTCATGAATAAAGGGAGTTGCTGTTTTGAACAGTTTTGCTGCTGTGGACATGGCTGTCACTTCAGAACAGCAGTATGTGAAAGGAGGCGTAGTCGAACTGTTAAAACACAGGACGAGGAACCCAGCACTCTGGTGCTGTCTCATTAAAGCCACAAATATAATCAAATATTGCACCGCTGTTGCATACTCGAGACATAAATATGCTCCCTTTTTCTATACAGAGGGATATTAATATACTCTTAAAATAAAATCAGTATCCCATGTTCTGCCTGACTGACTTGTCTCGAGCGTGCCGGAAAGCCCATTTGGTGCTCTGTGTACCTTGAGTGTACAGATCATGATTTTGAAGATTTGGATTCAGTTCTCAGCTCTCAAAAGGACTTTCACCGGGAGCTGGGCAAGTCATTGAATCTATTTCTCACTTCCCAATCTGTGAAATGGCAGAAAGAATCCACCCTGTAGCAATCTTCCCTACTTAAATTGAAAATCCTTTTGGTGCAGGAATTCTCCCTCACCATCTACAGTGAAATTCCAATCATGGGTATTATACAGACACCAAAAAGCTATATGCAGTTGGGGACCCCATTATTTTACTGGAGTGGTTTAAAGGATTAAAATAAAAAGAGAACGTTGTGGGATGTTGGTGGTTTCCTCTACAAAAAGCTTTGGTCAAAGCTGTGGTCTGCAAATAGCTTTGGTTGCTTATATCGGCCTTAATGTTATGCTGTGACCTGGTCTTTTAGGAACTGGAACTGGTGGAGGATGTATGGAGAGGGGAGGCCCAGGACCTTCTTACCCAAATAGCTCAGCTGCAGGAGGAGAACAAGCAGCTGATGTCTAACCTGTCTCATAAAGACCTTAACCTCACAGAAGAGGAGTTCCAGAAACATGAAGGCAAGTTTAACTCTTGAAACTGTGTGATAGCTTGGCCTCTTTTCCTTCAAAAATGATTCTTGATCAAAGATGTGTGTTGTATCTACTGTGTCTATTGCTGTCTGTTCTTTTCTGGATAGATCGGGGAGGAGTTGGGGGAGAATCTGTGACTAAATCATGGAAGCAAAAGAAGGATTGGAACATCATTATTTGCTTGGAGGAGGAGAACAGTGAAAAGTAAAACTGCTGTTCTTTTGGTTGGGCATAATATTTTTTTTTCCTTGAGAATGGTATCTTGAGAAATGTTTTCCCTCTTTTTAAATAATGCTTTGTTTTTGTAGCATAGGTTCAGTCTCTTCATGTCTGTGCAAAACAGTAGAGAGATACAAGTGAACTTGGACATGCAGTTCAGTATACTGGAATGTAAAGCAATTAGGCTCCGTTCTGTTAAGTCTGAAGAAAAACAACTAATTTATGATGAGCAGAGTTAGGAGTGGAGGGGGATCCTGCTTTGAGATATTGGCAAGACAAGACCATATGGCAAAATTTCAGAATTGTCATGGTCAAAGACCAAGGGAGAGAGTCATTATAGCAGAGAAATAACTCATCTGAGCTGGGCCTCACAAGTGGGAGCGGGGTTGTTATTCTGCATGCACATCTATAATGAGGGTAGCTGGTAAATCTTGGACAGAGCACCATGCATTTTAGAGACCTGACTAAAAATTGCCCAAATTGTAAGATGAAGTGGGTGGTTCTCATCTCAAGTATTAAATGGGGAGAAATCTTGTTAGTTGATCCCAGGCCTACATCAGGGCTGCGTGGATGGATCCTGCTGACTACTTCAAGGCTCTGCAGATCCCCAGGCTTCTTTCTTGCAAGATTGAGGCCTGTTACTAATATAATGGCCTGAGTTAAGGATCTGATTAGATGTCCAAATATTTAATTAAGAAAATAATTGTCGGCTGCGTAGTTGAAATACTACAGCCATTCACTTCGTATCTTGTGTAGCTGCGGACTAGACAGACTGCAGTCAAGCAGCACATCCCAATATGAGTTACTACTTATGGCCAAGATTTTTTAAGAGATTAATGAATTCTGTGTTTCCAGTTCTCACGTCTACACTGAGACACTTAAAGGGGTGTCTCGCAGAGAAGTACTAAGCACCCTTTAAGGTACCTGATGGTGAGAACCCAGCATTATTAATCACTCTGAGCAATGTTTGAGCAGGTTCCAATTTTGAGAACCACAGCTCTCAACTGGGGCTCATAGTAGCCTCCAGTAAATGCTAACAGATGGACGTTTCTCACTTAAAGAACACTAAAGTACAGGGCTAAATTCCATCCTTGGGTAGATGGGCAAAAAGTCTTCAGGCTGCAACCTGTCTTCTCAGTACTGAATCAAATCCTTAGACTGAGTACCTGTGGAGGAGTATAATGGAAGATTGCAATTAAAAAGCATGAAACCCCTTTAGCATCACTAGTTCTTGAAGATAAATGCAGCTCTTCTGAGTCTCGTAGGCTGAAGTTGAGCAAGCTTTCACTATTATTGGAATTTAATTGACTGTTAATTGGGAAAAATGTCAGTGCTCAAAAAAGGGAGGGGGTGGGGGAGAGGCAGATGAGTCACAGAAGTAAAAGAACTTGACATGTTGCAGAGAGTCAGATTTCCTTTTGTTCTGCCTTCTCTCCTAGTTTTTTGGGTTTTTTTTTTCCAATGGATAAACTCACTCAATGCAGTTTTAGTGTTTGTATTTAAATATAGTCATAAGCCTTGAGTTTAGATTGGCAAGCAAATGCTAGGCATGCTTTTCAAGGTTATTTTTACTTTAGCAGACGCACAGAAAAAACCTTCAGGAGTCAAATCTGGGGTATGGCAAAAAATGTTAGCAAACATCTCATTTACTTC
Organism: Crocodylus siamensis; assembly: GCF_052110815.1. Lineage (NCBI taxonomy): Eukaryota > Metazoa > Chordata > Crocodylia > Crocodylidae > Crocodylus > Crocodylus siamensis. The sequence continues at coordinate 68,658,438 of NC_143403.1, forward strand.
AATGAGACCAGGATGTCTGTCAGACAAATATCTGTGTAACAGCGATGCAAAAGTAACTGTGAATCTGTTATGACTGGCATTGGAACTGGATAATGTAGAAGAACCTCCCATTGGAGAAGTGTGTCATTCATAAATAGAGCCAGACCTGGGACTCAAATCAAAGTTTCAATTTGGTTGAGAGAGAAATGCTTCAAAGGATTGTTTTCAGGGTAACCCATACTCTATGCATGCTGTCTGCGGACCCAGACACAGCTTTCCAAATCTCAGAGCTCATCAAGTCTAAGTAGATATAATAAGATTTCAGGTTAAGTTTTCATAACTTAGTACAGCGGTCCGCAACTTATTGCTCATAGGCAACACTTGGGCAATGAGGTCCTGGCTGCTGCTGGGGCATTCACAGGACATTAAAGCTGGGTTTGACAGGGGGAATAAAGGTGATGTTGCCTCCTGTGCATTGTTCAGTATTGCTGCTCGTGGACCACCAAAGGTTGAGGACCACCCCCTTAGCATGACTTGGTGCCTGTGATCATGTCTCCCCACTTAGTGGCTGGACCTGGAGTTTAACAGCCTGCCTGCCAGGCAGTTGAAGAAATCCAGTTTAAGTGGTAGAGGCTTGTGGTATGGGTGCATGTTAGGTCTCTAGTTCAGTTCCTGCTAATGATTGAGGCATGTGACTGTACCTAGCCTCAGCTATCTCCCATCTGAAAATACAGCTCTTCTGTGAGGCATCTTGAAAATAACTGGGGCTCGTGCTTTATTATCAGTGTAGGCAATGCAAGTCTACATTCAGTCATAAGAAGGTATATGTGGCTTCTTAGGGGGGTGGGGGAGAAAGAGTTACAACAAAGCCTTATCTTTTAGCAAAAGTTCCTTCAAAATCACTTTTAAACGAGCCTTGACAAGTGTGGTTTGGGAAGGGCAGAGCTGCTGCCATCCCTTTCTGAGCACTTTGGAAGTCAATGCTCAAACAATTAAAGGCACAATACTTTAGTAGCCTTGTTCCGTGAGGCAGGTCATCTGGCTTGAAGAAAGTGTCCTGTAATGAGTCAGCCTTGAGGCCAAAAGTGTGGAAGAGGGAAAAGCAGTAAGGTGAGCTACTCTTCTTGGAAGCCTTGAGCCGAACAAGGTTATTCGGAAAGTTGTGGGGCAGAAGACAGAGTTCAAAGGAGATGCGGCAGGATTCTGAGCAGTCTTATTAATGTTGCTCTTATTCACCAAATTAATCCTGTAAGGCCATTGGCTGAATGGTCATTCCCCGGTGTAACGCCACTGGTGAATTTAGTTGAAGGCGCAGGGATGTGCTGTGGGAGAAGATTCTACACCCTACTGTCTCAGGTAGGATTGCGGCAGGATGGGCATATGTAGGAAGCTCCCAAAAAAGCTCTCTCGCACTTGTGTCCTAAAAAAGACTCTGTTCCAAATCCTCAAAAGATATTTAGGCCCTGAATTGCCATTGAGATCAGTAGAAGTAAAGTGCCTAAATACTAAGGTGGATCTAAGCCCCAGCCCTCTACTTCCCATCTGATCATGTCTTAGTTTTGGTTTGGGATTATATTTCAATCTCAGTTACTGAGGCCAGTTCCAGGAAACAGGTCATGCCATAGTAAAACAGTGAATGGGAAGTTGCTGAATCTCTTTCACTGAAGGCTTTCAATCAGAGGCTGGATGGGCATCTGTTTGAGGTGGAAAGGAAACAGCACATCCTGAATCTCTGGAAGGGTCTGGACTAGACTTTTGAAGTCCATTTCAACCCTTAGTTGAGAGGCCTCAGCAAGTTGCAGGATGCTTGCTACATGGGAGGAGATATTTTTGTCTGGTTATCCAGGAACCCAGCCTACCGCAGTTATTCAACAATACATTTGGATCATGAAAACTTAAAGATGTAGCACAAGGTCTGTGATACCAGCAGGGGCCTCAGGTGGGCGCTATCAGGCATTAAACAGATACAACAGTGTGTTGTTTTTTTTTTGTTAGGGCAGGCACCCAATAAAGTCCATAAGGGTCTGATAATTTAATTCAGTGTTAATAGGATGAGGCTCTCATCTCCTTCCAGAAGAATCGTGCGGGTGTAAGGAAAGAGCCTTTAAACATATCCTGGATGGTTGATGTGAAAGTCTTCTTGCAAATGTGACAGTATATTTAAATTGTATTTGCTACACAATTTAATTTTAATTATGTGACTGTATGGCCCCCAGTATAAATACTAGAGGCCCTAATCTGGGCCTAATTTCTGTTTTGCTGAGTAGAGCTGCATTTTGAGCTGCTTTCTTTCGTGCCACGCCATACAACAACAAATCAAGCTTGCTCAACAATCCAAAGGAAGCTATGGATGGGGTGAGCTTGGGGAAGCCACCTGGGTGTGCTATTTAAGATCCTGCAGATAGCAGAGACTGAATCATGGAGACTGCCAGTCTTGCACTCATTGGGCTGGGCTGCTTTCTCTTTTCCTGTGTGTTTAAGATATGGCAAAGGAAGAAAATGCTTGTGGAACACAAACATCCTGCACCTCATCCTCAAAGAAAATGATTCTGTGATCCATGTTGAGTCAGCAGAAGTCCTTCATGTTCACCAGATGCCACAGAGGAAAATGAGGGGTGAAGGGAAGGGAGTCGGTTTAATGACACACAGATGCTTTACTCCTTAAATAGCATATGGTAGCTGGGGGGGGGGGGGTCTCAAAGCATTTTACTGTACACACAAAAATGAATTTAAGCCTCATAACACCCATGTGGGTAAGGAGCAGTAAAAACTTGCCAGTCCAAGTACTCTTCATTGCTGTCAGTCTCTTTTGTACCTCCCAGCCTAGCTGATGTTTTAGGCATCAGTCCTGCATCCGGCTCTGCGGGGAGCGAGCCAGGTTCCAGCATAGCATGTTAGCATGCACAGTAGTGTTACAACATGCAGTCAAACTGCACTGACAAGCTACTTGTGTAAAAGATAACTGCTGTGCTCAGCTGGCTTTTGGGGGAAGGCTTGTTCCCTTGCTGATTTGTAATGGGGCTCCTGCTCACTTATGCAAAAACATGGCTTTTTGTTTTGTTTTGTTACAACTGGGGAAATGGAGACACAGAGCTTTAGTGATGAGCCTGTCACTGACTCACTGACCAGTCTCATAACTGGGATTACGATTCCAGATCTAGACTCCCAGCTGTGTGCTGAGCAGGGCTGACAACTTAGTCCTGGAGCCTGACTGTCCTTCCTGCTGGGTCCCAGTTAGCCGCATCAAAGCCATGAGAATTACTGGAATCCTCCAAAATGCTCAAGGCTGAGGAGAGGATCCAACTTCAGAAGCAGAGCAAGGAGGCTCAACAGGGAGATAAAAGATCAGCCTAAGACAAACTGGAACATGAACACCTGAGTCATGATCAGACTCTGTAAAGTCTCTGCAGCAACACCCTCCAGAACAACGTGCCAGCCCTTCCTAGCACACCCCTTCTGCACTCCTTTGAAGTTACCTTTCTCCTTTGCTTTAGCATCCTCTTGGTAGCTTCCTGATAGCCTCTGCAGTGTTGGGAGGGGGGAGGAAGCTGCTATTCTCCCTCTCCACATTCATGTGCTTTTGCACCTGGTGAGGAACCCGCAGGGGCTCCGAAACAGACTTGGAAGGCAAGGACAAGGGATGCAGCATGGCTGCCATCCCTCCACCTCTTCCAGGTCCGTCTTATTCTCTCCTGTTTTCTCCGCTTCCATCCATTTCCACTGCATTGTTAGTACTGGTGCTCTTATGGGGAGTGTCTCTGATGTGGAGGTGGTAAGCACAAGTCTCCCCATAGGAGTTTAACTTTGATCCCCCTAACAAAAGGAAAAACCTAGTGGGATGGTTGAAGCCAGCTATCGACAAAGCAAAGCTGATGCAGCGCACTTAATTGAAGAGCTGCCCCAGTGAACTGAAAAAAGGCGTTGAGTTTGGTGTCCCAGCTGCTCCAGGGGGTAAAGAAATTATTGCTATTCATAGCTTTCCCTGTGTCTGAAATGAGGAAGAGAGAGGCTGAGTGCTTTGCCTAAGATCACACAGCAACTCCATACTGATACTGCCACTTCCATTAGCCACTGAACCACATTCAGGTCCGTGTGTCCTAAGGCAGTCCTGCTAATTAGCCCCTGAGCCATAGATTTACCGACACACAACTGTGTCAGCATGAGAGAAAGTTTTGTTGTTATTTGTGATGTATCAAGAAAATCAGACTGCATCAGCTCCACAATTCTTAATGCTGGTGATGAAGCTTAGGGAGAAAATCTGTAACTTCACCAAGCTAACAGCTTTCTGTTGGCAGGACAGTGGCCTGCTGTTGTGCCCATCATTGCAGTATCCGGGTGCTCTGGAATGGCATGAATGGGAGTGCCCTGCCTAGTGACTTTTGATGTTATCCTACTGAATTGTTGGGCAGACTACAGGTTCATTTAATCCCTCATTAATCTTTAAGCAGTATTTATGGTGAGATCTTTAGAGTTGCTTCAAACATGTGTGACAAGAGAAATCTGCTTCCCTTGCCCCTTTGCCCAAAGTGTAATTAATTTAAAGTGGTGGTTCTCAACCTTGTGGGACTTGAAGCACCCCTCACTGGACTCGAGGTATCCTCCGAAACTTCTGTGACTTGAGTGGCACCTGACTTCAAAACTAATTTATATATTGCAGTGCTCACCTCCTTGCAGAGGGGCTGGTCAGTGGGGGTAGGGACAAGCCTGAGCTTATGCTTATCTGCTTATTTCCTCGTGCACATGGAATTACCCTTGAAATTACCTGGTGGGACCCTGGTTGAGAATCACTGATTTTTAAAGCCAAATGACTGCAGTGGGATGGGGTGGTGAGGAGGGAGAGAATGGCAAAATATGTATCCAGGGAGAGGGCATGGTCCTAACTCAAGCTGAACAGCCATTGTTTTTGACCCAACTCTGTACAAGGGAAGCCAAAAGGCCCTCTCAAAGCATCCAACTAATCTCCCTGCAAGTGAAGGACCAAGCCTAGTGACATGTGCATAAAGTGAGATTTGACCCTGCCAATGCAAAATTCCATCATTGTTCCATAAAAAAAATCTTTCCTACCTTTTTTTTTAAATGAAAGACCCATTATGGAGCATCTCCCAGTCATACTTATAGTTCTATCCCCAAGCCTATGGGACTGGTGTATGAACATCACAGCTAGGTGCTTAGCAAAGAGATGGAACTCCTGTTTCACTGCTCATCGTAAATGCATTGGAGGACTGTTAAGGCCTGCCAGTTGGGTGACATGCCCGTGGACCTATGTAGTCTCTTCCCCATGATTTGTGAACCCAGCACATGGCTTTCTTGAGCTAAGTGTTCTACCAACAGCCTTTCCCTCGTTAAGAAAGGCAATGGAAGTTGCCAAATGCCACTAACACACTTTTCTGTTATTGGTTTCATTAGCTAACTGCTCTCAACCCCTTTCCTTTTTTTCTTTTTAAACCAGGGATGTCTGAGAGAGAGCGCCAAGTGATGAAGAAGCTGAAGGAAGTGGTAGATAAACAGAGGGATGAGATCAGAGCAAAGGACCGGGAACTTGGGCTTAAGAATGAGGATGTGGAGGCAGTAAGTGGCTATTCTTTTCTCCCTACCCTGGAGAACACTGTGGATGTTCAAAAGAGTTTTAAGTGACTTTAGAATTTATGAACGATGCCAGATTAGCAGCTCTGGAGTATGACCCTTTCTCTGCATCTACAGAGGAAGTTTGAAGGATTGCGAGCTCCTCAGAACAGGGACTGAGTCAACATATCAATTTTGAAACAACCTAATGCGCTGCCTGTGAAAAGCAGCTAGCACAAAGGAAAGTTGGGCACCCAACTCCAATTATCTGGGAACTGGGCACCTAACTGCTGCTCCTTCCCTCTTTGGATATTTTTAATCTTTCCACTTAGGCAAAGCACTCTGCAAATGACACCCATCAGGTTTGCCTTTGAAGATCTCAGCTCAAGGCAAGGGGCTGCACGACCCACTCAAACCTAGCTTTCTCTACAGTCTGTCAACCAGGTGCTCCACTGTGGTGCTGTAAGTAGTGTGGACACCTATTTGGAAGATTCTGGGATGAGGCTATGTACACTGAACTACTGGATAAACTTCCAAGGAAGGTGGAAGAGCTCATAGTTAAGGTTGTGGACTGGGACTCTGGAGACTTGTTTTCAAATCTTGGTTATGGAGCACTTGACAACAAAGTCTTGAGACACAATGCCCTCAGTTCGCCATCTGCCTTACTTCCCACCTTTTCTTTGTCTCCACCATTTGGATAGTAAGGTTCACAGGGCAGGGATGGTCTGTAACTTGGATTCACATTGTCTACTGCCTAGCACAAAGGGGCTGGGTCTTGGCTGGCTCCAGCCAGGTGCTATCAACATACAATTATTAATCAACCCTGTATGAATAACTTTATCATTTCTATTGTTGGTCAAAGCTTGATTCATCTTGGGTTATGATGTCCTCAAACCTTACTCTGAAACACTTTTAAAGAGAGATTATAGCATTTGAAGAAATGGCTTTGATGATAAGAACACAATGTCTTATGCTGCAGGAAAAGTGCCTCCATTTACTCTGAAAACTAATTAAACAGCATTTGGAAAGCGAGACTGCAGCAGATAATTAGATGTTTAAAAAAATGAAAGTGAAAGAAGACATGAATTCAACAGGCATGCTCTTTAAATTAACACTTTTGATTTAATTACCATGGCTTAATGGGTGCTGACTTACTGTGTTGCTTATATTGCAGCTGCAACAACAGCAGAACAGGCTAATGAAAATTAATCATGACCTTCGGCACAGAATAACGGTTGTTGAGGCTCAGGGGAAAGCACTGATTGAGCAGAAGGTGGAGTTGGAAGCCTACCTACAAACCAAGGAACAAGAGATGGGCGTTTTGCGGGCAGAGCTTGGGAAATTGAAGGAGAAGCTCCACGGTGAGAGCAGCCAAAATGGAGAAGAGATCCAGGTAAGAGCTGTTTTACTCTCCCTGTACCTGCAACTCTTGCGCATCTGGGGTGTATTGTGCCATGAGACTCTAGGTGAAACTCCCCAGTGATTTTGGTAGGGATGCGGATTAGAAAGTGATAGTTTGAAGCACCAGGTGCAAGGATCTATTTGGAGGAAAGGCTTGCTGCTGTGCAATGCCGCACACTGGAAAACTGTCCTGTGACCAATACTACAGTGGGGCCAAAACAGCATACCAAGTACTAACTTCCAGGTCCCTCCCTACATGGCCTGTAATGTGGGCAAGAGCCAGCTTTGTTTCAGCGTAATCTCATTACCAACATAAGTGATATGTTAGCCTTGCTAGACCTGGAGGTCCTCTTTGTCCTTTCCCGTAGGTAGATAGGGCTAACATTGGCAGCAACAGACCAAAATGATGCAGTAACTTTGTTATAAATGATAGCACCTTGGACTCTTGCTGCAGAGAGAGGCACTGTCCTCTGGTAGATGGACCAGGAATTTCCAAAACCTATTGCCCAGTCTGGCTGCAAGGTTTTAATTGGGTCACCAACTCCTAGCCTGGGTTTTCCCCAACTATAAAACAGTGGCAGTGATACTTGCACGCTTCTTGTGAATTGTTTTGAGAACACTGTATGCCACACGGAGCATTCTCCCTTCAGACTGGGAATGGATGGTGTGCATTTGAGGCATCCAAACAACAGTGGACCTGTGTTTAAGATGTCTTGTCTCTGGTTGTCCCAAGCAATAATACCATCAGTGTATGACTTCATAGATTAGCCAGCTGTGGATTACTGCAGCCCACAAGGAGCCAGCCCTTGTCCCTGTCGCTAAAACAGAGTCACTGAAACACCACAGTGTTGGTGTTCTTCAGCAGTAGAAAGCTGTAATCTGAAATAAGGGAATCTCAAACTGCTTTGAGTGTAAGAGAGAATGGTCAGCTTCTCATGCATGTCACAGGAAGTTGGCCCTGATAATTGTGTGACCAATTGCAGAACTCTACAGATATAGTAACCACTTGTTTCCTAAAGAGATTAAAAATGCTGTGGGGAAATCCCAAATCTGTAGTGTCAGCTGTTTTATGTCTGCAGCAGCCAGCTCTTGGGTGCAGTTACAGTCTGCCTCTGGCTGATTTTTTTTTAATCTGCATCCTTAAAATATTTAGAAGGTTCCAAAATATAACCGCTGACGAGGTTTTAATCTTCGCCAAGGATGTCCATCTGTAAACTCTAACAGGTTCCAATGGTGAGGCTGTGTTATCAGGTGGCATAATGAAGATGGCACTAAAACTGAAGCAGAAGAGAAAATTGTGCTGTAATGGGTCCCAGAGGAGATGCTGTGCTTTGCAGGAAGAGAGAACCTCTCCATCTTACAGAGATGTTCCTAGTCAGTAGGATTTGCCACGTTTTGTTTTGAGTCCTCCCATCTCTTCTCAGGACGCAAGTGGGATTCCCAGGGCTCCAGGATTTGTATGTGGGCCAGGAAGCTCATGAGTAGGAGAAGCTGCTTGTTTCTATCCTTGGTAACAGCTCAAGGATGAATTCTTCTATTTTTTCAGGAATTTTTAAAAATTGATTTAGTCTCTGGTTGGCAATGAACATGACATGAATGAGGGCAAAGGGGAGAAACACAGTTGGTGTCTAATTTTTTCCTTTTGTTTATGCTGGCATAAAACCTGAAGAGCTACACTGATGAAAACTATATGGAAGCTTATCTAAAAGTGTTGCTTTTAGATAAGCAAGTGCAAAACAACTGACTCTAGAAATGCCAAACTTGGCTTGTCGTAGTCTTCATCAGGGAAGAAAAAGTTATTGGTGTCTGAAGAAAAGTAGCTTGCTTTGTTTTTAAAGGGAGGAAGGAGAAGTTGTGGTTAAAGCATGGAACTCTTAAGTTTTGAGGATTTGGGGTCTAGACCTTGCTCTCCTACAGACTTCCTGAATTATCTGGAGCTTGGCGTTTTAATCTGTGTACAGTTTGGTCCCAGCTTATATGGGGAGCACTTTGTCATAACTCCATTTCCATTTGCAGTACAGATGATATCTGAAACATTTGTAACTCTACTGGAGATGGACCCTCTGTGCACCATGGACAGACACTGCTTGTCTTTTTTTTGCAGGCTTGACTGCATTACTTCAGTTTGCCCTTGGCTTATTATTGTAGAGATGGAAACTCACAGGCCTAATGCTGGGTAACTGCAGAGGAACTGTGGGGCTGTATAGTAGTTGCTGGTAGTAAAAGCACATGTGGAATATCAGAATGTAGCAATGGCTGAAGTGGAAAGAATTCAGGTTCTTGTATCCTAAAATACATGCAACTTTAAATCTAGTAAATCTGGTTGAATGATCTTTACAATGCACTTGAGCTGATATAGTTCTTCTTAACTTATTCTGAAACCTTAATTGTGGTATGCTCATCCAAACTTTTGGCATTTTTTGCTTGCTTTATGGAAAGTTTACCAACTGTAAGGCTGGTAAGCTCCACAGGGCAGGCATTCTTTTTTGGTATGGTCACCAGCATAATTGGTGGGGGGGAGAGGGTCCCAATCTCTGTTGGCCTCAGCGTGCTAGTGGAATATAAATAACAACTTACCTAATGAAGCGCTTCGTAGTAGCCAAGAAATGATTAGCACAGAAATCTCCGCAAGCTGAAGATAAATTCCAGCTCCCTGAATGGATGCCTGAGTTGGGCTATTTGCCTTCATTTGCTATAACTGGTATCTTACAGTTCCAGCCTGGGACTGTTGGTACCTGGTTTGCTTCCTGCATAATAGACTGCGAGATGTTTGGCATCTTGGCAGATCAGTCGGTACACTCCCCATAAATACAGTCACCTATGGCCTTTTGCCCGCCAAGCTAAGGAAACAGGCATCGTTGCGACAAAACGTTTATGTACACTTGATGCTTTTGACCCTTGCACTCCTAGCATTGGGAACATGCCTGCAAGTTATGTTTACATCTAGGACTGAAAGCTATAGCCAGAGCCAAGCATCATGAGCCCGTTAACTGCTTCTCTGAAGCAGCTGTTTCTTAGCTCCTTAGAGACCCTGGGCACAGGATGAATGTCTATGACACTGTACCCACGCTCTCTGGAGGTGATCTCTGTGGGACAAATGCACTGGGCCATTTGACTGCCTTGCACAGTCCACTTACTGATCCATGCCCCTCCAGGCTGCTTCCAACACCGATCTGCTCCTGTACCAAGAGCTATACTCATGGGGCAGGGAGATTACCATCTTTACAATGAAGTCCAAATTGTTGCTCACTCTAGAAGGAGGAACATCAGTAATATTACTGTACACAGAAAAAAAACTGTGGTTCTTGTAGCACCCTGGGCCTGCGTGGTGGAACTGGTGGCCACAAGGCATCTGACCGTTCATGCAGGTTCCAGTCAATCGTCTCAGTTAAAATGTACACATTTTGTAGAAATACCAAAACAAGCATTGATGTGGAAAAGTGTAAAAGGTTTGAGTAGGATTCACTTGGAATGACTTGAATAACTGTGTGGATTCACCACATGTTGACAGTACACCCTTCCCAAACTCAGGCTGTTTAAAATCTTTGTAACGGACACATGCTGAAGGTCTAATTAGGAACATGCTATGACCCAGGGGAAATTTTTCTTGCATCCCTGGATTGACTGTCTCATACTTTAAGGTGTGATTGTCGTGACTTTAGTTTCCTGGACAATTGGGATTTCTATATGCAAGAAGACTCCTTCTTATGACTTATGGGACCCTTTTGTTCCATGACTGTCTCATTTAATTGGCCATTTGGAAGCTGCCGCCACTAGGCGTTAATGAAAGATTTGCTCTCTCTGGTTGGCATGCCATTGCTCTGAAAACTGACCATATTTCCATCAGCTGTAGTCATTGTGACTGTTCAGAAGTAAGGCATGTGTGAATTCTGCTCTGTCTCCAATCCATACATGAGAAGGGAAGCTGTGGTCATGCAGAACAGAAATGGATAGCAACAGGATTGGGCCCTTAAGGGCTATGGTATTCTCTGCCTGGCTTGTCACAAGCCCAGGCTAAGCTAATACCACCAAGCAAGTCTGCAAATATTTTTTCAGGAATGTTTCTAAATGAACTCCCTTTGGGCCCATTCACACATTAATTTCCCGTTAACATTTGTGCAATGAAGTGTTAGAGCAGAAACAGGCACAGAAAGCTAATTTGAAGCATGCATGCTCAAATACTTGCAGAGCAACGAAGAGCCAAGTGACCCAGAAAGATCAGAGCAGCGGGAAAGCAGGTGGGAGTGATTTGGAAGGAACAGGGCCAAGTCCCGCACAGAAAAGAGAGAGGACATGTAGCAGGACAAGCAGAGGATATCATAAAGCCCATCATGTGTGCATGTGCTTTCATCTTGTCTCCAAATGCTGTTCTGGGAGTGTTTTGCCATGTGAAGTATGCCAGATAGCTCAGAATAGGGCTGAAGAAGGGATGGGAAATGTGAAAACCCTGCTTACAAGTGGCCTGTTGTATGAACGAATCTGAGAACTGATGCTCTGTTGAATTTTCCTGTTGAGTGATTTAATAACAGCTGAAACATTTGGGTGTGAAGGACATGCCAGGATGCTTTGACCATGGGCGTATTATAAATGTTTGAGTAGATCACTGCCAGGAGGAAAGAAGTTGAGAACGGGGTGGTAGAAGAAAGAAACAGAAATAACTGAGAGATACAGGGAGGTGAAGATGTCTAACGTGTCCCCAGCCCCCCACAAAAAGCAACAGCAATGGCTTAATCTTCTGCAACTGAATGAGCTTGGTACCAAGATAAGCTAAGAGATGACTTCATTGTTGTTCATTCAGCCAGGAAGTCCAGCTTTGTAAATGGGGCTCTGGTGCTCCGGCTCTGAGCCAGCAAGTGTGAAAGTGTCCTTAGTCTCTGAAGAGAAAGGCAGCTTTTTTCTTCCCTGCAACTCCTTGGTTTCACAGCAATAGCATCTCTTCTCATTAGCGATGTTCCCCATTCTCTCTTCCTGGGCAATGTTTTGGCAGCAATTTGCAGTGAAAAGACACCTATAACTGGCTTAGTTCAAGGCTGGTTGCACTAGTGACTTACTTGTCAGTCTGCTGGCTTTTTGGTGAGATCTGCATAAGATGTTTTTGCTGGACAAGGGAATAGGCCCTGAACTGATCCATCTGACCTAGGTGGAAAAGTGTGGGCACTATGTTTTTCTTTGAGCATTTTGTGTTCTGGCGTATCCATCTCTTGCCATTCCTAAATATAGGTTCATTGCAGAGATAACAAGAGTCTGACAAGCCAGTGCTCAAGCTGCCTTCCCACTCTTGCAGGACATGGGCTATGTAGTGCTCTGCCACAGGAGTCTGAATTTGGACACACATTGATCTGCTGTCCTCTCACCTGGCTCACAAGTGAAAGGGAATGTTTTGCTGATAGGTGAAGTGCAGGGTTTTCAGAAGTGGCCTTCCCTCAGATGCTTGGGACCAGACTAATTTTGAATGTTTGAATGTTTTCTTTTTTCCTGAGATATTGGGGCCCAGCTGTCTGAAAGCTGTGCCACCTTGGCACTTCCGAATGATCAGGCCCTTGCGGTCCGGAACCCAAGTACACAAAACTAGAGGCTGCCGTTTGAAAATGTTTCGTCCATCAGGTCAGGAATGAGTGGGAGGGCGAGGTGGCAATTTAATAGTCCTATCACAAGGAATATCTGCCTTTGGCTTCTCCCTCAGACCCATCACCTTCTGTGCTCATTTAAAAGAACTAAAGCAAATGGGTAAAAACCAGTGGCTTTCCTGAATTGCTAGGTAAACTACCTTTTGTCTATAGTCAAATTTAACTTAATGCCACGTAAAAGCACAGGCCTTTTTCCTAGGAATTTGGGCTAGTCAGAAAATGTAAAAAAATGTATTGGTGTAAAGAAAAACTAGTGAAGATGAAGGTAAGCGGAGTGGGGGGACTCGGATTTAATTTTGACACAGCTCTACAGATGAAGTAAAATGAATCTGACTAACACTGAGGGGCAGCGCACTTCAGGAGAGAAGAGGAGACTGGGACCAGGAGATCTTGGCAAAAGTATTCATTTAGCATGGTTTTTACTTAATTCAGGCAAAAAGACCAAGCGTGCGGATTTTCTTGAGGGAGGAAGGAAAAAGAAAAATATCTAAATAAATCCCTTCTCTTCCCCTGCCCCAAATGAAGTGTTCTCAGGTATGACTTTGCAGTTTCAGTTGACCTGAAACTGCCATTTTTGGTGAATAAATTATTAGTTTCACATTTCACCAAATTCTAATCCTGATTCTGTCCATTTGAATCCTGTGGCACCAGGCAATCATTTTCTCTGTTCCTAAGCTGCTCTATTAAATCCTGAAGGTAAGTCCCTTTATTAACATTACATTGGTCCTCGAAGCCCATAAAGCAGATCTTTAAGGGGAGAAGTCTTTATCAGCATTGCACGATTAGGGGTGTGGCATTCTACCTTGGGCAGTTTTCCCCAGGAAGATTGAGTCCCCTGTTCTGATCCTTTTCCATTCAGCTTATCAAAATGTGTGTGTATATTTGGGTGGATTTGATTTGTGTAGAAGTTCCTAGTTAGGAGCTTCATGCTGCTGTAAACCACGAGCAGAATTTTTCTTCTGTTTGGGAAGGGGGGCAGCCTGGCTGTCTGCATCGGGTTCGGCTGCATCTGTCTCCCATCCCAGGTTGTGACAGTGCTTCCACAAGCTGGCATCTAGTCCGGTCTTGAGGGAAAAAAAAAGTATTAAGTTTCAAATGTACTAAACTGGAACAGCCTGCCCTGGATTTATTTTTGCAGCTGGAAGTTTTGGAGACTCCTGAAGCTCTTGGGGGAGTCCTGCTCTGCATTTTTTTCCCCCAGGTTTTTATCCCCCCAGGATTTCCTACTCCTCCTCGATACAATTGCTTATATAGCAAGATACCCTGTACAATACCTTTCCCCCTTTGGCCAAGTCCCTGCACGCAGTTGGATGCAGGCGGACTGCGGCACCTGCATTGAGCCCCACGGGGTAGGGACCTACTCAAATTGCAATTTTGCAATTTTCACAGAAACTGTGGTTTCCATGACTTTGCAGGGAATCACTGGGGGGGCGGGAAACTTACTATAAATAAAATCTTGGTTCCCCAGCTGGGTGGGGAGAAGTCACCAGCTCAAAGAGGAGCAGAAAAGGTGGCAGCAGCTCCCTCTGCCACCGATTGGCTGAGAGAGCTGCCTTTTTGTGTGGCCCCACCCCTCCACACCAATCATCACCGAGGGGTGGGGCCACCAGGGCCTGTTGGCCAATCAGCAGGCAAGGGGCAGGGCCCACGGAAATATAGGCCAGCCTGGCTTGTGAAATCATCTGTTTGCTGCCTCAGTTTGGCGAGGTCCCTCCCAGGGACTGTAGCTGGCGTCCACGGAGGTCTGAGAATCCACCTATGTCCACGTTCTGCCGGACGAGTGCCACAGAAATAAGGATGCAGCCGAGAGACTGTACGAAGGCCCCAAGCTAGAGAGATCTCCCAACTCTGAATTCACTGAATGTACAACTCTACCAGGAGAAGGAGGGAGTGAGCTCTTCTACCTTCAAAGCTCCTCGTCTGCTACCCCTAGCCAAAGTGAAATGCGCTGCACGTGTCTGTAAGCTTCCTTCACAGATCCTTTCCTTATGGGAATGAACAAAGCAGAAGCTTTTAATCATCTTTAAATATAGTTTGGGAAAACTTGCAGCATCTTCAATAGGAGCCTTCCACTTATGGCTGGAAATGCAACGGACAAGCCGCACAGAAGTCTGTCTAGCAAGCCGAGTGATATAAAGTAGGATTCAAAGCATCTTGCTTAATAAAACCCAGGCCCCATGTTTCAAAAGAGGTTCTTGGAGAAGGCTGTTTTTTCAGAATGTGCTGAGCATCTACACCCTGAAAATTGGGATCCCCAAGTGTCTCAAAAACTGTGGTATCCAAAATCATGAATCACGTTTGAAAGGACACAGAGGAGGTATATACAGAGGAGGAAAGAAAATTCCTATGAGCAGGGAGGCGGACTGCAGTGGAAATTTCACAGTGACCTTGCTGTAGGGTACACACGTGATGCCACGAGAAAGTGAGCTGGGTAAGGGTAAGGCAATCCTTCAGAGGTCTGCAAAACAAGGCCAGTTCTGTCCATTTGTTCACTGTTGACTATGGCAAGCATGGTAAAGTCTGCAGCGCAGCCTGTTAATATTTTATTGTTCTGCAGGGAATTAGGAGCACCAATTCAGTAAGGGTCTTGTTTTCCGTGGCACTCCTCTAGCATAGCCATTTGGACACCTCACGCTATCCTGCTCTGTCAGAAGCACGGAGATGGCAGGTTGCATCACACCTCTAAGTTCTTAGGCCTGTATCGCTTGTGCAGTAAGTTTGTATTTCATTCTGCAGATAGAACCAAACAATGATGAATCTCTCTCTGAATCGGAGAAGATGGCTCTGGATTTAAAAGATCCAAATCGTCCGAGATTTACTTTGCAAGAGTTACGGGATGTCTTGCACGAGAGGAATGAACTCAAGTCAAAAGTGTTCTTGCTGCAAGAGGAACTCTTGTATTATAAAAGGTATCTTAGCTGTCACCTCTGGCACTGCTGTCACCACAGCTTCTGTTGTGAAACACTAGCTAGAAAGAGTGTCTTTTTAAATAGTCTCTGCTATGCAATGCGAGCTGATCCTTTGTTTTCCCCTAAGATTTAAAATTTGCAATGGCTCCAAGCCACAAAACTTTGGTTCATATTTGAATTTTCCCAGAGTTTGATGGGAGCTTGGTTTTTAGGCCTCTCTCTAACTGCAAAATTCCTAGAAACCTGAGAACTATCAATAGGAGAGACGTTAAACAAATGCAGGCGTGTGAAGTGTGCCCATCACTGATGCATAATGATGGGGGAAGAAGCTAGTGGCTGCTGTTCACATTTCACCTTTTTTTTTTTTTTTGAGGATAGACAGGACAGCTTCTGGGATGTCAATCCAGCACCTTAATATTTAAAAATAAGAAACACCTTTTCTCTAGTATGGTAGATGGTGGGAGCCATTAAGCTCAGCCTGTGATTCTGCAGGACTGCTGTATGGTGGGAGGCCCTCCTGGACTGAGTTCAGGAAAATGATGCAGCCCTTTGGCAGGCCTGCCTCTGATGGCATTAATCCTGTAAATCCCCCTTGCCTGACTGGTACAGAGCCTGCCTCTTGCCACTACTGACCTGATGATTGTAGCAATTGAAGACCTGAAACAAAGTCAGTGAAAGATGCCAACCACCTTTGAAAGATTTGGGATAAGCCCCCCCTCCATTTCCCATGACTTGCAAAACTTCTGTAAGCTTTATTTTTTGTTTCTCCAGGGATGTGGAAGAACTGGATGCTAATTCCACCTTTTGTATTTCAGTGAGGAAATGGAAGAAGAAACCAGAACCCCCCAGCCTACACCCATCATTCAGTCAAAACCCTCAACTCAGCCAGAATCAGGAATCAAACGACTGTAAGTAGCTTTTCCTTTCAAGGCTGCTGAATTGGTCTGTATGCTGCAGCATGTTTCTTGGAAGGCAGAGGGGGGAACTGTTTGTTTCCTGAATCTAAAAATAATTCACTTGGTGACATCACCCCTGTATGCTTTGGATATAATCATGTGTTACATCTCCCACTGCTACAGAAGCACTCTTAAGGATTTATGAAACAATATATAACTTGGTCCTGATCTTAATATCTATTTGTCACAAAGTGCCCTTAACACCTTTCAATCCCTTAATGCATACAGTGATGCAGAAAAGAGAAAGTGTCTCATGTGCGTGCATCCATAGGCCAAATTGCTCCTGAGGAGCTCCGTTCAATTCTAGTATTTCCTTCTTGAGGACTATTTGTAATATTAAAATCAAATGGAACAACATGTGTTGCTACAATTCATAACCATGTATGAGTAAATATAAGCTAAGAAGTTGTTAAACACCAATGACTGCTCTTGATGGGAACCCTCTTCAGTCTGTGAGTAGATGTACATCTAGCATAGAAGTACAGAACGGGCAATGTCTTGCAGGCCACGCTGTTTGGAGCCTGACTCTGTATTTTCTAGGTATCCAAAATGCTGGGGTCAGTATGAGACTTGGTGCCTAAAATGGATGGATAACAGGGATCTTTTGTATTCTTGTTTAACTCTAAATTGTAAACTCCTTGGGGCAGAGGCTGTAAGGGGATAGAGTGGTTCCACAACAGGAAAGTACTGGCAAGCTACTGCCTCTAGGTCAGTGGTTCTCAACCTTTCTGGACTCGAGGCACTCCTCATTGGACTTGAGGCCCCCTCCATTACTTTTTTGAATTATTTGGCATCAAATTTCAAAAACGAATGTACATATTAAAGTTTTTACCCCCATGCTGGGCTGTGAGGGTGGGGGATTGTTCAAGTAGGGACAATCCTGACCCTGCCTTTATCTGCTTAACTTACCTCCTTATCTCCTCTCACTTTGCAGCACCCTTCAAAGGAACTGGCAGTGCTCCAGGATGCCACAATGCCCTAGTTGAGAATCACTGCTGTAGGTCTTACCCCTAGGATTTTTAGAGTACATTGATTGTAACAGACACAAGCACCTGAGCCTGTAAGGGTATGGAGCTCTTCCATTCCCATTACTAAGTTGCTATTTCTTAGTTTCTCATAAATCTGAGCCTTCAGTCTAGAGCCTTGCCTTAGTTTTTCCCTTGGGATAGATCTTCCTAACTCTTGTCTTACTGCACCTAACAGAATGACCTTGTCTTGCTACTTATTAGGCTATAAAGCACTGTAGCCATCTACAATGCAGCATAATAATACAAAAAAAATCAACAAAACCCTGTACTTGCAATGGAAAATGTTCAATTAACAATTAGCATCAGAGGACTTGGCTATAAAATCATGTTACCTGATGTGTTCATTGCAACATTCAACCCCGCTATCATATTTATTCCTAATTAGTCTTAACCTGCTAAGAGAGTCTCAGATTGTGAATAATGTAAACTTTAACTATAAAAATGACCTTGATTATGGCCCTCTTTTACTTGGAAGATACTTCTATTCCTTCCCCAAGTGCATATAACCTTTTTTTAATAGAAGAGTACTGGCTCTTGTGCACTACCTTCCACTGAAGGATCTTGAGATCTGATCCTAATCCAATGGGAGTCTTTTGGTTAATTTCCCTAGTTTTTGGAATATGCAATTAGCATGAAATAACAGGCCAAGTTCTGATAATGCTTTATTTTATATTCTTTGAAAACATGTTCCTAAATTTGGCCTTTGGATTAGTTTCTATCTTGGAAGTGGTTATGAAGCTGCTCTCATCTAGAATCACTTAAAGGTGTGTCATTTTGGATGGGCCAACTTACTTCTTTATTCATCTTTCTTTAATCTTTCATACCTCATTTCATTTGGCTTCACTCTCTTTGAAAGATGGCTGGTTTCAGTTAGCTAATCCACCAAGATGGCAGCTTGTATGTGTACTGCATTTCTTATCTTTTAGTGAAAGCTTGACAGAAGTCTAAGTTGCACACACTTTGTTAGGGTGCAGTTTGTGCTAACTGGATGTCATTCGTGTGATTGCCTAGTTCCAACATATGCAGAGATGCAATGCTGGAAGGCCTGAGTATTACTGTACTGGCTGTCTCACCTAGTTCCTTCCTCCAAACAACAGATCATAAATTTTTCTGGGTGTTCAAAAGCCCATGCTAACCACCTGACTAGTAATCAAGTTGTGAATTTCCAAATAAGCGTTCACATCAATCTGTTTCTTGTCTCATCCTGCTTTAAATGCAGAAGTTTACTAACATTGAAAGAAGTGCAAGTTAAACCCGTTGAAAGAAGCCAAAGGCAAAAACTCCTTTCACACTGAAGGCACTCCCATGTTCCAGAACTCCCCTGGCCTGTTCTTGGCAAGACATGGAAGTGTGCAGTAAACCTGTCATGCATGAATCATGCGTTACCTTTCAACTGGTCCACTTAGTCCCGTGGCTTCTGTGTCACATGCAGATGGAGAGCTGACCCTTTCTTTATATGGGTGGAAATAAATCTCAATTTTAAATTAACCTGGACAGGAAATGGACTCCAACTGTCTCCATCCTGTCTAGTCAAGCCCATTTCTTTTCTCTTCCTTTTCCTCCTGTCTATCCCTGTCCTTGGTAGATTGCCTTAGTGCTCAGGATGGGGCACTGGCTGCCATCATGAGCTGGGAAGAATTTCTAGAACTCCAGCAGTCCCCACAAATACTATGATTTGACAGGTGCCAGGGCTTTACGGTATCCTTTTTAAAAGAAAGTTTCCCAAGTCCTCTGTTTCCGTGTTTACTTCTGCAGCTGTCACCATTACAGCCCACCTAGGAAGCAAAGGGAAGGAACATTGCTGAACCAGTCACCTGCTTCTTGGCTGGTAGGGCTCAGAGACCATCTGTTCCCAGGGTTGACTGCTGTTTTTTCTCTCCAGTTCTAGCTTGTGTTTTTGATGCTCTGGGCATTCAGGCAGCTGCTCAGTAAATACAGTACTTAATATTAGTTTCTAAACCTGCAACACTGCCAGAAGAGCTGGGTGTTTCCGTTACCATAGCACACACTACAAGATGAAACACAGCTTGGATTAGAACGCTCTGGGCCTAGTCATGGTCTTGGTCTTTTCCTCTTAACACAGCCTAAAAGTAAAGCGAGACGAAATAGATTTGTTGCACCCTTTGGGAAAAGTAGAATGCCCTTGTAACTCTGTACTTGCTATCAGGAGAAAGCAGTGCAGTTTGGTCATGCAGTCAATGAGATGTATTCTGTTCTGTGCTAGATTTGCTCATAGAATCGTAAAGAACTAGGACTGGAAGGGGACCTCCAGAGGTCATCTAGTCCAGTGGTTTTCAGCCCATGGTCCGCAGACCCCTGCGGGTCGGCAGACTATGCCTAAGGGATCCGCAAAGATGACTATGATCAATCAAAAGTATGTGAATACCCACACATACAATTCAAAGGGGTCCGCACCGCCATTCAAAATGTTTTAGGAGTTGCAAATGAAAAAAGGTTGAAAACCACTGATCCAACCCCCTGCCTGAGGCAGGATCATCCCTATCCAAACCATCCTATACAATCCATAATCTAAACTCTACATAAGACTACTATCATCATATGACTCTGTTGCTGTAACCAATGAAGGGAAGTGGAAGTTCTGAAATCCTATATTTATATCCCTGGCTTTACGACTTGATTTTTTTTTTTTTTTTTAACTTTAATAGGGCTTCAACCCTGTGATGGCATCTTGTTTGTAAATGAATCTTTACTCTAATTAGAAGAATTCGAGGGCATATTTGTTGGCCACTAAAAGAAAAAACCTAACAGTACCGGCATTAAGATAGCTAGCTCTGTTTTGTTAGTACACTGCAGAAAACGCCCTTTTGTCTTAAAGTTGCCACACGTGTTTGTCCCTGACGTAATGCCTGAAATAGTCCTTTAAGTTTTCTTTCTTTTTTTTTTTTTATAACCCACAAAAGCCCATGTGTCAGTCTGAATCCAGAGTGGGCCATGACATGAAAAGCTAGAAGGCCTAGCTATGGCTGCTGATATAACAATGTTTGTTTGTCTGAAACTAAGAATAGCAGCTAAAGCAGCTGTGGTGGGAAGAGTTCAGAGTGGCATTTGGTCACAAGTGAAATGACTGATGATCTCAACTTAATCTTTAACATTAGTCCACAGTGCAAAACTAAATTGAGAGCCTCTGAAGAAAATGCTTAGAAAAACAGAGGCTATGGTAGGTATGGGTGAAGGTGCCTTGGCAGACTTGCATGGAGCAGGTTGTACAGAGCAGCTAGGTAATCTGCTCTCAAGTCTGGCTGCCCTAGAGCTTCACAGTGTGCGTCTAAATTGCATGAACTGTATGAGTAACAGTGCTAGACTCTAACAAAGAAACTGATGCCTGACTAGTCAGCTAGAAAAAAAGTTTGCAAGGCCTTTAAATGAGTCATACAGCTGTCTGTGGTTGCAGTCTTCCTGCGTGTGAATTAATACAGGACTTCTAAGAGGAGATCGGTGGGCTTTTAACAAAGTAGAATGCAAAAGGTTCATTTTTAAAACCTTCACCTGGCTTGTCTGTCTGGTTGCTTTTGTTTTAAGTTGGCAGTATTCTCACTTTTGCCCCTTCCAAGACCCCTAACACTAATACTGGCCACTGCTAACCTTATTTCCCTATGCAAATGTCCTTGGAACAGCAGTAGCCCTGTTTGTGTATTTAATGACCTGCACTTTCATCCTTCATTTCATCATGTACATACCTGTCTGTTCTTCCTGGTACAGATCTGTTAAAAGAAACAATGTTCGCTCTGACACTCTGCATCACTTGAGATAATCTCTCGGTGAGGTTACACCAAGACTCTGGGCTGCATCGCTATGGAGATTTGAGCTCTTTATGAATGTTTTTATAGCAACCTAACAACCAGTGGCAATGACTAACTTCTCACAAACCAAATCTCCAGTGGTCAGCTGTCTCCAGTGATGCTGGCACATTTCACTTTGTAGCAAGTCCTATGTGTGGTAATTCCAAGTAACCCATGTATCTTGTTTGCCCTGTTTTCTTCTTTTTAATGGAATGCCTTTTTATTTTTCTTACTCCAGTCTCTTATCTCTTCTGTGTCTGTACTTTTCTGACCAGGATCTTTACAGCCATAATGCCCATGGTAGCAGCTGGATTGATTCCAGACGATCCCACATTGCAGCCAATAAGAAGACTTGTGTCCCTTGTAGGATTTTTTTTTTAATGTTTGGTACTGTGGTTTTCTTTCGCATGTCCCTTGTGTTATATTATGGTGCTGATTGCATTCTCATTGGCTGACTGTGGGATCACAGAAGCTTGGTGCCAATCAGAATGATCAATCGGGGCCAACTCATTTTAATCCTCAATCATTCATTCTCGAGTATTCAGTTCATCACTCTTTCTTTTGTCTAATGTTACCCTGCTAAACCAATCTCTCATTACCTTTAGGAAACTAATTCAATAAGAACGTTTTAATCAGCATCAATTAACTTTTGCTTGCTAGGCCTGTCTGTCTCAAAAGCACTGGCATGATCTTTAAAAATCATGTCATTCTTATCAATCAGTTATACAGAATATAGCAATGACTTCCACATTAACTCCTAGAGTTTCTTATAGGCTGTCCTGTAAATGTCTGAGAGCATGTGACTGGGGGATTTTGGTCCCCTGTTGTGTTCTGAAAGACAGTGTCTGTACTTATAACCAATCTGACAACCAATTCTTGGCAACTGCTGCACGAGAGCATTGACTATTGTTAATGCAAATTTTTCTTTTCTTTTGTTTTTGCATTGTGATTGGTATTGAAGCAATCATTATGTGACAGCTATGTTTGCTGCTGCAAAAAGTTTATTCTTAACTGCTTCCTCCCCTCCCCTCTAAATGTTTGGGGGAAAATAGGACATTATATATGTTCTTACCTTTTGGGGACTGAAAGGTGCCATACTTTTATGGCCAACAATAACTTTACATTTTGAGTTAAATATTTAAAATTCTTTCAGCTCAATTTAGAAGTGTCTATATAAAAATACACTTAATTTAATGCAGAAGACTCAAATAGCTGAACTCTGACATTTAAAATGAACTGTGTAAATACAGCAGCTCTCAGTGAGTAGTGTGGGTTACTAAGCTTGAAGGTGCCAAACTGAACAGGCACAGCAGAAAGCCTATTAGCTGTATATTGTAACTTCAGTGGAAACTGGATCTGCCGCACCCCCCCCCCATGTTTTGGGGTGAGGAGAAGGGCAGATATATACACTACAGCATAAAAACATTGACAAGTTCCAGTCATGAAAGTGGCAGAATGGTACTGAAATAAGTTTTCTTGCACAGGAAGGTAACTGCAAAACACGGTGCTGCTAAAGTTTCGGATTAAAAATCGGAAAGGAAATGCAAAAAGTTGAGACTCCGCCCCCCAGTGACAGATTTCACTACCTTGTGTTGAGTTGAAGTAGTATTTCCAACTCGTTCTTAGGAAATGCTTAACATATTTTGTGGATGCATGAATTTACTTTGCATTGTAGTAGCATCTAGAACAGGATTACATTGTGCAGACACTCCAAGACATAATTTAGTTTACCATAACATCTAAAAGCCTAACTGTGGGCTTACTCTTCTAGCTGGAACCTTAACTTTTGCATTTCCCCACTGTCTACTGCCATAATGCACAACTTATTGAAAGAACAAGATTTCCTTTGCTTAATTTAGTAACTTCTCCGCCATATAAACCCCAATAATACTAATGCAAAGAATGTGTTTTTCACATCAATCCTACTTTTTCAGATATTATGTAGTGTCAGCTCATGCATGCCATTGCATGCCAATAAATAATATGTAAACTTATTTGCATTTAGTTTAAAACCCTTAGGCCCAACTTGTGCAAGCACACTACATGTATATGTTAATAACGCTCTGTGTTTTTAAGCAATTTTTATTTAAAAAATCACTTTACTGTGCTTAATTTTCCTGCTGTAGTAGCCCATCTCTCTTTCTGCTTGAAAACCTGGTTACTATTTTCAAACCAAAAACGATCCTTTTACTTTATCCCAAGAAACTAATCCTGTTGCTGCTTTTATAAATAATGGAATAAAATGCACCTATATAATCTCTGTACACTTGCATAGCCCACCGCATTTAAGGCTTCTATGAAGCTTCTTTAGCAAAGCAACTAAAGACCACAATGCCTTCATCTTGAATAACATCTGACATGCACTGCATTAGGCTTCATTGCCTTAATTTTGCAGACACAAACCAATTGTTTTGCTCTTTTAAGTTTTTTGTTGTGCTGTGTATCGCATCATAGACATTTCAGGATTGCTGTTTTTTCCCCAGACCACTACGCCCTAACTTCTCTCTCTCTCCTTTTGTGAAGGTTTAGCTTCTTCTCGCGTGATAAAAAACGCATGCAGACGATGCAGAAAAATGTTCACTTCCAGGATTCTTTTGGCGAATGGGCAAATTCCAACAAAGATGACTCCTACACCGAACAAGGGCAGGAGGCCTTGCAGCACCTGTGACTAGAGCCCTGAGGCACTGAGCTTACAGCAGTAGATCTAGACATTTTAGTAACAAGAAGCTTCTGTAACCAAATCTGGCAGCTCAACATTTTTATTTGCCTTGCACACCTCGATGGTTGTGTTTCAGATGTACTCTTCAAAAGGGATCCCTCAGTGTTTACTTGGTGACTGCTCTCTGAAAACAGAATCCAGGCTCTGTAGTAATCGTTATTTATACCCAGGGGCATCAGAGCTTTTAGATGACTGGTTTTGTGCTGAATAACAAGTCTACAGTCTGGCTCTTGCATTTAATGACAGTAACACAAGCTTCTTTAAACCAAAAAGACCTATGCTATTATTAGAGGTTTATTTGCATTGTACGATATCTATTGGTGAAGACTTTGCAGAGTTTATTACCGTTTTTCTTAACACGTGGGAAGGAAGGGGTGTTTTGATATGATTTGTTTAATGACAGTTGCAAAGAGAGAGACCATGAACTGTCACTTTCCAGGGCAGGTCTGATCAGTGCTATATCCTGTCTAGACCTTAGCAGGTGTCTGCATCTTAGAGAGACATCACCTAAAATTCCCATGGCCACAAATATAGAACATAGAGCTGTCTTGAAAAGGACAGTGACTATGTTTCACTTCATTTATAGTGCCTAAAGCACAAAAATACTGATGTACAAGGTGAGTGTGCCTTGCATTTTGCTATGAGTTATGCAGTATTAACAGAAAATGAATTGCTCATACTGAGGAATTCTACTGCTTTGTATTTTTTTTTCTTTTCCCTTCTTACCAGACTCTTCTGCCAGGCCCCTCTTTTTATTACCAGATTGCTGCTGTATGTGAAGTGGCTCTTATCTCTACAAAAGGCTTTAAAAAGCCATAGGCAACACTAATTGAACTTTTGCTCCCAAGCTGAGGACTGTTTAGTAGAAAAGGGTGGTTTTTAAGCTCGTTGACATGAACAGCTTTTTTCTACAGTAGATAGTGTGCCAAATCCAACTCTTCCCCCTTCCAGACATAGCTAAAATTTTGCACAGAGCGAATAGAGCCTCTCATTTCATTGCAAGCTACACAACACTTTTGGTAAGCCTCTGTGTGGGCATACTGTTATAGAGAACAGCTTGCAGGACTGGAGCCGAACTCGATCATGACAATCCTGCAACTGAAGGCAGTTGATGTGGGGTAATGTCAGATTTAGCTCCACAGTTTCTGCTGCAAACCTAACTGCAATCTAACTGTATGTGAATGAATGATGCTATGGCTACAGGAACATTGACAGCAGAGTCCTATGTAAGAACTGCAGCCAGGACAATTATTCGCACCGCCATGGACATGTCTGTTTGCCTCTCTCTCTCTCACCTCTACTTCTGGAGAAGAAAACCTTTGCCATACTCTTCTCCTTGCATGAGAGGCCTTGTCCATTCTATTTAAGTAATTTGGGGGTGGGGAAGTGTGGATGCATGCCCAAACTGACTATTCCTTACTAGAGAGGACATTAAACCTTGCTTGGCTTCAGCTATACAATTAAAGAACTGTACTAGAACATAATCCTGCAGGAGAAATATCTACATTGTTAGCAGTTGCCTACATTGCTAACAAAGGAAGGAAAAAAAGTTACTTTAAAGTCCTAAGGCCCAACAGAGATGGGCTGGAAGCTGTTGTTGGCATTTAGACACTATGGTAAATAGACCTGCTCTCATGTTTTGCTAAACTGCAGTAGCAAAAGTAGTAGGGACTGCTCTGTTCATATTACAACACCCAATGTTACTGGACCTGAACCAGTAGGGAAGTGTGTAGACAGAGCTCAGAATGTAGCAAGCTGTAGGGAAGCACTGTGCCCTCGGGTTCTTGAAGTCCACAGGATTATTTAGTACCACTGTTCGTGGGGTAAAAACATTTCTGGGAATGTAAGCCAGGGAGTCCATATGCAACCTCTCTCTAAATAAAGCTGCATTGGAAAACCCTGTTGCTCCATGAGTTAAATGTTCTCCTGTTTGGTACCATAAGTGGACTAGCCAGGAACAGAGCACAGCTTAACATGCTTTAAGTAGGAGCTGGGTCTTTCCCCGTTATAGGATCAGCACATAGGAGGACGACTAACTAATACAGACTCCTGCTATGACTGATTCTTTTGAGTGCATATAGCTCCTTAGCTGAAACCAATCCTAAATCACAGTCCACTCTTAACAGTCTTGAACATGACTGATGAGGCACCTCCCCAACCATGCCTTGCTTGTGGGGAATCCAACGCCTTCAGAAACCCTCAGACTAGTTCTGGTCCAGTAAAGGGACAGGTGTTTTAATCTTCAGCCTCTCAATCATGTTGGAGTTCCTTTTAAGGTGGGGGAAAGGAGATGGTTCTCTTGCTCAAAATGTTTCTATATTTGAGATGGTGATAATGTCTACAGTTAGCACTTTGTGAAGGCAGTGCTACAGAAACAAAAGCAGATTTAGGAATACTGACAGATCCAAACCTCACACTTTAGGTGGTAGAAATATTGCCCCTCATTTAAAACCTGGATGAAGCGAGCAGCTGTATTTGTATGTAGGCCCTTACATTGTTAAAATTTTCCAAATTTAGTGTAACGCTTTCCACTATTTCCAAAATATTTTTAAAAAATAAGTGTAATTGGGAAGAGTGCTACTGTACCATGCAGTTGCTAAGGTAAGTGAAAGCTTGAAACAGGTTCTAGTGCATACTAATCTCTAATACTTCTGTCCTTTAACTTTGGAAAAGGTCTGTCCCCAAACTCCTGAGACTTTCCTCTGCTAGTAAAGCATTCTAATCTGGAGGTAACCATTGTGTGAGTTTGTCTTGAACCAGGAACAAGTGATAAACCCAGACCACTGCTATTCTTTCTAAGCCAGGAGTTTGTACTAGATCCTGGGGTGACATGCATGCCATGGTGAGCTGTTTCTAACTCCTTGTAGCACAGTTTAGAGCTGTCTGGTACTTTAGCAGCAGATAGATAGAGCAATATTAAGCAGTGCAAAAATGTAGCAGATTCACTACCTGAATAAGCAAACCATTTCAGCCTGATTAAGAATGATGAACTGGGACAATAGAAATACAGATGGTCCTAATTTGCCCAGTATCATAGGCTTATTTATGAAAAAGGAAGTTTCTAGACATAATGCTTGTAAAGCTAGTCCTCAAGCCAGGATGCTAATGTGCTTTTGTTGAGCTAGGGCTGCAGCCCATCTGAAACAATAGCACTAAGCAGTTAGAACTTCCCCCATTCATCTCCACGGTTGTTACCTCCATAATCTAATTGCTCTTGTACTGCTAACATTAACCTTTTCACTCCTGATCCTCAGACTGGAAACTTTCAGCTACTGCGCTCAGACAGGGTGGTCATTTGAAAGGAGGCTTCCTGGGCAAGAGCTGTACATTTTGAGCAGTCAATGAGTTAAATCTCTGCCATGTGGCTTCTTGATATTCAAGCAAATGCTCTTCTTCTAAAAGGTCACAGTCTTATCAGGCAAGAGGCACAGCAGTCCTGTAATTGGAGTGCAAGATACTGGAGGTTTCTTTGGTTCAATAATAAATCACTTTTAATAAAGATTTCTGAAAGGCTTGCCTTTTGTGTCTTACAAGGAAATCCAGTAAAACCACCCTGTGCTACACCTATCCCCAGTTCTGGAATGGCCTTGTGGAGAGAACTGGGGATTTAAGCTAGTGCAGAAGTTTCACTAATGCATTTGCACTCAGATCAAAGTTTAGGCCAGGGAGAATGAGTGCAGGAAGATCCTAGCTGAAGTTTATGTAGCGTGCAGCCGTGGGCTAAGGCCTTCTCTAGACTGTGTGTGAATTGGTACTACCAAGAATATTTATGAAAACTGTTGCTGGTGTGTTCTGAACTGAGCCTTCCTCTTTATGATATCAATATACTGGATGCAGAATACATCACTTCTGGCCCAGGGAGTCTCTCTATGTATATGACATTTGTAAAAGAGTTGGGAACCAGTTCAGATATGAATGGTTGTGGTGTAAACAGTACTGTGCCCCATTTCCCAAAACTGAGTTAAAAACCTGAACCAATTAGGATTTAACTGTGTAAAAGAATATCATGTTTTGGCTCTGCCTCCGCCAGAGCTTTTAATTGTTACAGCCAGCTTTCCTGACTCTACAGTATGTGTGGCACAGAAGAGCCTTTTGCCGCTTTGCACAATAGGAACCCCTGAAGCTGTGCTTTCTCAGCAATAAAGAGCAAGTACAGAGACAGCAGGAGACAAGGCAGGACAATAGACAAGTTGCATCATTCTAGCACCAATTAATGCCAGCTGTGGGGTACAAAAGTGTTTCACTGGCTTTGTGACTGTTGGGTAACACTCAGCATGTCTGCTCCCCTAGCAACATCCTCCTGAAAACTAGAATAGGGCTCTAAAAACAAAACAAAAAATGTATTTGGATGAATATCCCATTACTTTGCTTCTACTGGGAAATCTCCATGGACTTTCTATTGGGATGTGCCATAGTTACAGTGACTGGTGGAAATTAGTCTATAGCCTACAAATCTTCCCTTATTTATATCCACAGTGAGAGGCTGTAACTGAGTTACTGGTTAACTGAGACTTGAACAAAAGAAGGGAGAAAGCTCTCTTTTCATACATGGTCTTTCTTAATGCATGTTTGCCTATTACTCCCCGCAGCGTGAGTCAAGAATGCATATTGCTAATGATCATATCAATCCTAAGCTTCTCAAGTAAGTGAATCACTTCCCACTGTATGAAACATTTTTTAAATCCCCATGGCAGGTGTTTACAGATATTTCTTCAATAGCAAACTTCACATGGAGGGCTCTGACTTTCAAACTGGATATGACCCCCTGGCATTTAGGAAACAGTTCAGCACTCTGCTCTCTTGCATACAAATGACCCATTTTCTAAAGAGCTGGACCGACTGGGCACACATTCATTTCATGTCCCACTGACCCAGCAGGTGGGAATGCAGGCACATCCACATATCACATGTTGCTTACAGAATGCTAACAGATATGGCTTGGCTAAGAACAGTAAACAGAAAAGGTTTAATTTTCTATATACAATAGAGTATGAGACAACCGGGAACCAACTGATGATACCTTAATGATGTTAAAAACAAAACTATGCCGACCTTGGTAAGTTACTGTTCTCCCCAGATTTTTATTTCCTCATACCCACCTACCTCCTCTTCTATAAAACACATAAAGCAGATTAAAGACGATTTCTGAAGAAGAAAACACAAAATAACCAGTAATATCCTAAGGTCTGCCTTAGCACTTTTGCTTGGGATGGCCATTCCAGCTTCTTTCTGGAGTGCTGGGAATGTGACACCGCTGCCAGCTGCAGCTTTTTCTGCTCCAAACTGAGCATAAAGGACAGGCCAAGGCTGAACCTATGACCCTAAAATAATACATGGGTCTACACAGGTAACTCCACTGTGCAAATGGGATTGTGTTATAACATAATTGGGCTCTATCGTGTTTGTGGGAAATGATGATCTTGCCTTTACTTTAAGGGTGACTGATTACACCAGTCCTGGCATCCAGGAAGAAAAAAGGTTTGCTCCCACAAAAAGACTATGTTAACATGTAGCAAAAGAGAAAAACTCAGAAAAACCAAAGAAAAGACAGCTGTTACTTAACATGTGGGACTTGTCAAAATTGCTCTGTGTATAAAAGGCCCAGAAGCCAAATTACTGCTGGAATCATTTACCTTTCCTGCCAGTAAAACCTTTACAGAACAGTAAGCCAGAGAGAGGAGCCGAGTTCGCCGTAATTAATGGACCTGTGGCATTTTGCACCCGTACTGTACCTTCCCCGCCTTCCCGTGGAATAGTACTACGTTATAAGGGCTTCTCTGGAGGTGGAAGCTCACAGCATCCCAATTACTATCTTTTAAGCCAGAGAGACAAGAACAACATTCTGAGGCTGGGGATCAGTCCCACTCACAGTTCAAGGGTGTATTCAGAAGTTTTGAGTTCAGGCTATTACAGAGAGGCCAGGCCAGGCCCCAGGCCCAAACTTGTAGCATGTTACTGTTCAGCCTACCTTCAGTAAAGACACTTTTTTTCTCTACCTGTGTTTGTCATCAGCTCTCTGCTTCCTGGGGTCTCTCTCCCTGCTCCGGTCTCTCTCCCTGTCTTTTCTGTCTCTCTCCTTCCTCTCTCTCTCTCTGCTCCTTTCCTCTTTGAAGTCCCGGTCTCTCTCCCGCTCACTTTCTCCCCAACCCCAGGATCGCTCCCTTTCTGGCCCTCTCTTGTCCCTGCTCCTTTCGTGGTCTCGGTTTCTGGTTCTCCAGTCCCTTGTTGCATCCCGAGTCCAGTTCCTCTCTCTCTTCTCCGCTGGTCCCTCTCCGTAGAAATCGCTTTTCATATTTGGCAAATTGATGGGCTTTCGGAAAGGTCTGTCCCGTCCTCCAAATCGCAACTGCCCAGATTCCTTTTTGCCCCCGAAGCCACCTCCAAGCCTCCGGGGAATCCATCCCTTTAGGGTCCTTTCTAGCTCAAAGTCCACAAATATCTCATGCTGGTCAATAACCAACCTGTTGGCATCCCTATGGGCTTTCAGTAGAGCACGCTCTTCTTTGTACTCGATGAACGCGTAACCCTTGGAAAACCCGGTGACCAAGTCTCTCACCAGGCGGATCTTCCTGATGTCTCCGTACCGGGAAAAGACTTCCTTCAACTTCTCTTCCGTGGTCTGTAGGTTTAATCTCGCTACAAACAGGGTGAGGTGGGGATCACCTGCCACCCCTTTATTGGGTACATACCGTGCCAACATGGCCCTCCAGATGGCTCGGTCATGCGGCTCTTCATCTGTCCCATCAATGCTCCCTGCTTTAAGGGGGTCATACTCCTTCGCTATGGGTGCCCAATCGTTCATTTTCTAGAGAGAATACAAGCATCAGACATATCCGAGTCACTGGTAATGTTCTGCATGCAGAAGTGCACTCTGCAAGGTACCACTAACAAGCCTGCTTGGAAATTCTCTTTCATGCAGAAATCCCAAAAGTTAATGGGTTGTCTACACTCCACTGCAGGCTGAGCCCCATTTTACTGGCCAAACACATGGGGCATAGATAGGTCAAATTCTCAGCACACACCTGCCTGCTAACACAGCTAAAAAAGGGTGAGGCTATAACCCCCTACTCAGGACTTGCTACAGAACTCTTCATGCAGACTGAAAACCTCCATGCAACTACTGGTCTGCTTCTTGTACTCTAGAGGGACCTTTCTGACCCAGTAGGGCAGCTGTCCAATTAATATCAAGAACATTAGAGACTTCCTCACAATCACGCTTTATTAGACTTTGCAGAGCTTATGAAGGTTTGTCTAAAATTAATGAAAATGGGCCCAGCCTGAAATGACTTCCCAACGGGTTTCCAGTCCACAACCCCCCTGGGGAAGGCGACTGGGCATGAAGGAGCTCCGGCAGGCTTCCCGCTTGGAGCAGGGCAAGCCAAGCTGGCAAAAGAACACACATGGGCACCAGCGAGCTGCTCCCCACAGGCTGCTTTCAGTGGGGGGGCACTTGTTACCTACATCTGCTCCAAACCAGCTGGGTTTGGCCAGGCTTCCTGGCGTAGTGGTGACCTCCCAGGGAGCTAAACCAGAAAGGGTGGGAGGGAGGGTTTTTCCTGCAATGCCCAAAGCAGCGAGCTCTGGGCTCCAAACAGCCAGGGAGGCCTCACACCCAACCCCCTCCCCATCACGGCCCTCACCCCTGGCTGGGCAGGACCCTGGTGTTGCACAACATCCTCTGGAACCCCCATTCCCCTGCGCAGTGTAACGCGTCACCCCCGTTCCCCACGCAGTGTAACGCGTCACCCCCGTTCCCCCGCACAGTGTAACGTCACCCCCCCATTTCCACATACATTCCCCCATGCAATGTAATGTGTGCCCCCCATTCCCGCGCACAATGTAACATGACCCCCCCATTCCCGCACACAATGTAACGTGTGACCCCCCCATTCCCACATTGATTCCCCCGCACAGTGTAAGATGTGACCCCCCATTCCCACACAGTGTAACGCGTCACCCATTCCCCCACGCAGTGTAACCATCACCCCCCATTTCCACATACGTTCCCCCATGCAGTGTAACATGTGACCCCCATTCCCGCACACAATGTAACGTGTGACCCCCCCATTCCCACATTGATTCCCCCGCACAGTGTAAGATGTGACCCCCCATTCCCACGCAGTGTAACGCGTCACCCATTCCCCCACGCAGTGTAACCATCACCCCCCATTTCCACATACGTTCCCCCGTGCAGTGTAACATGTGACCCCCATTCCCGCGCACAATGTAACGTGGCACCCCCCGTTCTCCCGCGCAGTGTAACGTGTCACCCCCCCATTCCCACACACATTCCCCCGCGCACAGTGTAACGTATGACTCCCCCCATACCCCCGCGAAGTGTAACGTGTGCCACCCCCGCATTACGAAGCACATGCTAACCAGTCTTTCGCTCGCCCGCCCCCGCAACGCCGAGCCTCGGCCCCATCCCCCGCACTCACCGCCTCCGCCTCGCGCCACTCCGCCCCACCCCTCCGCGCACTGCTCATCGGGAGGCGCCGATTCGCCAGCTGGAGGAGGAAGAGGAGGAGCCAGAGGAGAAACGGGTGGGGGAAAGACCAGCGCCCCTTGTGGGGAAGGAAAAAATAGATATAATTTATTTATTTATTTATTTATTTTTTTGATCTCGGGGGCGCACGAATGTGCGGCGCCGGACAGACAGGCGCGCTGGCCTAAGGCCGCCATGATGCGGGAGCGGCGGGAGGAGGAGGCGGCGGCGGCGGAGACCGAAGAGGCGGCGGACGAGGAGGAGGATGAAGATGATGACGATGACGGGGAAGAGGAGGAGGGCGCGCGGGGCGCGCTGGGCAAGAGCGCGGAGGAGCTGCGGACCGAGGACGTGTACGACATTTCGTACGCGCTGGGCCGCGAGCTGCAGGCGCTGGGCGGGGACCCGGCGCGCCGCGCCCGGCTGCAGTTCCAGCTCGTGCGGGTGCTGGAGCTGCTGGAGGCGCTGGTGAGCGGCGGGAGCCGCGTGGCCGAGCAGCTGCGCCTGGAGCGGGACAGCCTGCGCAGGGAGCTGCGGGCGCTGCGGGACCGGCCCGCCCGCGACCAGGTGCGTCGGGCCGAGGGCTGGGGACCTGTTGTGGGCAGGGGTTGCTCCCCGCGCTCCTCCTTCTCGTCCTCCTCCACGACTCCCCAGGCCAAGAGAAGCCAGCGTGTGGGCTCTGCCCCACTCAGGAAGGGTGTGGAAACCTCAGCAGGGTGGGTGCGAATCGCCCCCACCCTGAGCGATTGGATGGGTGGGTGGGTACAACTCGGGATTGGGGCTCGGAGGGGCACGGTGCAAATCGGAGCTCTTCTGCAACATCCCGCTGTGACCTTGGCCACATCACTTTGTCTCTTTGCACTTCAGGTCTCCGTGGTTAAAAATGTGGATAATTAGCACCAACTTTGCCCCACTTTTCAGGGGCTGTGCTGCACTAGGTGCTTTCACAGCTGGCCCCTAACCACAAACGTTTTATTAGAGAGAAATTACCCTTCTCTCTAATAAAAGAGAGAATGGTAGTTTTGCATCGAAACAATTAGCTCATTGGGTACCCAGACAGCAAAAAGGAATTCCTGTTTCTTCCTATGCCCAATTTCTTGTCAGAAAAACAGCCCCACTTCTGTCCATAAGTTCGTTGAGGCAGGTTGCATTCTTGGGTTGCTTAACTTTCAAATCATTGTTTTTTTGTTTTACAGCTGAGCCTGGGCCCAGACAAGATGGTAATAGATCTCACTGATCCAAATCGCCCACGGTTCACGTTGCAAGAGTTGGAAGATGTGTTGCAAGAACGGAACCAGTTGAAAGCTCAGCTTCATGTTGTGCAGGAGGAGCTCCAGTGCTATAAGAGGTAAATCAGTAAGTCATCCTAGCAGTTCAGAGCAACTGGTTCCAAGCTCTGTTGTTCTGCAGAACTGTTGAGAGGGGCTATTGTGAGTCTGATGTAGAACCTGCAACATGCTACACACCATCTAGACATCCCAGGACAGACTCCCTGCCCTGACAGACTGCAGTCTGAGACTGAACAGATAAGCAGAGAGAGATCTGGGACTAGAGGTTTCTTAAGGTTTCTTAGCTACCTTTTAAAACTGGAGTCTTGTCTATTCTCTGTATGACTTCAGAAGCCTGTAATTGCACAAAGAAATGCCTACATGCAATTAATTGTATGTGCAGATTGAGTATTTGGGCGCACAAATCCAGCATGCTTGACTGGCCATGTGGCAAATACCCAGTCACACGTGCAGTCATAGTAATTGTACGCATTGATTTCTATGAAAACCAGTCTCTGTGTATTCCAGGATATTTACAATAGGAAAAGAGAGTTTTCCCTGCTGGCCTTGGACAAGATTTCCCTCCTCACTGTTCTGCAGACTACTGAATGCTAGTTACTTTATTGCCTTGGCTCCTCACAGGTGCCTCCAGGGATGTTGTGTGTGCAATTGACACGTTCTTTGGAATCTTTCAGAATGAAAGAAGCTTAGCTGAAGCCTGAGAAGAGTTTTTATGTATTAAATTCCTGTCAAAACAGCACTCTTCTCCCTCTCCCCCCACCACCCAAAAATTCAGATCGAGAAAACATCACAGGTGAGGTAGCATAGTCCAGGGAACAGGCCCCTGAACAACAACAGTGGAATGAGACAGGGTCCGTCCCTTGCTTTGTTCCCACTCCCACCATTGTTTGTCTGATCAGATTAGATTGCAGACTCTTTGGGAAAGGACTACCTTTTGGCCTCTCTGCAAAGTGCCTTGATGGTTGAGGCCCTGATCTCATATGAGGGAACAACATAATACAAGTTATAAATACTTCTTGCATGCACTATCTGTAACAAGTCAAGACATCCATTTCAGATCTTCCTGCTCAAATAGCAGTTTTGCCAATGGTGTAGTGAAGGCCCCTCCCCCCCACTCAGCTGATACGCTGGACTAAGCTAGCACATTAACAGCCCATTTGGCCTGTGACTCTCCAGTCTAGTTATGCACCTCTGACACCCAGGTTAAAAATTAACACTGTGAATGTTTAATACACAAGTGGATCATGAGTTAAGATGTAGCGCTTGGATTACCCACCAATCACAGCAGTGGTGGTTTTCATTCCCAGCAAGTCAAAGAAAAATAATGAAATTATTTGCATAGGCATCTCTCCATGAGGAGCTCAGGGAGCCAAACAAAGACATTCCTCCCTAGAACTCGCATAGTGCAATCAAAAGTAGAAACTGCAGGAAATAGTAGCATGCAAGAAGAGGATAAATATGGGACCTTCAAAAGAAAACCAGTGTTTTGGAACATCCCATATAATTGGTTGGTGGTACAAAATGTCACATACTTCATTTAAAGCTCACAAGATAATGTCTTAGTAAGTGGACAGGGTTTAAAAAGAGGCATCTTTGTTAGTTTTTAATAGATGATGTTTTAAAGGATTGTTTCCATGGGTGGCTGGTGCCTCCTGAATCTAGGGGGGCACCAGCGGTTGATTGCCAATGGGGGGTGGACCCCACGCAGCCAATTCCTGACCCCAGAAGCACCAGTGGCTTCTCTCGGCACCCCCACTCCCCAGCTGGTGCCAATCTCAGCAGGGGGTACTGGCCGGTGCTTCTCTTGGCACCCCCACTTCCTGGCCAGCATGCCCTCTCTACACATTGCCTGTGACTGTTTCACAGCTATCGTAAAACCCATATCCTCAAAGTTGGCATCACAGGCTAGACTGTTCTGTTACATAGTGTACAGCAATAGAGGATTTCAGCCTACTCAGAGTCTTGTCAGGCATCTGATTCTTATTTGACTGTCTGATTTTTCAGTCTCGCATGTTGCTGAAGAAGCATTTTCAATATACAGAGCAAACAGTACTGCTTAACTGCCTAGTGGCCACCACAGCTGAGATCTGGGCTTTGATCCTCACAGATCTTCAGCTAAACAGTCAGGCCAGGCTCACACGAATACCAGCGTGTCCAGCAAAACAGATACATAAAGCCAGAATACGCAGGCTACATCACTGCTGCTACAACATGTTTGGCTTTTAACCAGTGAAAATCTTGCGCTAGCAAAGCCTCTAGGTCTTCACTAGTGAGGGCCATGTTTTGTGCTCTGTTAGGCATTGTACAGATGTATCAGTCTTGCACCTGTCCACACCATGTGTTAAACAATATAGCCCTCCTGGTGCATATTTGGTAGTTACACTTATAGTGACTAGTCCAGGGGCTCTTGGAAAGATGATCTAAATTACTCTTGTTGTACCCAGTAAAAATAAGCATGGTCCACTATAAGCACAAAGTGAGGTTATCTTTTAATAGAAACTCAGGGCCAGCTCCAATTCTCTCTTTGAGATGTCTGAGTGGTGCTTAGGTGCTGAAGTATGATTATGTTCCATCCTGAAAAGCCTCTTAAAGCAAAAGGCTTATGATTTAGGCCCAAGGCTAAAGATGGACAAAAAGTAGACATTAGCAGTTTTTGAGGAACTCAGCAGGGTGGAATAGGATCGGACTTGATTCCCAAAGGCCACACAAATGCCTGTTATGTAGACAGAATCTGGCCGTCAAGTTCCTGAATTGATGAGCCCATCTCAGTTGCACAATGCAGTCCCTCCCACTGAGCTCAATTAACCCAGCTCTCCTAAGTAGCCCGATATCCTGTGTACTGAACCACAGTGCTGCTGTTTCACATACTCACTGGACACCGACACCAGAAGCAGTGACCTATGTAGAATATTGGGAGCAGACCATACAGAAAGGGTGGGCTGGGGACACAGCAACAATGACAACATGCACTTCCTTGTTCTGCAAAACAATTCTTAGTGGCGTTTTTTTTCCAGCAGGCTAAAATTATTGCGACATTCATAGGACTGGAAGGGACCTCACAAAGTTAGCTAGTTCAGCCCCCTGCTTAAGGTAGGATCATGCGTAACTAAATCATCCCAGCCAAGTTTCTGTCAAACCTTAAAAACTTCCAAGGATGGATAGTCCAGTTTCTAGGTAGCCTGTTCTAATGACTGACCACCCTTAAAATCATTCTGACCTGCAAAAAGATACAAAGACAGCATATCCATCCAACACAGCAGGGCAAAAAATAACAGCAGTCTATTAATCATAAGCTGCATAGGTGCCACAGGCTGCCAAAATAAAGAAAAGGTTTACTATGTACAGTGAAGCTGCATGTGTAGCATGAAGAAAAAGGAAATTCCCTTCTCTTCACAGTGGCATAATTTCTCAGACAGAGGACCAGGCTAGGCCAATGGAAGAGGAATCCAGACCAGACTCAAGCAAGGCCCGAGAGAAAACCATCATAAGACGGCTGTAAGTATCATTGCTTGCTTTTGGCAGTGAAAGGGTAAACTCCAAACATAAAGGAAATATGGGGCGGATTTTTAACTGCTGCTGAC
Source organism: Crocodylus siamensis (assembly GCF_052110815.1). NCBI lineage: Eukaryota > Metazoa > Chordata > Crocodylia > Crocodylidae > Crocodylus > Crocodylus siamensis. The sequence goes on from NC_143403.1 coordinate 68,695,774, forward strand.
TGGTTGGATGCCGTTCTCTTCTCTTAAAACAAAGATCTGAGGCTGGAATCCTAAAACAAGCAAACCACCCACTGAAGCCACAGAGAATGTTGCTTGCCTCGGCACTCTAGCGCTTTGATGCAGCACAACCCTGCAGCTCCTAGAGAGTAATGGGTCCAGGTTGCTGCAGCTGGCAGTTCCCTTTTTGACAGCTAAACTGTCAGTTATCTTGTCAGTTTAGCTGTTATGCGAGTTAATCTTTCAACAGGAGTCATCTGAATTAGACAAAAATCAGATTAAATGCTTTGCCTGAGTGTTGAGAGAAGCTACCCAATGCCTTTTTAGTGGTAGCAGTACCACAAAAAGAAAGATGTCTTAAGCATGGTTCCAGGCCAATTCATTGTATAGTTTTAGCAAACTTATCTAAACATGGTATAGATTTCATATTCCTAGAGCTGTTGTCACTTTGGAGAGTTGTATAAGCTACTAGGACAGCAAAGTAGCAATACAACATATTCAGCACTTCCCTAGTACTTTCAGTTCTTAGATTTCAAAGCTCTTTGCAAATGTCAGTGTTATCCTAGAAGGAGGAAGCAGAGGAAGTTACTAACTTGAGGTCACAGCAGCAGGTAGGGCAGGGATGGACAACCTGCAACATGTGTGCCACGAGTGTGGCACAAGTCAGACAGAAAGCAGAGTGGCAAATTGGTGGGGGAAGGGGATCAGAGTGGCACTCAGGGAGAACACAGGAGTTAATTTGTGATGCACCTGCCAAAAAGTTTGGCCTGCCATTGAGCTGAAGTAACCCAGCTCTCCTTCTTACTAGCCCTACATCCTGTCTACTGAACCACAGTGCTGATGCTTCCTATGCTCGCTAGTACCACAGGAAAAGGAGGCTTGGCTTTGCTATGAAAAGCACCCTATAGGAGCCAAGCCATCTTAGATGCAAGAAAAGGTCTGCAGTTAAGATCCCTGTTATAAGACATGCATACTAGGCTCTGCAAGACTTAAGTTCTCTTTCCTATCTGGGTTCCGAGTCCTCGTTCCACAAAGCATCAGTATTTCAGAATGAATCATTAAAGCAGTGTGGGTCAAAAGACTATTCCTCCTCTTTTAAAAATAGGGCGAGAAGGCTGATGCACTGACTATCTCTGGAGATTTTGTTACAGTGGAGTTTGAGTGGCTCTGGGTGCCAGCATTCTTCAGACATAGCCTTAGAGTACCTGAATACATTGGCAGGGCAGGCTCCACACATCTTTGTAACCTCCCCTTTTGTATGTTATTCCTTTTCTCTTCTCTCTCTCTCCCTGCAGGTTCTTTTTTAAACAGGGAAAATGAATGTGATGCACAAATAACCCCCTTCTGCTCAGTGTTGCACTGGTTAAGGGTCCAAAAGGAGTCAAAGAAAGAAGTACTGGAAAGCATACCATCCACATCAGTCCAGTGAATGGGCCTGCTGTTACAATTGTTTATTTGTATTATTACTTTCAGAGTTTGCTGCTTTTTTAAAAAAAGAGTTTCGTACATTTGTATTAAAAATATTTTCTTCTTGCTAAGGATTCTAAGTTCCCATTAGACATCCCTAGGGGATAAGTCTTTATGAATAGTGTTCACAATCTTTTGAAGATGCACACAGGCTTCATCCTATATTAAATACATTCACTGACATCTAAAAACACCTACTCCACAGGAGCTTACCATGCTGAAATGATTGGCACTTGCTAGATTTACACCATCTACAGCAATAGCTTTCTTCCTCCTCTAGGTATTTGTTTTATGACTAATCTGCTCAATATTAACACGTTAGAATATTCTGCAGTGACCTTAATTAGCACACCACCGCTGTATGTGACCCAGAAACAGATGCAAGCTAGTAGTTGCCAGTTCCTGGGAACTCACAAACAAGTAAAGCATGGTGGCCTGGTCTCATAGGAACTGGCACCTTGGAAAAAAAAATCAAGACTTGGCTGACTACAGAGAGAGAATTACTTGCTCTCTCCAATGAACCAAATTACAGCAGTGTTGGAAAGTTACACTACTACTTCCTATGCCAAGCCAATTCTGAGAACACATAGGATTTAAGATAGTATTGATACTTTTGAGGTGTGCTAAATATATGTTCAGATTGCAGAGCTGCTTCTACTTCCCACATTGATGGGAAAAGGAGGCCTCTAAAAAGTGACTTTTTCCCAGAAAGTAACAGAAACAGCATCTTCAGATTGTATAGCATGTGGGGATGCTAATTACATATTAGAAAGGTTTAGGTAAAGGAGAAATGGGAGGAAGGAGTAGGCAAGAACATTTTGAGGTTTGTACTCATTCTAATCAAGTTCCACATCTAGCAGGACAAGTTATTTAACCTGAATTCAGATTTGGGAGTGATTATTCATTGTTTTTGTTATGTCTAGAATTGAAAGTATGAACTTGTTCTCAAAACAGAAAAAGAGAATCCTGAAGCTTCATGATTACCTTTTATCTGCTAGTAGTAGACAGAGGTAGGGCAGTTCATGTCTGTATTTGTACTTAGTAATGGGGCCATCACCAAGGATACCTCCATTGTTTGAGATTGTAGGGGGGCTGTTAGGAAGGCTAAGGCAGAGATGGAACTTTTTTAAATAGGGGGTAAAAAGAAGGTACCAGGTAATGTGGGGCCTCTTTAGGACACACTAGGAAATCTGGTTGTCGCACCAGACAACAAAGCTAACCTCTTTAACAATTTCTTTGCCTCCATTTTTTTGAGCAGGGACCAGGTCATCCCCCACACCAGGATCCCTGATGGACACAGGGGAGGCACAGCCAGGCCCAGGGTCAGTGAGGACCTAGTCAGGGAGCTTCTGGTGGGACTAGATGTGTTCATATCAGCAGGTCCTGACTATCTCCACCCTACAGTGCTGAGGGAATTAGCAGAGGTCATTGCGGGACCCCTGGCACAGCTGTACGAGCACTCGTGGTGCTCTGCCAAGGTGTCAGAGGACTGGAAAAGGGTCAATGTCCCCATTTTCAAAAAAGGGAGGAAGGAGGACCCAGGAAACTATAGGCCCATTAGTCTTACCTCAGTCTTGGGGAAGCTCTTTGAGAAAATTATCCAGGAGCACATCTGTGAGGGGCCAGCAGGGGAGATTATACTCAGGGGCAACCAACGTGGGTTCATTAGAGGCAGGCCTTGTCAGACCAACCTGGTGGCCTTCTATGACCAGGTCACAAAATCCTTGGACGCAGGTGTCACAGTGGATGTATTTCTGGACTTTAGGAAGACCTTTGACACTGTCTCTCACCCCATTCTCATTAAAAAATTAGGCAACTGTGGCATCGATGCCTACAGTCAGATGGGTCGCAAACTGGCTTGAGGGCTGCACCCAGAGAGTGATGGTGGATGGGTCATTTTCGACCTGGAGGGATGTGGGCAGCGGGGTTCCCAGGGCTCGGTCCTTGGGCCTGCACTGTTCAACATCTTCATCAGCGACTTGGACGAGGGGGTGAAGAGTACCTTGTTCAGATTTGCGGATGACACTAAGATGTGGGGGGATGTGGGCACACTAGAGGAGAGGGACAGACTGCAACTAGATCTGGACCGGTTACAGGGGTGGGCAGATGAGAACAGGGTGAGTTTCAACACTGACAAGTGCAATGTGCTGCACCTAGGGAGGAAGAACCAGCAGCATACCTACAGGCTGGGGAACTCACTTCTAGTCAGCACAGGGGCAGAAAAGGATCTTGGAGTCATTACTGATTCCAAGTTGAACATGAGCCACCAATGATCAGGAAGGCCAGCTGCACCTTGTTGTGCATCCATAGATGCATCATGAGCAGGTCCAGGGAGGTGATCCTCCTCTTCTATGCAACACTGGTCAGGCCACAGTTGGAGTACCGCATCCAGTTCTGAGTGCCACACTTCAGGAGGGATGTGGACAGCATCAAGAGGGTCCAGAGGGCCACACGCATGATCAGGAGTCAGCAGGGCGGGCCCTACAAGGAGAGGCTACAGGACCTGAACCTCCACAAGAAAAGGCTGAGAGGGGAACTGGTGGCTGTCTATAAATTGGCCAAGGGGGACCAGCAGGCAGTGGGAGAGTCCCTGTTCCCCCAAGCACTAACCAGAGTAACAAGGAATAACAGCCATAAGTTGACAGAGTAAATACAGAGTAGATCTCAGGAGGCACTACTTCACAGTCGGGACAGCTAGGATCTGGAACCAACTTCCAAGGAAAGTGGTACTCACTCCTACCCTGGGGGTCTTTTTGGGAGGCTGGATAATCACCTGGCCGGGGTTGTTTGACCCCAGCATTCTTTCCTGCCATGGCTGGGGGTTGGACTTGATCTGCTCAGGTCCCATCCGACCCAACCAACCATGAAACTGAACGTTAATCAGATTCTGCAGAAGGTAGAACGCTACAGTCACCTATGGGTGCATTTATTAGCAATGAAATATTAACAAAAGCAACAAAGCTGTCAACCATAAAAAATTAGACTCCGTGTGTTGCCAGTCCAGTGGAGAAAAGAGCCACAATGATTTTGCCATCAAGGAGTTGCTACGTGCACTACACTTTTGGTCTCGCTTTTGCTATGTGTATTTAAGGACCTGGGGCCACAGTGAGGTAAGGTCACTCAGGCAATATCAAAAGTACTTTTTCCTATTTATAGCATGAACATCACTCAAGTAGCTGATGTTGAGGTTTGAGAGGTGTAACTCAGCTGTAGAAGACATGACATCACTCCTGCATTGCTCTGATGGAGTATGCTAGGAACAGCTGGCTGTTCATAGAGGCAAGGGCTTAGAATGAGGTATTCTGGAATACCGGCTTACACAGGAGGGACAGAGCTTCAGCGTCCTTCAGAAGGGAGCCAACATCCTTGGCTTGAGAAGTAGAGACAGTTCCTTAGAGGTCAGCTCCACTGCAGTTAAAAATTAAAAGTTGCTGTAAGTAAAGAACAGGGAGATGATACTGCCTGACTGGCTGTAGTCAGCACAAATGTACTAAATGAATCCAAGAGCCCTGTCCAAGAACAGGGAGAGCCCTGCATAGGCTACAGCTGCAAAGTTTACTAGTATTTCCCAGTGCTGTTGTTAATGGGAAGAAGGGTCTTACTAACAAGGGGAGGAGTGTTTTAACTACCCTGTTCATTGCCATGGATGTTAGTCTGACTCATTAAATGCACTCGATATTTATTCCAAGCTACCTTCCACCAACTGCTAAATTCTTCAAGTATTCCCTGCCCAATAGCCACAGCCAGGTTTGCCATTGGTAGCTGTACAGGGATACATCACCACAAACACCCTTGACATTTAGCAAATTAAACAATAACCAAGGCGTGGTCTACTGGCCAGCACTTGCTTCCATAAGTAATGCACAGGTCACTCGTATTTATCTATATGAAGCTGTCACATTATTTTCAGGGTCGCGAGGAAGTCGGGATGCAGCATTGCAGGCCCCTTTTAGATGATAGAAGCCAGACTAGAATGTGTAAAAACAGGGCCCCTTTCCCTTTCAACTACATGTTGTCAGTGTGACATAGTATGAAAGCAGTGTCATATTAGCTTTATTACCATGTTGCACAGCTATACCACTCAAGTGCCTGTAGAACTCTACAAACCACAAGCTGAAAAAAATTTTAATAAAGAAAAGTTAAGTAGGTCAGTACCAGAATCCTCCTCTCATAAAACAAGCAACAGAGAAATGAAGAGCAATATAACAAGATCAGAGTAAGCTAGTGGCAGAATAAAGACTAGCATGGAGGTGTGCTTCTCAGAGAGTGTGCCTACTTGCTGGAGTCTGCTGTAAGTGGAAGGTCTCTGAAGTGGGAGCTACATCAGTAATTGGATTTTCTTTACAGAATATGAGGAAGCGTAGTGCTGCCTCTGCAAAGTGGCTTCCACTTGAACACCAGTTCCACTCCGCTTAAACAGTGGTCAAGCTAACTGAGCACACGCAGCCTCCTTGCTAAGCATGCCTTGGAAAGAGGGATGGATAGTACAAGGTATTAAGAACTAGACCATTTTCACAGCTTGCTTAAGAAACTGTTCAGACAGAGGCAGGTACTACAGCAATCATTTCATTCTTAATAAATATATTTTTTATTTTAGATATTTTCTTCAAGTTTCACTCTTAAAATACATTACCAAGCCACCTTTTGCTGCTGAAATGCACAGCCAGGGTGGTGTTACTCTACAGCCTATCACATAGGCAAGCGTACACAACTGTCCTGGATGATGCCAGCAGGAGCAGCAGCCTTGGAGACACGGGGAAGCAGAGGACATTAATAGAGCCACAGAATCTCTTGCTGACATCTAGCAGCAAGTGTGGCTGATAGCCCAGGGCCATCATTAGCTATGTACATGCCAAGCACATCTTGGCAAAAATTTCAATTGATAAGTTCACCTTTATTGTAAGGGCCTCTACTGTATAGGCCACCTATACCACTGGAGAACCCAAACTATACTAAGCCCAAACCTATAATGCTCTTAGCACAATCTGCTAGATGCTAAGCATCCTCAACTTCCAAAAGTGGAACTAGACAGTGATCAAGAGCTGGCAGGACTAGGCTCTAAGGAATCTACCTCTTCATGTAGAACTCCTCCCCTACTGATTGAAGCTGCACATGAAGAAGAGCATACATATTTTGAACCCTTTATTCCCTAATTTCCAGCATTCACAGTAAATAAATACTCTCAACATGGCTAAACAACATCGTTAGGCAATACATTTGGGAGAGGGGTTCTTTAGTTTTTTGTTTCTTTAAAAACCTTTCAGCAACCCCTCCAGACCAGGCACCAGCTACAGAAAAGGTATTCAGAACACACTAACTTTAAAAAAAAAAAAAAGTCCTCATAGTAAATCACCTGTAAGCTTTCCCTTCACATTTCTAATCAGCCTGCCATGTACAAGATCAGCAACACACAGATTCAAGTTGCCTCTCTGGAGAGAGTAGCTAGATTAGCTATTCATTCCTCTAGTGTCAGTGCATTTAGAGATTTTGTCCTCAACAAGAAGTACCTTGCTGGAAAAGCCAGAATGACAGAACAGTAATCTGCCACACTGGCATCCCTGGCCCATCAGCACTAGGTTTTAAAGAGTCTTACAGATGGTCACGTTATTGGACACCAGAGTCAGAGAACAGGTATACATCTATTGTCATAAAAGTTGATGCTACGTAGATCTCTCTTCCTAAAAAAAAAAAAAAAAAGGCATGAAACTTCAGAGCCAAAAGGAGAAGCACAACCCAAGAGATTCCTTTAAACTGCAGAAGTCATTGACTGCATGTTCATGCAGCACAGGTCACTCTAGATGCAAAAAAGTGTTCAGGTTTCTTTACAATGTAAGTTTTGTCATCTTGGGTCACGTGTTCAAGCTTGCCTGGAAACTTGTAACATTTAAATGCTATAGAGCAAAAATGGTTTTTAAAGAAGTTAAGACATCAGAAGCAGTCCACTAGGAGAGCTGAAAAAAAAAATCCATCCACTCCCTTCAAGAGCGGTCAGGCCAAAGGAGGATGAATCAGTGTTTCAGCCATGGATGAGCTTCAATGGAAGCCTTGCTCCTGTCTCCATAATCATACAACAGTTCTTCACCCACTTTAATGTCCCGCGAAGCTATCAGGATGAGATGAGGTACACCATCAATGTCATGAAGTTTTGTTTGACAGTTGCCACATTTGCTGTGATTGATCAGCCTTCCCAGACGATTAGTCTCTTTTGTAGCATCAACACTGAAATAACAGGAAAAAAAAAAAAAGACATGTTGAATGCAGGACTGCTGTATGGCACAAGTCAAATTACCATAATCTAAAAATATAGCCACTGAAAAAGTTGAAAGGAAAGAAAGAAGGTAGGCAGAGTCAACACGAGGCCTGACAACAGACAGTGCCAAAGGGCATGGAAAGACCAGCAAACATCAAGCCTCCCAAAATTGCTTCAGCAAATCTTCCCAGGGTATACATATACTACAGTAGCACATTAACTCAGCCCCACTTACAAGCCCTGCCCACCTGCTGCCTCTCCACAAGTGGCAACTCCTGAAATAAAATAGTGACAAAGTGCTGAGGATGCCCTGAATACCACCAGCAAGACCTGTGTTTCCAGCATGCTGAAAAGTAGTGGCTGAGGTATCCTCAGTTTCACTTTCAGGTGACTGTGTGCAGAGGCATTCAGTAGGATTTATATTCTTGGCCACCACAGCTTGGCATACCTTAAGCTAGCACAGAACTAGAAAAAACTAAAACACCCTGAATATCCCCTGACCATGTATATTGAGGTATGGCATGGTAAGAGGTGATGGTGATGCTAGAGGGCTGGAATCTTAACTCCAAAATAACTTCTTCTGGAGCAGACCACCTAGTAGGAACCAAGCCTTCTTTTACAGAGGTGCTATTTCTTTTCCAATTTGTAAAAACACATCATCCTTTACTCACTAATCTTCATGAGCAAAATATTTTCTAAGCATCTGATGAAAGAGATGTCAATAGAACTAGTCAGAAAGCCAGCAACAGTTGAAGGTCAAATCCAGACTTCAATCCCCATCCTGATCTCCATCCTCTAGTTTGAGCTGTTTCTTGAGCCACCTGCCACTCCACTAACAGTGGTCCAGCACACATTTTTGGATGCTTCAGAAAAAGTGAAAAGTCTTAGGACTTGACCTGATCTGTTTCTTTGAACTAGGAAAATTTTAACCTAGCTAAAATAAACTGTATAATTCAGTAGCATAGACAGCTTCACCCACCTTTTGCATTCTTACACTCAGCTTAAAGGAAAAGAAGGGGAAAAAAGATGAGGCTTACCAGTACGTTTTGCTGAGGTACTGAAAATAGTACATGTAGCAGCCTGTGGATGGATCCTGTGCATAGACAGCCTCTCGCTTTTTAGCATCAGTGATCTCTATAAGATCCCCATGATATTCTACTACAAATTCTCCACGATTAAAACGTTTGGTAGCGATTACCCCTCGCCCTTTACCGTCAATGAAATCAATCTGTGAAAAAGTGAGGTCAGTTAGTGAAGCAAAACATTTAAACAATTTTAAGGAAAAGAAACCCCCCAAAATATTACTTTTTGGTAAGGGACTATGCGCCTGTTAGACAAACACTGCCACTGTAGAAGACCAGCACATATAAATACAGTGCAGTAACACTGCACAGTATCAGAGTGTAAGCAAGTAAAGACAAGGCTTAGGGATGTGGCCACAAATTACAAGATGCATAATTACAAAGTTTTCTAGGGAGTCTAATATGTCAACAGAGCTATACCTGCAGAAAAAAGGGGTAGTCAGTATTTTTCTTTTAAATAGCAATGGTGATGTGTTACTGGGATACGTTAGTCTCCCCATTTCAAAATAGAGGACAAAACTAGCATTCATTTTTGCTGCATCGTAGATTAATTAGAGAAATAAGAAAACATGCATCCTGGAAGCTAGTCCTGTTGCCTGAAAATACACAATTGCTCTCAGTAGCATATTCCCTACTACGTTATCTAGCTCACCATTACATGGGGTAAGCCAAGATGCCCATGGGAAGTTTTCCATTATCAGCCTACTGTTGCTTTGTTAACACCAACACAACACTTCAGGTACACAGTCTTCTGGTGCACTCTGAAATTTCTTCAAATACTTGTTCAAGGTGAATATCAAGCCATTTCCAGAACACTGATCCCATCTTATGTGGCAAGATTATTTTCAAATTGACAGGCTCAAGAATTATAAACCCTTTGCCTTTTCAAAGGTTATATCCGTTTTACAGTCAAGGAAGAAAATAACAAAGGTCCCAAGCAGCAGAGTTACTGCCACTGGCTGTGGAATCAACTAAGACTACCACTGGCACCACCACCAAAAGCCACAAGGAAGAGCCATTGGCATGGCAATAAAGTATAAGCCAACTTTAAAACTGACTTCTGACACTGTTCATTTGTAGTTGCTTAGGTTTATATCACAATATAGGAGTTACTTTGTTTCCTTTCCGAATGAGCAGATGCACAGTTCTGAAGGGCATATTACTAGTGCTGCCCAACAACTTCAGATGAAGACTTCGTAACCCTACCACAAGCATTCTGCTTCTTGGGTTAGTTTCCAGAAAACAGGAACTCACAGTGACGCTGCAACATTTTGAAATAAAAAAAGTAAAATTCATAATCTACTTTTGAATTAAACTAAACGTATGAACATCAAAATGAATAGTGCTAAATGCATGGTGCTATTTGAGCTGGCATTGCTGTTACCTTCATTCCTTCTTCCTTCCCATTTGTAATTAGTTCATCTATTCTCTTCTTTTCCTCAGTCTGCCAAAAAGACAAATGCACAAGTTATTGCCATTCGGATATGCCTTTCTTTCAGCTAACAAGAAGCGTTTCCGTTAGCACTCTCACTTTTCTAAACAGAATTAAAATCAATGTAAAAAAAAAAAAAGTCAAATCACTATCAATAGGTGTATAAAGAGCTGGAAGGCATAAGAACTGCCATTTACTGGGTCAGACCAAAGGCCCCTCTTGCCCAGTATCCTGCGTCACAGTGGCATAGAGTGGATGCTGAAAGAAAGCGTGAACTGGGTATGGCCAGGGTTTTTTCCACTGTTCCTCTCTTTTAGGAAAAATACACATCAGGATTACTGGTGCGATGCTTTGAATTTGTGCGCCTTGTTTGTATAAACCATGTTATAGATAACAGAGAGCCGTACACATCCTCAAGAATTCAATTGACTAGCAGCATGGAGAAGTGGCTCAATCCCACAGGTAACCAGCGCACATACCTGTAGTTCAGTTTTACTCTTCCTGGAACTTCTTCTAACAGGATAATAATCTGTCACTTTTCGATTCTGTGAGGTTTTTCCTTGTGCTCTGAGCGGGAGAGAAGGGATACACAAATAGTTCAGCTTCTTCCTGGCAGCACAGCCTGAACCCAAGATAATGTGTTAAAAAGTCTTTATTTTCCAAGACAGATACTTGGAAAAAATAAGCTGGCCATCCTGAACAAAAATTAAGCTTTTTACCTGCACCCTTCATCCCAAGCCAACATCTTAAAGCTACATCCCTTTCCCCCCCCCCACAACTTTATTAAAAGCACTAGTGTTTCAGTACAAACCCTTCAGAAAAGAGAACCAGACACCTCTGGAAGCCCAGCGGGTTAGCTCAAATCATTATTGCACAGCAGGTGCACCTCAACAAGATGCTCTAGAACTTCCTTCATCTAAACTACGCAAAAGGGACGCATACATGAGTAGAGAAACCAATGAGGCAAAACCACTGCCTATAATATTATCTTAATACTTTGGATCTGGCAAAAGAATCTAATTTTATACCCAAAAGGCATGCACCTGAATGACTTGTTAGTACCTTTTGGTAAAGATTAGTGAAAACACTCACCAATTAATATGCAAGCCAGAAAAGTGTGAATGTTAAAGTAAAAAGCAATTTGAAAACTGCATTTTAATACTATGGTACAATGTTCACACACAAATATTGTTCTTTAGAGCATATTTCACACGATCCAAGTCTTGATGGCAGAAAACCTTGCTACAAGCTTGCTTGAAAAAAAAAAATCCAAGATATTATTGTAACATCTAGGAGCTAGAGTCATGAAATAAGACATCGCTGGTCCAGAAGCTGTCCAAATGGAATATGGACACTGTATGATGCCATAGGTCACCTACTTTCTCCTTGGTCCTTTTGCTTTAACCACCTTCTTCTGAGCTTGCTTTGCTTTTGCTGCATCAGTACTATTAGAAGGCAGAGGCATATTCTTTTGAGTTTCTGCAGCTTCTTGATTTTGATTAGGAACAGATGCTGAAGAATCACACCCACTTTCTTTATCTTTCTGGTCTTCTGGTTTTGTAGCACCTTCTATTGAATTACCAGCATTTCTTTTTTCTGTGGATAGAGAAAAAAAAACAAAACCCCAAACAAACCATACATATATACACACATACACAGACACACACAGGACATGGACTAAATTGCTTTCTAGCCTTATTTTCTTCTACACTGCAAAGCATTCTAAAACCTTAAGAATGTTTAACCTGTATTTCATCTGGGTCAAATGATAGGAATGGGAAGGAGAGCAGAATCATCATGCTCTTTTTCTGCTAGACCTTAAAATGACAAGTCAATCAGGCCAAATTGTAACAAGCTCTCCTTTCTGCATTATGATCATAACCCTACAGGGTACAAAGGGAAGGTGCGGGGCAGGGAAAGACTGGAGCCCAGGTATTTCAGCAAGTTAGAAAAGTCTTTGGATAGCATTCTTAAGTCCCAACATGCATCCACAGGGAGTCTTGTAACAACTGGACAATTTGCCAAGTCAGTAAGCTTGTTGTACTGAATTTTGAAGTTGGTACAAGAACAGGATCAATAGCCTCCAATGAAAGAGTGACTGTGGCAGTCGGCTGGAACACTGCGGTCCCATTGTTAGTGACTGCAGCTATCATTAAAGCAGCAGCCAATACCAGCTAATGAAGAGCATGGGGAAAAAAACGAAGATTGAAAAGGAAAAAACAAACAGAAAAAAAAACCCTCTCTCCTTGTCTTCTGTACAAGGTTGCAAAGCTTTTGCTAGCTTCAAAGAAATGCAGTCCGAGAGTGATGGTGAAAGACTAGGATTCTGGCAAGATTCAAGGTCAACATCAGAGATAACATCCTAGTTCTTCACATAGCCAAGGCGCCTACAATGGCCCAGGATTCAGCAAACAATTTAAGCATGTGCTTAAGCCCAATTTAAAAAAATAAAAGTCAACATGTTTAGAGTCAAGAGCTTTACTGAAGAGGGATGAGAGTTCACGTTTGCTCCAGCTTAAGTACATGCTCCAGTACTTTGCCAAATCACAGCCTGAATCGTACACCTTTAGAGGCCTAGTCCAGTCCCTGCTGAAGTCAGCGCTAGTCTTTCCACTGTCTCCAACAGAATTGAAACAGGCTGTCAAACTGCAAGCAAACTGAATGTGCTTACCATCCTCAGGGCACTTATTTTTGAAGGGGGAAGATCTTATTCTGGTAGAATATGCTATCTCCTGGGTCAGTCCCAGTCCACTGTGGACACTTAGGCCAGGAAATAAAAAAATGCATCCTTTTTCTCAGTTGATGGATTTGTAGTTAGCCGAGCATGACTTAGGGTTGGCTCAGTTTATTTTCTATTTAAGGGAAGTGTGAAGCCTGTGTTAAAGGATGCGTAGTAGGTAAGAAATCCTAGTAATAAGTTATAGTACAACTACTTTGAGCAGATGCAAAGTCCCATGCAGGCAGGAAGAGATGCAAGAAGCATGTCAGCTTGGTTCCATCCAAAAACCCAGATGCATGCAAATTGGAGTCCTTAAGCCTTTTCACCCTTTATGCCAGAAAAGCTAATACCCCACAAGACCTGCACCTTTAACAAAGATTGGTATAAAATTCTCCAATTGATTTGTGCAATAGTCCCATTTAGTGCATAGCTTTACATGTTCCTTTACATGACAAAAAGATAGTCTAGTCTCAGAATCCATTTTTCCCCCCTCTCAACTTTATCTGCGCAGATATTCATTAGCTCCTCCGCTCCTTCAAATCTTTCTAGCCTAGGTGGTTCCTTAGTGCATCTTCCATTGTAAATAGGTTCATGCAAAAAAACAGTTCGCTTACTAAAGCTAAGGAGACCCATTCAAACTGTGAAGTGATCTGTGGTTATGGGATAGTAATGTGTCAATTTACTAGTTATTAATCCTACACCCAGGGCAAGGAAGCAAATAAGCAGAGACAAAACAAGAGAACTTTTACCCAAGCAGATAAATTATATATTTTAAGACAAGCTGCCAAATGGCTACAAACCTCCCCAGGAGCTCACTGCAAGAAAAGGGAGTGGGAAAGCAGATGGTTTACAAGAGAATATTAAGCTGTCCCCAATTTTGAAAGTTTAAAGAAACAAAGCTTACAGAGAAGGCACATATCCTAAGCCACAAGCAACCTACTGAAAAGTCAATCTTACCATCTCCTTTTCTGCACGTTTCATTTATTGTTTTGCCCTGACACTTCACTTCGTGATGCATGACACAGTTTTCTTCTTGAAGTGGAGGACGAGCACCTGGAGATTTGTTAGGACTCAGGTAGGTGTAGATTTTGGACTGACCAATAAATACGTTCTCCTAAAACAACCCACACAAAGATCAGTACATCGCAGGAATCACCAGGCTCAAGCCTCCAGTTGGTCTCTATAACATACTACATAGGAAACAGCTAGTTGAAGCGGTACAGTTTTCAGCTGTAAAGCAGAGGCTACACCAGCCTTACCATTATGGCCACCTGTATCCAAACCTTGGAACTGTGCTAATTGTTTGTACAGAACTTGCCCTGCAAGTCTGCAGCACAGAAATGTTTCCTTGGAACAAATTATTAGGTTATTTGAGTGAGTCACTAGGATATAATTCTGTATTCTAATGTAGACACAACATTAAGTAGTTTAAACAAGAGATGCAGGTGCTACTCTGGGGACAGAATTTGGACTCAAAAGCCTTTAAAAAAGCAGGTGGGGCAAATCTGAAGTTCTCTCTTTTAAAATCTTTCAAAAACAAAAACAACAAACCATTGCATTTTGGTTATTTTTGCATCTACCACAGGACAGAGACTCAGAATAATATGTTACCATTATTTTGAGTTTAATATCCTTCCAGAAATAAGGCTATGGTCATTCTAGGCTTTTTAAAATTGGTTTGAGAATTTTTTTTCAGTACTTTCACCCACTCCCCTTTGTGTGTTCCTCTCTAAAATTAATTGGGGGAATTTTCTTTAATACCAACAGTACAATAATACCTCCTATAAAAAAAACAAACAAAATCACTGATACCTACAGGATCAGGAAGAGTGTTTGGCTAGTAGCAACATTTAAAGATATTTACAGTGCACAGCAGCAGTTCCCAAACTGGCAGATTATGCACCACCAATTTAAAACAATACAAGTACCACCAGCAATTTTTTGTCATATACAGGTAACTATAATAGGTCTGTTAATGCGTACTACTGACAGTTGCCTGCGTACCACAGATTGGGAACTGTCGGTGCATGGTACAAGCAGTGTGCTCCAAAATTTACAACTTGCCAGGTATATAGCAAATGATTCTACAAGCTCAGTGTAGAATGCAGTAAAGCAGAGCTGGAATCCAAAAGTAGTTCTTCCCAATATACAGCTTCATGCAAAATTCAATTACGACCTTTTTCTTCTACCATGCTAAGACCAGGCTGGTACACAGCACCATGGGACACTGAGTTTGGTACAAGTTTTCCTTCTTTGTACTTTAGAGAATCTCAGCTTTGATTTTACAGCGAAGTCCTCAGAAGCGTTACCAGTGCAACAAAGGTTTGCCCAAGCCTGGGATGTCAGAGGTGATTGCACAGATGCAAACTTTTTTCAGTGAAGGTAAATGTCATCACTGGGCTGATGACTTAAGTGTCATAATTGCTAATGACATATTGGGCATTTGGAAAAGAGAAAGGAAAATCAGAGGTCTGAAGTCATCTTTGAGTGACATCTCAGTTTGGCACTATGAGTGGACGATATCTCTGGGAGCAGATCTTCCGAGGTCCCTTCCAGCCCTAACGTCTATGAAAAGTAAGATTTTTATTCACCCCACCAAATCAAACAAATTAACTCAGCTGGGCATTTAGTCCCATGGAGACACAAAGCATATTCATCTTCATTGAAAATGAGCCAAGCAGACCTTGGGAGAGCAGGCAGTCTACTGCAAGTAGTCCCTTATACAGGCTGTTTGTGCAGGGAGGGTCCACTTTGAGAAGCCTAGAAGAACACTCATCGGTTCCCTCCACCACCAGCATTTAATAAGTTTGTAAATCATATGAAGATTTTGACTCATTAGCCCCAGTGCCTTGATAAGCAAGTGCAACTTGGCCAGATTAAAATGATCTTAGCAACTGGAAGAGGCTGTCAGATTCAAACTCATCCAACAAATTCCATGGATTAAAAGGAACTTTAATGAAAGGATAAAGGTATGCCAGAATTATGGCACACGAGCATTAGCCATTAAAAAGGGACATACAACAAAAATAACAGTACTATTTGTTCCCAGTGACTACTCAGTTATAAAACACAAACGGCCAGTCTCAGTGCTGTGTCTGTAGCTCGCTGAAGCCAGATCAGAGGGGTGGGGGGAATACATTTTGCAAGGATAGCAGCAGTACATGCACGTCTGAGCCAGGAACAAAGATCAGTCGCACATCCAGGCCCTGTTGCTGCAGCCAGCTCCACAGACCACTGAGCACACGTGGCGCCTCAGGCAGGGACTTCAATGAGCCTGTCTGCCAGGCAAGGGCCTGAAACAGCTAAATTATAACCCAGAAGCGAACCGAATGGCAAAGTGGTTTTCATTCGGGACAACTCTGATGGCCGACTACCTGGGAGAACCAGGTTTTCTAGTTCAGTTTCCCCTCAGACACGAGAGGAGCGGCTGGACACGTTGCTCCAGTCCGTACTAGCAGCAGCAGTGAGGGAAAACCATCAGGGAAACTGAGGGGCTTTTAAGTGTCACTGCCAGAAGCCAACTGCTGTTTTATGAAGAGCCTGGGCACCAGTTAGGACTTTCAGCCTTCGCCTGCTCCCCCCAAAATAGATAAGCCCTGCAAATAATCTTAGAGACGAGGAAAGCTGAGGAGGAAACCCTTAACCCATCCCAGCACGCACTGACAGGAGCGCTGCGCCAGGCTGACACTTCAAGGACCAACGGTGCCCAGCTCAGCAGGCTCGAAGGAGCATGGCATCGTGACAAGGAGCACTGAGGTGGTTTTCTCGTCTGCCTCGACCTCCTGGGGGCTTCCACCCACAAAAGGACCTGGGGGTGACAGGGTGAATAGGAGCCAGCAGCGTGTCCTTGCTGCCAAGGCGGCTACCAGCACCCCGGGCTGCATCGGCAGGAGCGCTGCCGGCAGGTCGAGGCAGCGATTCTTCCCCTCTAGTCAGCACTGGGGAGGCCGCATGCGGAGTCTGGTGGACCGCCCGCTACAGAAAGGACACGGACACATTGGAGAGAGTCCAGCAGAGAGCAGGGGAAGTGGCTGGGGGACAGGCCTGGTGAGGAGAGGCTGCGGGACGGGGCTGATTTAGCCCGCAGAAGAGAAGACCGAGGGGACTGAATAGCAGCCTTCAGCTCCCTGCAGGGGGGAGGATGGAGCTGGGCTGTTCTCAGTGGGGGCTGATGACAGAAGGGGCAATGGGCTCGGGCTGCAGCCAGGGAAGGCGAGGCCAGCTATCAGGAGGACCTCGCTCAGCAGGCGGGAGCAGGTTGCCCAGGGCCGTGGGGCGCTCTCCGTCCGGGGGGCGTTTGACACAAAGCCTCCCCTAGCCCTGCTGCTTGTAGCCCTCCAGCCCGCAGCCCGGCTCTTCCTGCTCGAGCCGGGGGCGGCTCCTCGCACCCCGGCCCGGCCCTTCCCCTACCCTTACCCCGTTCATCCTGGGTCGGCCGCCGCACCTCCGCTCCGCGCCGTCCGCCGCCGCCTCCCCGCTGCCGGCGCGGGGCCTGGGCATGGTCTTGCCTAGGGGAGAGAGGGAGGCCGGACCGTCAGGGCCGTGCCCCGCTCGCCATGTTTAAAGGGCTCGATGCAGGCAGCGGAGCCCGGCAGCCCTGCCCCTTCCCGGCCCCGGGGGGGAGGAGTTCCCGGCCCGCTCCCGCCCCGGCCCCGGGAAGGGAACCCAGCGCCCCCCGCACGTGCTGCCCCCGCCCCGCGCCCCCCGCAGCGCAGCCCACGCGCGGGCACCCCCGCCCCGCCGCAAGCAAGCAACCACCCCGGCCCCGCCGCGCGCTGGTGCCCGGGGAGCTACCTTTGGCCATGGCAGCCCGGGACAGGACGGACTCCCGCCCCCTCCCCGCGCTGGCACCGGGTGCTGCAGTCCCTGTAACCGACTGCTGCAAAAAAAAAAAAAAAAAATACAAGCTTCCCGTCGCTGCTTGCCCATTGGCGCCTCCCCCTGCCCGTCACGCCTGCGCGGTGTCCGATTGGGGAGTTGCGGGGTGGGGCCCCGCCTCCCCTAGCCCTGTTGCTTGTATTCGAACCCTGTGACATAGCGCAGCGCCCCGGAAGGGTGTTTAAATATGCGTTCCGCGGCCGCCCATTGGCCCGTGCGGGGCGCGACGGGCGCGGTGATTGGAGGGGCCGAGCGGGGCCTGTGCTCCTTCAAAGGGCTGCGCCACGTGGTGAGCGGAGTCCTCCGCACAGGGCGGGGGCGACGTCTGCGCGCTCCGCAGCCTGCTCGGAGCTTTGCTGCTCAGCCGCGCTTGCTGGGAGCCCGAGGGAAATAGGGAGCTTGGGCGCCGTGGGCATTCTTTCCCCCTCCACAACGTAAATCATGTTTGGAGCTCAGCTGATCTGTGATCCTTGGAGCCCCGCAAAGTCCTGCCTCTGCTGCAGCTAGAAGGGCCGGGGCCTCCACCTGCATCGTGGGAGGACAGGGTGGGCTAAGTGCCCTGAAGGTTCTTGGAGGAGATGCGATCTCTTTCATTAGACCAGCCGAGGAGTTGGGGAAAACCAGTTCTTTCTCCTTTTCCCTAGCTCACGTCTTCCACACACGTGCAGCCTGCTCCTCTCTGGGGTTTGCCCATGAACAAGCGCTGGGTGAGGCAATGGAACGCGATGTGAAAAGGCCGCTGATGATTGTCCTCTTCCATTGGTCACCTTCCCCACTCCTTCCTCCTAAACACTGCTGGGTCCTTGTTTTTTAATGCTATGTTAGTACAGATTTTGAACAAAGAAACATGATGGGAAATGCCTCCGCTGAGGATACAGCTGACAACAGATGTAATCTAAATGTGCCTTAAAAATAAACTTTTAGTTTGTAGGATCGTTGGAGAAATTGTCAAGTCATAAAAAGCTATAGCCTTGACATAGTCTTCACATGATAATTTTATAGGTAAAAATACTGCAACCTACCTATGAATTTATTACCAGGGATCCTGGTTTTCTCAGATAAAAAATCTCCAATTTTCAGATTAAAAAAGGTTACCCCAAATCCACATTTTTTCCATAATTAAAATGAAACACCACTCATATTTGTAAAATACCACTGTTGATTTCCACTTTTCTCCTTGATTAAAGTGAGAGAGATATATAGATATAGATATAAATAGATACAGATATATATTAGTAGTGTTTCATTTTAATCATGGAGAAATGTGGAAATCATCAGTGGTGTAGGTTGTAGCTGTGTTGGTCTAAGGCAGGGGTGGGCAAAATGCGGACCGCCAGGCTATTCTATCTGGCCTGCAGGGCCCCTAAAATATTTAGAAAATTAATATTTATCTGCCCCCAGCTGCCTGTCATGTGGCCCCCAATGGCTTGCCAAAACTCAGTAAGTGGCCCTCTGCTCAAAATAATTGCCCACCCCTGGTTTAAGGACATAGGCAGTCTGCCAAAATCAACAGTGGTATTTTAAGCCTCATAACGCATAACAGAAAACTAACTTGAATTTTGGAAAGACATTGGAAAAAGCATCATCTTAAAGACAGAAGGACCTACATGCCTCCAGGAGAACACTAACATTTGTGAAGAGTCCTTGCTATATTTGTGCAATAAAGATGATAATCCCTAAAATAAAGAAGCCCTCATTGACACTGATGTAATACAAATGATATAAAATTGTATTTCATTGTAATCACAGAAAAAAATTGATTTGGGGTTATTATTTTTCATCTGAAAATTGCGGATTTTTATTTTAATCAGAGAAAGCCAGGATCCCTGAACATGACTATCATGCAATCATTTGTATGATTGCGTAATGATCTTTGCACCTACAGAGTCCCATTGACTTCAACTGGCATTCAGCAGGGAAACAGAGGTCTGCCCCAGGGAGACCCAATTGTCCTATCAGGGCCATAGTCCCAAATTAATCAATGGAACCCTGCACATTCACGTCAGGAACGTCATGCACGTGAATGAATACCGCTAGTCAGTAAAGCCATAAAGTTAATCACATGTATGTTCACAGAGCCTAGCTTTTGCAAAGGAATAAACTAAAAAGAAAATGAGACCAACTTATTTTACTCTTATTTACAAGACATACAGGAATATTTGTGTCTCGTTCCATTTGCTGTATTACACCAAGGTGAGGTTCCCCCCTACCCATCTGAACATTAGAATTTAATTTCCCATTAAGCAGAGTATTAAACAAAGATAATGTCAACCAAGAGTGAAGGCCTGAGCAATTCATTTTTAGGCAAGACTTCATTACTCTTGCTTTTTCATTAACATTGATTTAACTAAATGATTAAAGAATATTGGTGGCGGGGGGGAGTACTTATTAAGAAGCAGAGCACTGGGGGAAGAGGGAAGCTTTAAAAAGGTCCCTTTTTATAGACCTCAGAGAAAACGTTTAAAAAAATCCATCACACATCATTGTAAACTATTGCTTCTCTACGCTGAACAGGAGTTGCAGATTAAAGTGTTGCCTGATCATCAGCTTGTAATATCGTAACCATTTTTTTATGGTAAGACTGAATACAATTTTTTTTAAGTGTTCTTTAAAAAACAACAACAAAACCTAACACAAAGCCACTCAAATTTGAAATTGAGCTGGCACACGCAGCCACTAGAGGGCAAAACCCACTAACTGTTATCACCACAGTAACAAAGAAAACAATGTCACCTCAAACATTTGCTGCTCTGGACAGAAGAGGTCCCATTTGCATACTGTTATTCTACAGAGGTGATACAACATTAAAAATAAAAGTATTTTTCCCATTAATTCTCATTAAGGAGCTCGAACTGGAAAGCCAGATGGGAACAATTATATTTTATCATCTGTGAGCATGTAACCTCCAGAGAGTCAGTCTGCCTGCGCTGGCCAGTCACCATGACTCAGTTCAATCGGCGCATATGGACGCTTCTCGCCCACTCACGCTCACCACAGAGCGCAGCAGGCATACTGCTGGAGCCAACTACAAAACCACTGACCTAAACATAATCTCTTTTAATTCTCTAACAGCAGGCACTAAATGCACTGCCACTGACTGCAACTAATATGAAACCATTGAATAGGGGAAGGAAGAAAAGTCATGGCAAAATATTTGACTTTCAGAAAAAAAGGACAAAAAGATGTTAGCATGCAAGCCCTAAAATAAATAAGTTTATTGTTGCTTTCAATTTTTGTTGCCTTGCTTTTTTTTAAATTGTGACTGTTAAGATACTGTCCGGTGCTGAATGAAGTCTTCCTTTCTCATCAACCTACATCTCTGTGGCTTAAAACTGTTTGCAATTTAAAGCGTTAGTTTTTATTTCAAAATCTTGTAAGTTATACGGCATTGATCACATTAATTACTTCAGACTGATCAGAAATGACAGCAGAATTTCCTCAGGAGATTAAATACTTACTCAATCGGTCATTAGTCTCTCACTTTTCAGAACAAGACACTATAAATAATAATTAAAAGAAGCCTGGCTAATAAAAGCCTGGAAGTACGATAGTGTACAACTTGCGTTTATAAACGATGAATTAAAATTTTAACTAAGCAACTCTTTAATCAGGTTTCTGACAATAGTTGTACGAGGGCCCTGCCACCTCTTCAAATTAAAGCTGGCCAGCAGCCAGCTATAGAGTTGTTACGCATTTGCAAGCACTAATTTGGTAGCTGGTTGGCTCTTTTCATACCTGAAGAGTCATTGTTATTGCATGATAATGACATGAGGCCAGTTTACATTTACTATGCGATTCACCAACTCCTTGTGTGATAATTACTTTACACATGTGGCGGCTCTACATTTATTATACAATTAACCAGGTAATTGTGCAATGCATGTAATGTGTAACAGGGGCCTGAATCTACTGAACAGGTAGGTGCCAATAGCAAAAATACCTTCGCAGGGCCCACTGAGGCCCAATCCATCAGGATACCGAAGCGCAGCAGACATACCAGCTTCAACATAGGCACTAGGGAGTTGTGACAGCCGCTGCCAGTGCACATTAGCAATGCAGCACCGCCAGGGTTTTTTTAGCTATCAGTTTAAACTGCACATCCTCCTTAGGGACATCTGGACACAGGTTGTTACTGCAGCCCTGGCCGTAAATGAACAAAGCTTGTGTGATAGATTTGAACAATTACAAGTGACCCTAGACACAAAAAGCAAAGGTGGCGCATCCAAGCCCTGGTTCAGAGCCTGGTTCTGGAGGGGACTCTCAAATTTGGGACTTTTTGTCTTCTCTGCCTAGAGCTGCAGGCCTGGTGTAGGAAATACCCCGAGCCCAAAGGCATGGGGAGTCCTATGTGCAGGGATCCTGGTTTTCTCTGATTTAAAAAACAAAAAATCCCCAATTTTTGGAAAAAACGGTAATCCAAAATCCACTTTTGCGATTAAAATGAAACACCATTATATAGATAGATCTGTATATTAATGGTGTTTCATTTTAATCACAGAGAAATATAGATTTTGGGTTACTTTTTTAAATAAAAAACTAAGGGATTTTTTTTTCAAATCAGAGAAAACCAGGATCCCTACACAGGCTCCCCATGCCTTTGGGTTCAGAGTATTTCCTACACCAGGCCTGCAGCTCTATGCAGAGAAGACTTGAAACCCCCAAATTTGCGGGTCCCCTCCAGAGCCAGGCTGAACGGGGTGAACTGAAGCCAAAGGCCCACTCTGCACATGCGCCCAACCCCTCCTACGAAGCGGAACCCAAGCGCGCATGCGCCATTTTCTCACCCTCCCACCTTCCTCCCCATCATGCCCCGCGCGCGACAATCTCTCGCGAGAGCGTGCAACGTCCGCACGCCGCCATCTTGAAGCGTTGAGATCACGTGACTCCTGGCGACCTTCTCAGCGCTCTCCCCCTCCCCCAACCCCCACCCCCCACCGCAGACCGGGGTGCGAGCAAGACAAGATTGGACTCCGAAGCCGCCGGGACTTTCCAGAAGAATTATTTCGCTCGCCCTTCCACGCGAGGGGGGTGCATCACGTGACGGGAGCGAGGCCGAGGCGTGATGGCCAGTCACGTGAAGGCAGGGAAGTCACGTGGCACCGCGCGAGGAGGTCACGTGTGCGGGAGGAGGAGCGATCGTGGCCGGGTCACGTGGTGCGGCGGCGCCGCCGGCCCCCTCCCCCCGTGAGAGGGGAGGGAGGGCAAAGATGGCGGCGGTGAGTTAGAAAGCGGCGGACGGCGGGGCCAGCGCGGGGACTTCTAGCGGCGGCCGTGGGACATCGGCAGAGAGTGAGTTCCACCGCCGCGCCGCACTAGTGGGGGGGGGGGGGCGGGTGTGGGGGGAACTTGTTGCCGGGGGAGGGGGCTACTCCCTTCCGCCGCCCGCCGCGCGCGGGCATTGTCTTGAGGGGCCGCGGGTCACGACCCAACCCCTCGTCGTGCGGGGCCGCCCCCCCCGCTTCCGGCCCCCGGCCCACCCCGGCCCGTTCCGCTCTTCTCAGGCTGCCCCGGGCCGCCCCCCGGGGGCCCCGTGCCGGGAGCCGTTGGTGGG
Organism: Crocodylus siamensis; assembly: GCF_052110815.1. Taxonomy (NCBI): domain Eukaryota; kingdom Metazoa; phylum Chordata; order Crocodylia; family Crocodylidae; genus Crocodylus; species Crocodylus siamensis. Next base: position 68,719,150 of record NC_143403.1, read on the forward strand.
ACATGATTACGCAGCCAGTTCCGCACAACCCGGAAGTTTATGTCCCGAGCACGTGCTGGGGGGGAGCTGCCTGGGGCAGTGCCCGCAGGGCTGCACCTCGCTGGCAGGAGGAAACTGCTGGGCCTTTACAGCTGCCCCCAGGGGTTTCTCTTGCACCTACTGACCCCCATGTTTCCTTCTAGGGAAGGGGGGCAAAGGTGCACCGGTGCTGCCTCTGCTCTCAGGCTTTGTAAAGTTGTGAACTTATTCCCCACCGATTTTTTTTTTCTTTTTTTCTTTTCAGCCTCATTGTGATAATCATTGCGTTTTTTTTCCTTCCAGTGGCCAGTTCTCACTCGGGCAGGTGCTGCCTTTAGGTTTAAAGAAAGACTTGGCTTCAAGGCTGGGGATGGGATGGGAAATCCTGGGGTTTCTTCCTCTTTGTTCTTTTCCTTTGTAAGAAAATGTGTTAATTTAAGAAATGTGGAAGTCTAAAAGTTTTGGTTCAGAGATGATGCCTTTTATTGGACCAACAAAGAAATTGCAAACAACAAGAAAAACAACGTTCTGGACATTTTGAGGCGCTCATGCCCATCCTTGGGCTGAGGGAAAATGTAAAGATGGTAAAAAGGCCACCTAGGTAGAAAATAAGCTTTGTTTTTGCACAGCTTCATTTTAAGATACTTCTTTAGACCCAGGTTTTAGGCTCCATCTGCCTAATGCCAGCAGCGGAGTTGTTAGCAGAGGTGATGTGTCGTTCAAGTTAGCTCTCATTTTGTGTTTGCGCACACATAGCTTTACACAGATTCACAGAAGTTTACAGCTTTGCACTTTAAAATGATGCTGACCCCATGGAAATAAGATCTGGTCTTCCCTTTGCAAAGTCTGTTCCCTGTTTAGCGTAAGTTCTTTGCCTGTCTGTTGCTAAAAGGAGCTCATGAAAGCTGTAGCTGCTACATCAGGCCCCAAAGGCAGGCACCTATTGAGAAATGAAAAAGGGTTTTCACCGAGCTTCAGTATCAACTTGTGAAAGCTTTGACTTTGAGGCTCAAAGTCAGGTGGATTGGTGTCCCTGGATATTTTTTCAGACCGCCGTCTACAATTCCACTTTCACATTTGAAAAGTCTGCAAAATATGAGCAGCCTGATGAACTCTTTCAGACTCTTCTCACTCAAATCATTACATTTCAATAAAATGCTAACTTCTGTTTGGTGTCAGTTTAAATAGAAACATCAACTTTTTCACTGCTGACACAGGATGGGGGTGGGGATAAAGATCTGTACTCAAACTTAATTTTTTTTGGTTCTGTAATTAGATGACACCGTGGAGAAGGCAGTTACTTTTCTTCAATCTGACCTAAAAGTTGGGCTAAGAGCAATCCCACCTCCTCTCTAGCAAACTGCAAACTGTGAACTTCTGGTCATTTTCCCCCTTTTCCATCCCCATGCCACGAGAAGCTATCTGTAGTTTTGGGCAGACATAACTACCAGTAGCACTTGATCAATAATTTCAAGTTCTGTGCATCCAGGATGATTAGAAATTTTTTTTTTTTAAATGGAAGCTTAACTTCTGATGTTTTCCCAACTGAACATGAGAGTACGTGAGGCATGTGCTTATTTTTCCTGTGGGTGCATTTGAACCTACTGGAGAAGGAGCCCCGCCGGAGAAGTCTGTCACATTTTGTGTAGTGATCTTCTGAACATATGTACAATCTTATTGGCGTTTTATTCTGCCTTCAGAAAGAGGCAGAGTTTGAGGGACTGCAAAAAGTATCTTTTTCCAGTTACAATCCTGACTCTTTTTACTAGAACCACAGAATTATGCCTCAGGATTCTAAGTAAATTTTCTTATGCATTGAGATGGCCATTGAGATGGCTGTTGATATGAAATTTGAAACTATCTGGAAAAGTAGAAAAAATGGCCTTTTGGTTATTGTGCAAGTTATGTTTTGTAAGTGTGCATTGGCTTGAAGGGGGGGTGGGGAAGGGGGGATGTTTTCCTGAAAGTTATGGCAGAAATCTTAATGTGGGGCTAAGGGAGTGGTGTGTGGAAAGGAACAGAAGTTGCCAGTACTCTTAACAATACAGATTAATGACTGCACTTTGGGTTTTAGTATTCTAGATAGAGCTGTTATTTACAGTCAAAAGCATTAATTTCATATGTTGGATATGCCATAGACATCAAATCATGTGAGCCAGTGGTCTTGAAGCCTGGATGACATCTACACCAGATTGGCTATGGTGTTGTTATAAGTTTATGCAGTAAATTGTAATGCCACAATTAAACATAATTTATAAATGAAAGTTTTAAAATATGATTGGCTGTCTAAGAAGTAAAACTAATGAAATTTGAGTGTAAGTATTAGTAAAAAAAAAAGTGTATGACTGTTAAGGCTTTCTTTCAAAAATGGAAATGTAGCCTATTCTGGAGCACACATCATCCATTTTTTCTTTCCTTTTAGCAGAAGCAGGCTGCTAGACACCTGTTTTTGAATTTTGCTGGTTTTTGCACTTTCCAGAAGGAGAGACAGATCTGTGTTGGCATAGATACATGCCATAATATTAGATATGACATTGAAATACTGGCAGTTACTGCTCCACAAACCAGAAATTGATTTTATGTAATGCTTAGTCTTTTATCTTAACTTGAAAAACTAGTGTATTTTAGTAGCACAGTGTATCATAAACAACGTAGTGAGTTTTATGTTCCTTTTCTGTAGTGTCCATTCCTCAACTGATATTGCATTAATTTTTACATGTTTTTGTGTGTTCTGAAAAAAATGGCAGACTACTTTTCAGGTATCTAATAATTGTAACGTTTTTCATTTTATATATAGTTTTTATGACCCTTCTAACATGTTGAGTTTCATTGCTTAGTAGCATGGGGGCACATTTTGAGATTCTACATGCCCAGCAGTTGTCTGTTTTCAATTGATAAAATATTTGGGGAACTGCTTACAGAATTCACAACTCTTTTTAGGAACTTTTTGAATGTGAAGAACAGGCCTTTATAGTATTGCTGACTTCAAGCTGCGAAGCTTGCTGAAGTCACGCTTGCTTGATACTGACTAAAAAGCCTTCTGCTTTGTACAACTGTGGAGCTGTGTTTTGACTTGATAATGTTCTAGGCTTGATTACATGCCTGAATGAAGCTAAGCCACATCTCATTGCATTTAGTTTTTTCTCCCCAGCACTTGTTTCCATTTACCTTTTATACTAAAGCAAAACTGAGTCGTTGGAACCTACAATTTTTGGTGCAGGTTTTGTGTAACTAGTCTCACAAAATGTAAGATTAGGTATCTAATTATTGCCTGTAATGACAACGAAAAATTGGGAGGTGTTCACTATTTCCCTTTTGTCTGCATCTAGAACACTACCACTTTGTTCCTGGTATACAGGAACCAGAAACTGGCAAATTGACTTTCATTGTCTAAACTGACTGACATGGCAAGTAAACAGTTGCAATTTGTTTGCTAGTAACAAATATCTTGAAGGCTATTTTAACGATAGGAGGGTGTGTTGAGAGAGAGTATGGAAGCTGGGATTTTGTATGATGAAGAAAACACTGTAGTTTTACAGCACGGACGAGGCAAAGAGCAACTGCAGTGATTTCAAGGAGTTTAGAAATTGCTATACCAAATCCAGATAGCTGTCATGTGGTGCAGATGCTGTAGTAAGCAGTTACGAGGTGGTATGTCCTGGGGAAAGTTTCTCCCTAACACCAGTTAAAGGCTGATTCATACTCTAGAGCATGAGAATTTAAACATCTTCCAAAAATCCTTTTGTGGTTCTGGATTTTCTTTGCATATATTCAGTGTTTTAAATATCTGACTTTTGTTTTTCACTTCCGTACATCCTGACAGTGAGTCTCACAGGTTAATCGTGTGAGACAGAGCTCTCTTTCCTTCTCTGTATTTCATTGAGCAATGCTGTGTTCATTTGTTATGGGAGGAGATAAAGGTTCAAAGCAGAGGAAATTTACCATTCATTATTTGTATTCTATCTTTTCTTTCATCTGTGGTAAATGCTCCCAGTCTTCAGTTGTCTTTCATGAGATTTTTTTCACGTCTCTGCTCATTCTTGTAATCCTTTTATTTCTGCTACTTCCATTTAGGGATTGGGAGTAGTGCATTTAACTTTTGTAGTTAACCAAGTGAAGGCATGCTGCTGATTTTCATGTAACGCCATTATAACTTCCATAGTTTTTGTCTTCCTTTCTGACGCTTCTCTTTTCAGAAGTGTGATGCCTAGCTCTCTTCAATTGATACAATTTACTTGGAATGGAAAGTGAGTACTTCCTATTTGAGGGAAAAACCTGCATTATGTTGCTTGTGTCCACATACAACTGTTTTTGCTACTGAGCTTCAGGGTTCCCCAGTGTTAGCTAACTTAGTTTTTTTCATTTAAAAACTTTTTCAAGTCTTAATTTCCACACTTTCATATCTCCTTTCTGTTAATAATAATAAAAAAATTCTAATAAAGTAATGAAAGCACTTCCTTTGCAATAGCTCTTGTACTGACTTGATCACCTCCATCATGAACTTTGAGATTTTGATCATGTTTTTAATTTTCACAAGTTTACCAGGTGCAGATGGAAAATTATGAATCATTAAGCCTTACATGTTACCTGGAGTGCCTCTTCAAAAATCATATACAATGTTTGCTTTCACCCACTTTTTTGGTAGTAGCTGATTGTTATGTGCTTACTAGCAGCTCAGCTGGTCCATTCTAAAATGTCTTCAGAACTCTTGGTACATGCAGTCTGAGTTTGTTGACTTGTTTATTTTTAAGTTATAACTTCTAAGGATGCACCAATATATCAGTTATACATCAGATTGGCACCGATGAAAAGGAAAATTAACATTATCAGCTATTGGCTTTTTTGGCTGGTGTAGCTGATGAAGTTCACTGATAAATATAACATACCTCCTGGTCGGTCCTCACAGATGCCGTGCACGTGTGCAGCCACACGCGGTCAGGAATGCAGCCTGACAGTGTAGAGAGCAGTGCCTTTGTAGGTGGGTCTCTGGAGGGGAAGGGGCATTTGGCGGAGGGTTAGTGTGGCAGAGCCTGAGGATATTGCCGACCCTGGGTGGGGAGCAGAATGGAGGCATGGTGGGGCACATGCCCCCCTAGATTCATGTGTGGTCTGCTCACTGTGGGTGTGGTGCTCTCTGCCTGCTGCGTTTCCATCAGGGGCCCTGCATCAGCTGCATACCCCCTGCCCACCCAGCAGTAGTGGGGGTGGTGAGTTGTGCCTCCTGCAGCCATTGTGGGGCTCCCAGGGCAAAAGCAGCAGGCAGAGAGCCCCAAGCCCCACAGTGAGCAGCCTGTGTCTGCCCTTGCCCTGCTCTGCTAGGCTCCAGTTAAGTGTCCTTTTGGTTAAAAATGGTGGCGGCGGTATTTGAACTAAAACTCATTCAACAAGCTTTAGTCCATGTGCCCCCACTGCCATTTTTACATGCCAGGATGCTGATCCCCTGGACGAGCCACATCCAGCTCTGTCCCGCTCCCTGCCCTGCCCTGGCCTTGGGTCCAGTTTGCTGCCCTGGCTGGGCAGTGCCCCTTGCTCCTGCCCCAATCTCCTCCTCACTGTGGGGGCCTTGATTTTCCTCCCCCCCCCCCCCCCCCCGCTCCCTGACCCCCCACTTCCTTTCCACAGACTTACCTGCAGGGAGCTGCTTTCCATGCTGCCTGGCTGCATGCCTGTAAATGTGTTATCAGATCAGTATCAGCTGATATGGCTGGTTAATAATTGGCTGTCGATATTGGCCAAGAAAATCTTTATTGGTCAACCCCTAATAATTTTGTTCCTCTTTCTTTCTTTCTTTCTTAGTACAATAGTCTTTTGATGATAACTCCTAAGCAGTCAATACAGAGTGGATATCTTCCCAACATTAGATAGATTAATCTAGGACATAATTTCATGTCTTAAAGTCTAACAGGCAGATGGAATCAAGTAGCCGTGTGTGTAAGCAAAAACTGATTTCCTGGTGGGATTACTTTGGCTATTTGTCTTCCGCTTTGGAACAGCTGACTTGTCACTGGAGGAAGGAACCATTGCACTCCGTGTGCAGCGTGGGGTATTTGATTCAGTTTTGAAGTTTTTAAAATCATCTGGAAAAGCTCATTTGCTGCCCTTTATGTGAAGTGCCCCCTAGCCTGCCTTTCGGTTCAACATAACTACGGTCTTTTCTTAATATTTGGTTAGCCCATGAATGTGTTATAGCAGTGTCATCTATTTGTCCTACTTGCTGTTTAAAGAAACCTCTCCAGTTTTTCTCTGTGAAAGCATGAGCTGCTGCTTAGAAATAACAAATAATTGCAAGTTATTTTAGACCTACTCATGAAAACTAACTTTTATGATTTATTTTTTTCATTAAATGTCTATAAAATGGCCCAAATCGTAAATTTTAATGATTTTTTTAAACTACTAGATAACTATCTCTTCCTCCCACTGTTCTTAAAGGGTTGTTTTTAACTTTTAAATTGGATTTTGAGTCTCAACACTTTTACTGACCAGTAGTAATTGAACGATTTAACATTTCTTTTACAAAAACTAGAGAGAGGTTTCTTGTTTGTTTTGGGGTTTTTTTTTACTTATATTGGGTAGTGTTTTGTATATGGCTGCTTTTAATTCTTCCTTTCCTTGTGGAGTCTTGTTGCATAATAGTAATAAAGGTATTTAAAAAATGGGAAATAAAGTTGTATGGGGCACCGTCAATGGACTTGGCAGATTTATAACCCAACCCAGGGGTGGGCAGGATGTAGCCCACTGAGCCTATCTGGCCCACGGGACCCGTAAAAAATTTAGAAAATGAATTTTAATCTGTCCCTGGCTGCCTGTCATGTGGCCCTCGATGGCTTCCCAAAACTCAGTAAGCGGCCCTCCACCCAAAATAATTGCTCACCCCTGACCTAACCTCATCTTGTGAAAGTGACTACATTGATAAGGTGAAGCTTTTGGAAAATAAGCAACGATTTCATTTTGGATAATTTTAACTTATGCACCTGTTCTTAATTTTGTATTTCAGAAATGGTGGAGCCAGGACAAGATCTGTTGCTTGCTGCTTTGAGTGAGAGCGGAATCAGTCCAAATGATCTCTTTGATATTGACTCTGCGGATATGGGTCTTGCAACCATAGCACCAACTGCAGCTGTTCAGCAGGTTAAAAACAAGACGCTTTAAATAATTGGATGATGTTAAATAATATAGGATCGTGCATTCCTTATACTCAAGGAAAACCATACTCTTTAACTGTTAAAGAGTATGAACATGCTGTATGTTCTCATTGCTGTGCTATACGGAGCTTGCGTATAAAGAAAATGAGTTGGTACTCTGCCTTAAATATGTATCTGTAGGCATCCAAAGTGTATAATTTATTAATTGAATCCTTAGCTGACTTTTACGTTATTTAAAGAGACATGCCATGATGTATCATAGTTTTGTAGTTGGTAGGGTCGGAGAGACCTAAGCAGGTCATCAAGTCTGACCCCCTGCCATAGGCAGGAAAGAATGTTGGGGTCAAATGACCCCAGCTAGGTGAGTGTATCCATGCAGAACTTTAATTCCTACTTTTAGGAAAGCAGAACTACACCTAACAAGAGGAAGAATGAATTTATTAGGGTGTTTAATTTCCATGACAACTCCCACTCTACAGGAACGTAACATTTTTTTCAAACACCAGAGTAGAGAACAATAGTCTATCAAACAGAAATGAGATGGCCAAACAAATTCAAATTTTTGTAGCAGTTAGCTGGAAAGCCTTGTACTTGGAACAGTTTTGGGCACTAACTTGATGACGAGGTACTCTACAATCCTTATTTCTAATGAAATTAGGATTAGTGGACAAAGCAAAGGAATTAGTTATTAGTTTCAGTTTCATGGGTGGATATTTGAAGATTTTCTTTTTCCTCCTCCCCCTGCTCAGATTAGTGCCTGATCATGCTCGCTTTCTTTCTCTCCAGTCAGTGCCACTTAGTGCATTAGACCTAGGCTTGGAGACTGAGGCAACAGCTGCTGTTAAACAAGAACCAGAGGCTGTATCTACTCCAGCAGTACTAAATGTCAGGGTAAGAACTGGCATATTCAGGGTTTTGTATGGTTATAATAGGAAAGTGTATAGCTGAGGAAGGCCTATACAAACACCAACTTTGCGGTCATTTTTTAATATAATCTCTAAGACATTAAAACATTCTTTTCCTATGTTCCCCACTTTTGAACATCTCTCTGGGTCGTTATGAAGTGCAGGAGAGGCCATCTCTTGGATAAAGTCAAGTTTAAAAGGGAAACATTGTTTAAAAATGAGCCCAATTTGACTTCTATCTTCTGAGCATAGAAACTGTTCACCTAAGCAATTGGTGTTTGTGTATCATCCTACATTAAGATCTTGAAAATGTTAGATTTATCAAGAAGAATGGCAGTTATCAAGGTGAATGTTCATATCTTCCTTAAAATGAGAATGCTAGCATAGAAGTATGATCAGCATCTGAGGGGTAGGGTGTATAAAAAAGAATGCACAGGAACAGGTTTTTTTATAAATAGATGTTACTTTTTTTATTTATAACCTAACTGCATAACTTGTGCAGTGTGTTGTATTGTTTTCCAGCCTAGTTTGCTACACACAGCAACTGTACTTTTTGTCTGGGGGGGATGAGATCCTTTCCTTCTTAGAAAAAAATTCTTGAAGAAATCAGGAAACCACACATTAGCACATGCTTTTGAGGAAGCTTCTTGCTTGGACTCAAGTTCTGAAATACTGTAAATGGTCCATGCTAGTTGTGAGATGCAAAGAATATTGACACCTATCTTCCCTGCACTGTTCCCAGCGTTGACTCCTTTTGAATTGGTTATTCCTGTCTCTAGCTGAAAGACATTAGTGTAAGTTTTGTTTTATTGAGTATTGTCTCATGAAAAATCTTAGTGGTTATTTCCCAAACAGGACAGTCTTTGTTTTGTTTTTTTCTTTCTTCTAGCAGCCGCCATCAACTACAACCTTTGTGCTGAATCAAATAAATCAGCTTCCAACTTTGGGGACTACAATAGTAATGACAAAAACCACACCTGTCACAACTACCAGACAGACCATCACTGTAGCAAAAATAATACAGACCAGCACAACTACTCGACCATCGGTTGCAGCACCAGCAGTACGCAGTGCCTTGACCCCTACTCCTTCAAAGGACCAGATCCAGCTGAAAGATCTGCTCAAAAACAATAGTCTTAATGAACTAATGAAACTGAAGCCGCCTCCTAACATAGCCCAGCCAGTTGCAACAGCAGCAAGTGAGTTTTTCTATAAGTACTATTTTAGAAATGTGGGAGTAATTGTTTAGTGCATGCACATCCCAAATGAGTAGATTGTGGTGAAATTCAGACTTCATTAAGACTTGCATGTTAGATTTCAGCTACTTGAAATTGTGGAGGGAGTAGCATAAAGTACTTCTTTTAAAAAAAAATCTGAACCCTGAATTCAGCCCTGAAATTTAGCAATAAGCAGCAGGTAAATGATTAACGTTGGTGATGTGCTTATTATAGTCAGTTATTGCTTCCCTCTACGTTTATGGTACACCTGCAGTGCTTGAACATGCCTTGCCATCTCATTTGTTCCTTGCCGTAGTATGGGTGTTGCCATTGTACGCTTAGTTGTGTGTTTTGTCTTTTTTTTTTAAATTTCTTCAGAGATGGAGACTTGTAGAACATGTTGGTATTTTGACCCTATCTGTGTTTCTGTAAAACAGGGCTGTCTACCTTCCAAGTGGTCGGGGGCTACACACTCTGCAAGTTGCATTATCCAACGCTGCACCCCACTGGCTGTACCAGTGGTGGTCACGGTTTGCACACTGCATAGATTCCCCCCCACTCCCATTGCACCTTGTACCTGCACTTCCACCGTGGGCTGCAGCTTGCACCTGCATGAGTACTCCCCTTACTCTCCTCTCCCTGCTGCAATGATTCCAGAGCCTGCAACTTCACTCATTGCAGGCCATCAGTTGGACAGCCTTGCTTGAAAACATTGATTTGAGAAGGAGAAACTAAGAATCTGCTTATTTCATGGGAGGAATACACATCAGGCCCTGTTTGTGTCAGATGCAGAACTCGATTGCGGTGGTGGCGAGTTGATTTGTAGTGCTTTTTTAATACTCTTTGAAGTCTGGGAAAAATTTATTGCAGGGCTATTTGAATTGTAAGCAGCAAATACTGGGAGATACAATGTGCAGAAATGTCTGAGATCCTGAAGTAGGATAATGACCAGAGATTTAAACTGCTGGCACTGAAAATTGAACTATTTGGGGGTGGTTTCTGTGTCTGCAAGTTCTCTACAGACTAGATCTGTGGATTTTCATATTCTGAAAATTCTTTCTGATGCCATAACTAATCCTTAAGGGGACATTAGTAACTTAAAGCAGGATTGGCCGAAAGACCTGCCTCAGGATCTGGCCTGCTGTGCCAGAAACTTGTTGATGGAATGAACAAGAGCAGCACTAACCCCACCAGCTGCCAGGGCCGCTGTGTCAGAGCCCATACCCAAAGGACTGATGCAACTATTGCTTTCTCTGCCTCTAAATTCTGGGTCAAGATCCCTGGTGGGGTTACAGTTCTGTGACAGTGGGACGGATGGTGTTAACCTCCACAGTTGTTAGAGCCACTGTCTAGCATCAGCACCCAGGGGGGTTAATGCAGTTGCTGCTGCTTGTCCTGCTGATGTTGGGGATTGTCTGGCCTGTAAGAAGGCCCACGGTTCCAAGGTGGGTTGCAGGGCCAAATGACCTAGACACCCTTTACTTAAAGAATTTTGAAATGCTTTCCTGGAGTCTTAATCCTTTTTCTCTAGTCCCCTTTTTAATATTTCCACTGAATGGAAGTCTTTTTCCAAAAGGAAACCTAAATAATGGGAAAACAGTAAAATTTTGTATACCCCAGTGCTGCATGAAGCAAACAAATTATATTTGTTAATCTAATCTTTTGGCTGCTGTAGTGTCATAACGGACGGTTACACTTTCAGACTGCTGTTGAGCATCTCTTCTAAAGTTGCTTTTCCTAATAGTATATGCATAAACTTCTTATGGGACCTGTAAGTGTCAGCATCTCTAATAGCATCAGTTTCTAGGTTTAGCAATGAGCGTTTCTGAAATGAAAATATAGGTGATTTGGTAGTGAGGAACAGGGGTCTTAAGAAATCTAAAGCTAACAAAGAGTGAATTAAAAGTAAGAAAAGGGAAACATGCAGGACGCTTAAGATGGACTTGGTATTCAAGGCAGTACCCACTTTTAATACATTTTACTTTGCTATGTGGTAACAATAGCCCATGATGGAGGAGGAGGAGGGGAACAAAGGAACAGGAGTTTTAACATAACATGATGAATGTAGGCAACCACATCTGTATTTCAAAATCGGACACCTTCCAACCTCTCTAGAACAAGAGAATTCTCTGGCCTGCCAGTGGACCAAATAAATAACATGGGTCATAAAGCTTTCTGCACAAGCTGGAAGATGGGGGGACATAAATGTAAGTGGAGCCCAGGAGGTTTCAGAGACCATAAATATTTGAGCAATAAATAACACTTTAAATACAGTCTTTATGCCGCAGATCTTTTTTTAGGTTTAACCATGATATTTACAATTTGGAAATAAATAAAGTTCTGCCCAGAGGCATTTTTAATGCACCTTAATTCTAGTATCCAGTTTGGCTGATTCAGATGTTGTAAAAGTTCTTACTAATGTGATGTCTGAATGAGGCTTGATGTTCCTGGAGAAATAAATACCATGTTGAGCTGTTATCCTGCATATTAAATAAGATGCAGCTTATTTAAGTAAGATAGTAAAATCCGCGTGCATTCAGAATTTAAGGGTGACACACAGTGAAACTGTACCCTGTTGTATTAAGTTGGTGACCTTTCTGATGGGATTTAAAAAAAATGGGGTGACTTAACTGCTGAAGCAATCATAAGCTCCTCAGTGATACCAGATGGACAGTTTGTCATTCTCTTGTGGATAATTATTCTCATTGCTTATATTCCTTTGGGAGTTTCACCTGAATATATTATCTTTCGTTTCACCCCCCACTAGTGTTTTTATATGTTAGAACGTCTGTCTTACATCCCACTTGCAAGGTTAAGATGTGCTTCTGCTGGTGAAGTTGGGAGAACAGCAGGTCAAGTTTACAGCCCCTTGAGAAATGAAACTTCCATGGCTGAATTCTCCAGTACCCAGCTTTTTTTAAAGAATTTAAGCCACTGTCAAATATTGAAAGGGGGATCAGAGGGCAGAAACTCACTTTGGTATTACTTAGTTGCCCCTAAAATGAAAAAAGATTTTAATCAAGGCAGTCATTTTTGTTTAAAGCTCAGCTGTAAACTCAGCCATAGTATGAACCTTTGCTGCTGTCCATCTGTCTGGTAGTTGCATGCAAAGTGTAGCTCATACAAACAGTAGCACATCTATTTACAGTGATTGTATCTTGATAACATATCTTTTGCCAGAAAGGTTGGGGTCAGGGCAAGAATTGTGCTTTCTAAATACGGTGTTTCAAGGAACTGCTTTTCTCTGGTGACATTTCTGAAGAAGTATATAATAGAGCTGCTAAAGTTTTACTACAGCAGAAGATTTGAGTTGTGGTATTTTTATTACTTGTGTGCGATTTTTAGCGGTGTAGTCGTTACCTCTCCTGCCCACCCACACCCTTGTTTCTGCCTCTTTAGAAGTAACTTTTGAAATGTTTCAAAATGTAACCCACTTTCAAAAGGATAGTGTTTCACATGGGGATTTGTAGCCCTTGTTGTCCTGTGGCTAAGGCTACATGTAGCCACTTGCTGTCTAGCCAGAGATGCTAAACTAAAGGAGGATGCAGGGATGGAGAGGCAGGCCCAGGATCTAGCTTGGGGCTTGGGGGAGCATGTGGTAGTCTTTAGTGGCAGTGGGGATGTCCCACTCCTGGGGTAACTGGCTCTCCAGCCCTAAGTCCTCAGAACCCCAGTCCTTTCCATCCCCCAGGAGCAGAGGGGCAAAGGAGACTGCATGCTGGCAATCTAGGCTCCAGTGGCAGTCTGGTGCGTGTCTGGAGCAGAGAAGTACAGGAGTGCAGTCAAGTGCCAAGACCATTCCAAGTGCTCCCATACAAAATGTGCTCCTAGTGCCCGGACACCTATTGGCAGGTCTGGTTGCGGGAGGAAAAATCTGTTGTGTTAGTTCATGGCTTCCACCACAGGGATTCCAGCCCCATATCCCTAGAACCTCTCCTCTCCTTTGAGCAGAGAGGCAAAGGGTTTGAGGCAGAACACCGGGCAGTGGCAGGTGACCCATGGAGTGTAACGTAGTGGCTGAACAGATAATTTATCCACCCAGCTCTCCGCTTCTCCCCTGTGGATTTGACGGTAGGGGTGGGGGAGGAAGATTGGAGCACTGTGGAATATTGGAAGATCTACAAGTCCCCAGGCGCACACAACCAGAAATGAAACTTTTCAAGTAGCTCCTCATTTTAAGAAGGTCTGTTATGGAGTGGTTCAGCTACTTCGGAAAGTTTTACAAGGCATGTGTGTTTTTTCCAGCTGACTCTTCGAAATGTCTCAGTTAAAGTCTGTCCATACAAAAAGAACTTAAGTTTTTAACTTTGCTGTCCACTTGTATAGATGAAAATAATTAAGTCCAAAATGTTAACTTTCTTACAGAAATAATTGTAGTGTCTCCAAAGGTGGTAAATGCCACCAAACCAGGTAAGAGCACATAATCAACAAAATTGGGTTTGTGGTTTCTTAAACTGTCTTAACTCGCACATAAGATGGAATAATTATTTAATAGCTCGGTGGAGGTATATTCTCTTGGTGTATTAAAGAAGTCTCATGTATCTCATTATGGCACTGGTTAATACATTTTATTTAAGTACACATTTTTCTTTTAAAAGCAGTACCAGGACTAATTTTAAGCATGTGCAGAGACTTATGGCTAAATATATTGGTAGTGTACTTAAGGGTATCTGTATGCTGTCGAAGACTTCAGAGTTTTGTTTTCCATTTTATAAGTGGAGGTAGAGGAGGGTATTATAACTCAATATAATGGAACATCAAATTGCAACTTTTTTTTAGCTGACGTAAGCAATGGTGCTGTAAAGAAGGAGGCTTCTACAAAAGAAGTAGCAAGAATATGGATAAATGATATGAAAATGCGGAGCTTTTCACCTACTATGGTGAGTACTGTCAATAAACAGATACAATTTCTTAAATTAACTTAAGTTTAAGTAGCCCCAGTTCTCTTTGTATTGTTCCAGGCAGTCATGGAAACTTCCTGAGCTCTGCTTATCTGTGAAATTATACATTTCATTCTGTAGAGGAAATTGCTGTTTGCTAGTAGTTGGAAAGCAGACTGTGCTGCCAGCTGTCTAGCACAGTTTGCTTGAGCTACATGGGAGCCTCTTGAAGTTCAGGTATCTTCAGATGACACCCTTGTTTGTGATGGAAGACATCTTTTGAATCCTATCCGACTAAAGCTGAAGAGCAGCTCTCCTAGGCCGCTTTTGAAAATTGCTTTATCCCTGTCACACAAAATGTGCAGATCTCTGCAATTTGAAGCAGATACTTTTCCAACAGGATTGGCCTCTTGCATTATACAGGATTACAATATAAATCCAGAGCATCTTCTTCTAGTGATGTACTGGGGATTTAGTGCAAGTTATCCACTAATGCTGTTGGAAGCTCTGCACTTAAATCTTTCTACTGGGTTAAAATGAGTGGTGGTTTTGTGATTTCAGTGTATTTCCATAATGCAGGGCACCTGGAAGCAGTTTCAAGTAACTCTCTGATACCAAGCATCTAAATTGGTGGTGAAGGATTTTTAACTTGTGGCAAGAAGAATCTTTGTTGCGGGGGGGGTGGAAATAACTTGAACTCTAATAATTAAAGCCATAGGAAAACAATGGCCAATTGTTGTTTATTTGGAAGAGACAGAGAATACCACTGAGAGAGATACTAGATAGCTATCTTGAAAGCTGTCAACCTTTTTTATGGATGTTCATGACCTTTCAAATTTTAAAGCCAATCCCTTTTAAAATATTCTATAGCTATAGGTACATTGTATATAAAAATGTTTATCCACTGACTTAGCTGCAGAGCTCAGCTCTGCTGGCTTATTTTGTGTTTCAACTTCTATGCCAGTATAGGTTTGGAGTGCTGCAGAACATTTGGTCGACTGGTAGGAAAAAAGGGAGCTGAAGTCCTTTTGAGTCCCTTTCCAGTGATGCTTCTTTTCAGTGGAATGAGACCTCTCTGAAGACAGATGCTTTAAAAAAAATATGCTGGCTAAAACTTAGTAAACGTTGTAATTTTCCTACTGCTCTCTAGTGCAGTTAGGTCATTCTTATGTAACTGAATGGTGATGTCCCAGGCTAATAGTCTAGCACTGTCTTGTATGTTTGTTTTGTTTTATAGGATTGAGTATCACCAGTGTATCATACCGTTAACATGGGTATATTTGTATTGTAGAAAGTGCCATCAGTAAAAGAGGAAGAAGAACCTGAGGAGGAAGATGAAGAAGAAATGGGTCATGCGGAAACATACGCAGAATATATGCCAATAAAATGTATGGTTACAATAAAAAACTGCAACTAATTTTAAATGATAGTACCCATGTTAAATAAAATCCAGAGAAACATTATAAGTAATAGATTTTCTAATTATAATCTGTAATAACAAAAAGGGGACCTGAATGGGCAGATTGAAACTAAACTTTTTGTTGCAAAAAACCTGAAGGAGACTGACTGAATTCACTTTGTTCGCTCTTTTTAATCTGAGAGAGGTGTAAATGGTACAGTGGCACTAGATTGCTAAAGATTTTAACTTTATCGATCACAGATGGCAAGGCACCCTTGTTTTACAGCATGATTTTTAAGAGCTGTGTGTTTTTTGTAGCAAAGATGCGTAATACAATTTGGGAGACTTTAATGTGAAGCAGCACCTTCTAAGTACATTGTCACCAACTTGTCCACAACAGATTCTTTGAGATCCCAGGTCTGTTTTTACTATAGTTCATTAATGAAAAAGCAGAATTTTAATGCATGATCCAGTGCGTTTAAAAAAAGTAAAGTAACAAACTGGATTTCAAACTTCCATAAGTAGCAAAGAGACTTTTTGCAGTGAGCACTTATAACTAAATTGTACAGTACCTTGGTGAGCTTTGACTTCTGAAGCTTTCTCCTGGCAGCCCTCATGTTAGCATATATGTATAGTTCTGACAAGACTTCTTAAAACTTTCTGCTCTTGTGCTCCTTGAAGTTTGCTTTTTTTGATGCATCTTTCTCTCAGCGTACAACTTCGTTCTTCATGGATAATGATATTGCTGCACCAGCAATAATCACTGATTCATCTTAAGTTGTACCTGGTTCTTTATCTTTTCTCTTCCCACATTCTGTACGCTGGTGCAGTAGTGTAACAAGGTAACATTGCATAAGTTAAAAGTGATAGGAGTGTTATTTGTAATGTATTGGCATTCATGTTGCAGAAAAATTCTACTCCTAGCTTTCTATGTCCTTTGAGGTGTTCAGTGATAGAAGGCCCCTGGGGGTCAGAGCCACTACTCAAAAGTATCCAATGTTGGGGATTTTTGATAAAGTAGGGTTTTTTTCATAAAAACACATTCCATAAACAGAGCAAATAGATTTCCTTTTTACAAGTTGCCTTCTTATATTGATACCTACCTTTATCCTTAAAAAAAATAAAAAGTACTGTTTTCTATACACTTATAAGAACAATGGGGCTCCTAAGATCAAAATGGGGGGATCATAGTTACCCTAAAACATAACCTTAAGTGTCCAAGCTCTTGAAATTATGGTGTTGACTTGTAAAGTAAATAGCTTACAATAACCGGTATGAATTATGTTTAGAGGTTTTTTTCTTTTTTTTTCTCTTGCAGTAAAAATTGGACTGCGTCATCCTGATCCAGTAGTAGAAACTAGCTCGTTATCAAGTGTAACACCTCCAGAGGTGTGGTATCAGACCTCAATATCTGAAGAAACTATTGATAATGGTTGGTTGTCAGCATTGCAACTTGAAGCAGTTACTTATGCAGCCCAGGTATGTTGCTGTACAGCATTTTAAAAAAACAAAATAAAACTTTGGATTTTAAAGAGGTGTATGGATTAAGTAGTAGCATTAGGAATTGGTTGTGTAATTGGCTGAACATAACATACATCAGGGGCTGGCATCCTCTGGCCAGTGGATAGATCCAGCCAACAGAAACATTTGATCCAGTTTCAGCAGCCAGGTAGACCCAGTTTGGATCAGAGGCTTTTCCCCACATTGGTGGAGAGCTTCAACAGCAGTCGCTTTTCCTTGTTACCACAGGGAAAAGCAACAGTGGGGTCTTTTCCCGTGCAGCTGAACTGGGTCAATCCATCCTACTATTTGAAGAAGCTGGTGACCCCTGACTTACACTTTTTCTTTTCTGGCTAAACAACTTGTAGAGTTGTGCTTGTAGGAATTAAAATATCTTTTCTTTCACAGCAACATGAGACATTCCTGCCCAATGGAGACAGAGCTGGATTCTTGATAGGTGATGGTGCTGGTGTAGGAAAAGGAAGGACCATAGCTGGAATAATCTACGAAAATTACTTATTGGGTAGAAAAAGGGCAGTATGGTAAGTTGAGGCAAACCTTGTAATAACTGGAGTACTTAATTTCAGGATAAGTTATGGTTTGGGAGCAGGTGTTAGAGAAAAACTTAGATTGTTGCTTTTTGCTGTACTCTTACAAATTGCATGCTTTACTTTTTCACTTCAGGTTTAGTGTGTCAAATGATCTGAAATATGATGCTGAAAGAGATTTGAGAGACATTGGAGCAAAAAATATTTTGGTTCATTCATTAAATAAGGTATGGATACTTTTTACTATGTACAGTTCGGGTAAAACTTTAGGTATGCTTGTGTGATGAGATATGCATGTTTAAAATAAGTACCGTTCTTGCTTTTTCAAACTTATTTTGAGACCACTGCTATTTTTTTACCATTGTAGTTTTTTAATCGTAAAAAGCATTATTAATGCTGAACTTCAGGCATATAATTACCTCATCCCTGAGGTCAATGAGAATAACCCACATGCCTTAATCATATACAGTATTAAGGCCTGACCAGATAGTAATTCCAAAATATTCCTCTCCAGACTTATGTGTAATTTAGGGACACCACCGGCTGAAAGTTTTGTTGCGTGAGTGTTGTTTGTATCATGTAGAATTTTTCATTTTGTGATATTTTCTGAAGAGGAAATATTTTCTAAAAAGTTAAGATCTTGTCTTTGGCAGCAGTCCTAGATACAGTATATCTGTTGTCTAGGGCAGCAAAAGTGGCACACTGGAGGAGGCAGGCAGCACGGTGGCAAATAGTGCAGGGAGCATAAAACAGAGCAACAGATCAAGTAGGGGAAAAGGATCAGAGTGGCACTCACAGGAGGGGTAGGGCTAATTTGTGGCACACCTGCCCAAAAGATTGGCTTACACTCATCTAGGGGGTGCATGCAAGCCAAAATATCCCGAGTTCATGAAAGCGGACTCCTTGGCTCTGTGAAAATCGCCTTATATGGGAACTGAATTCAGAATCCCGAGATCCTGAAAGATAGCATTTCTCATGAAGCACTAACTAAAGTTGTCTTAGTTCCTTCTAACCAGTGTCCCATAGGTCTCTAAAGATCTACTTCTGTTGTCACTGGAGTCATCAACACTGTATACGTGCCCTAAGGTGGGGGTGTGCGTCTGTCTGCCCTTGAATTCTATCCCAGCATGATGTGTTTGTAACTTAAATGTAACTTGCACTTTTTTCTCCTTGCAGTTTAAGTATGGAAAAATTTCTTCCAAACACAATGGAAGTGTGAAGAAAGGTGTAATTTTTGCTACTTACTCTTCTCTTATTGGTGAAAGTCAGTCTGGTGGTAAATATAAAACCAGATTAAAACAGCTTCTTCACTGGTGTGGTGAAGACTTTGATGGAGTTGTATCCTTTTTGTTTCTGGGTGTTCAACAGAAGTAGTTGAACTGTTATCTATTTATAAGATCGCGTTTTTGGAGCAAAGCTGTTCTGTGCATGTTTATTTTAACTTAACTTACTTTAGGACACTTAATTAATTTGAACCGGTTTCAAATGCTTCCACTCAGGCTTTACTCAAAATGCGACAGGTAAATGTGATCTATATATGAACTGATTCTTATAGGCTGTTGGTGTAAATTAAGAGTCAGCTGCATTGAAGTTATTCATGTAAACCAGCAGTGGATCACTTGCAGATGAGAAGCCTACTTAACAGGGGTTGTGCATCTGGAGTAGAGTCTTAGGAATCTAATATTTTGTTAAACTCTGCATAATGTGTTTCACGTAGATATTTCTTTTCCTAAAGAAAAATTACAGTATTAAGAAGAATAACTCCAAAATATATGAAAGCATTGCGTTTAATGTCAGTTGTGCACCAGGGAGTTTTTAAAATTGAATCTTTTGCTGGGGTGTAATCAATTTGTTTGCCTGAAGTTTTTGTAGCTCCAGTCCAATAACTAGAATTGATGCTTACAGTGAATGCTGTACTTTTACTTGCTATCCATAAATGTTGGTCTGTATTCAGTATAAATTGGCATAATGTTTATTCCTTAATTTAAATTCAGATAATATTTGATGAGTGTCACAAAGCAAAGAATCTGTGTCCAGTTGGTTCTTCAAAACCAACAAAAACAGGTCTAGCTGTATTGGAGCTCCAGAATAAACTTCCCAAGGCTAGAGTTGTTTATGCTAGTGCTACAGGTAGGTGCCAATTCATTTACAATAAAATTTCGATTGCTTTTTCGTTGGCATGGGTACAGCATGTGTTCTTCTTTCCAGGTGCATCTGAGCCACGAAATATGGCATATATGAACCGCCTTGGAATATGGGGCGAAGGAACCCCGTTTAGGGAATTCAGTGACTTCATTCAGGCTGTTGAAAGAAGGTAATACAGAATGCCAATGAAAGCTACTATACTTCTGGTCACATTTTGGTTTCCATTTTAGTCCTGATTTAATTCATTCATAGTTACCTGAAACTATCAGGTTTGAATGTTTCAGGCTTGTTTTCTGCTGCAAAGTAAATTTCTCTGATTCCCCCCGCCTCCCTCCCCCCCAAAATAAAATTTAAAAAAAAAAAGTACATTGGAGCAGGAACAGAATTGGAAAAGCTGTTGTGCTGGTTGGCTGACAACTTAGTTATTTTTGCACTGGCATGAATGAGAAACGGGAGTAAAATTTGCACCTGTATTTAAAACATTCTGGAACAACTTACATGAAACAACTTGTAACATTAACAATAAAATTGAGTAAAGAAGTAGGAAAAAACCCACAAAATATTCATTTGAGTGCCACTTCATAATATAAACATTTTGCAACTCATTTTGTGATAAAGCTCGTGTTCATGAGGGTTGAGTTAGCTGTTCATGCAACCTTGACCTGCAGTATTTCTTGGTTTCAGTATTTATACAACTTAATGTGAATGGTTCATATTGTTCGTGAAGAATGCTGGTTTCATAATCCATGTGCACTCATTTCATTTATTTCTAAACTGCTTGACTTTTTTTTTCCTGGTAGGATGAGTTTACTATAATCTTGAATAACTTTTTTATCTTTGTTTTATTCAGAGGCGTTGGTGCCATGGAAATAGTTGCTATGGATATGAAACTGAGAGGAATGTACATAGCAAGGCAGTTGAGTTTCTCAGGTGTGACCTTCAAAATCGATGAAGTTTTACTTTCACAAGACTACGTTAAAATGTATAATAAATCTGTGAAACTGGTAAGAGTTTTATTTTTATTTAAATATGGCTTATGAGGTTAAGCTGGTAGTGGTGGAAAGCTTAACAACTTTGATCACAGAGTACTGTCCTGATAAGACGGCATGCCTTGCTGTCAGATTCTAACACACCTTCAACTCCCCTATGAACTTTAATTTCTAAGTAGAACTTTTACAGTCTTTTCTTCTATGCCTGAAGAAGGGTGCTTGTGTCCAAAAGCTTGGAAGTAGAGATTTTTTTTATTTTGCAAAAATCTGGTTGGTCTAATAAAAGAGATCACCTTCTACCATGATCTGATTCCTTTTGCTGTCAGAGGAAAGGAATGAAGTCTATGTGGCTTAAGGATTTTCTTTGAGAGAAAACAAGCCTAAAGAGGAATTACTTCACAAACATTGCCTAAAATATTTCTTTGCAAAATAACAAGTGTTGAAGCGCTCTGAGCTCTGAAGAGTTGCACACAAAAGCTATGCTGCTGGTTGAAAAGAACTTAGTGGCTGCAGTTCAGTTATGCAGTTAGAATACTGCAGTCTTCTCTGATAACTTGACCTGCATGTACTTCTAATTCTCTGAGCTAATGTATAAATGGGTGACTTCCATTAAATAATTTGGAACAAATTTGTAGGCTTGGAGGGGGGCATGTATGTATAAAAGCCCACTTGTGAAATCTAGCTATAATTTAATCCTGAAGTGTATATGTTGCGCAGTATCTTTTAAGCTTTTCAGAATTGCAACACAAAACAATAAACAACCACATTTGTATATTTACCTGAATCCAAGATGCCTCGTCCCCTAGTTAAATAGTATACATGGAAAATTCTGCGGCAGTTCTGGCTCTGGGACAGCCAGAAATGGTGGCCCCGGCAGTCTTACCTTCAGCAGGAGCCACCCCAACCTGGGGCAGGTTGGAGCTCTCCTCCATCTTCACCCTAGGGCTGTCATACCTGCCCTAGCTGGTACTTGAATACAAGGCAAGGCTTGTCCCCCCTGTGTTAATTGTGGGGTGACCTTGCCTTGAATTCAAGTAAATACAGTAGTGTTAGAAACAAATATTAGCCAGAAATTGTGCCAGCAAAATGTAACTGAATAATACGTAGAAAATACTTAGAGATGGGTATGGTGGATATTCAGTCGGACAGCTCTAACTCATTCCACTTTTTGTCTGTTTCATTGTTTTATCTGTTCAAGTCTAGTGCTGCCATAATAAAGACAGGTCTTACTTATCTTTGGGTGTTAAAAAATGTGTCTTTTTAAAATCATTTCTTTCAAAATTAAACTTAAATGTTATTTCTTCAGTGGGTGAGCGCCAGAGAGAAATTTCAACTAGCAGCTGATCTTATTGATGCGGAGCAGCGAATGAAGAAGTCTATGTGGGGTCAGTTTTGGTCAGCTCACCAGAGGTTTTTCAAGTATCTCTGCATAGCATCCAAAGTTAGAAGAGTAGTCCAGCTTGCTCGAGAGGAAATCAAGAATGGAAAGGTAAGCCAGTTAAAGTCTGACTTTGGTTCAAAATATTTAAAAGACCTTTATAAATATGGAACCATGGAGATAACCAGATGAGAAACATTTTTAAAAGGTAAGCACATTTAAAGTGTGACAATTTGCAAGTAGTAAAATTGACCTGGTTGGCCTAGTGGAGACATGGTGGGATGAAACATTTGACTGGGCGTTAGACATGGAGGGCTGTAGGTTGTTTAGAAGAGATAGGAAGGGGGAAAAAGGTGTGGGGGGGTTGCGCTGTATGTTAGGGAACAGTATACCAGTTCTACCTTCCAAATGGGACCAGAGGAAGGCTTAACTGAGACCCTGTGGGTCAAACTTCCAGGAGAGCGGGGGGGAGAGGGATCTGATGGTAGGGGTTTACTATAGGCCACCACATCAGGAGGAAGAGCTGGATCAGGAATTCTCCAGGCAGCTGGGGGAGGCTGTGCATGCAAAGGATGTTGTGATCATGGGTGATATGAATTACCCTGACATCAACTGGGAGGAGCAGTTGGCCAGATCTAGCCACTCGCAAAGGTTCCTGACGTGCGTACAAGACCTGCACCTCATGCAGGAGGTAGTTATCCCCACTAGGGAAAATGCCATGCTGGATCTGGTGTTAGCCTCTGGGGACGACCTGGTGGGAGGTGTGCTAGTACAAGGGAGGCTAGGGGACAGTGATCATGAAACGATCCAGTTTGCTATTCAGAGAAAGGTGGGGAGGGTAACTAGCATAGCGCAAATGCTTGACTTTAGGGAAACCAACTTCCATGTGCTCAGGGCAGTAGTCAGGGAGGTACTCGGAGCCCAGGGGGTAGCTAGTATGGGGACCAAGAAAGGTGGTCCTTCCTCAAGGAGGCTATCCTTGGGGCGCAGCGGGATGCAATTCCACTGCGCATGAAGGCAGGAAAAGGGTCCAAGAAACCTTCATTGCTGAGTGCAGATATCCAGGCTGGCCTGAGGGCAAAGAAAAATGTGTACTGGGGGTGGAAGCAGGGGGCAGGGACAAAGGAGGAGTACACCTCCCTGACCCGAGCTTGCAGGGATTTGGTAAGGGAGGCTAGAGCAGCACTTAAATTAGCTTCTGGGATTAAGGATAACAAAAAGTCCTTCAAGTATATAGGTAGCAAGAAGAAGTCTTGGGGTAACATTGGACCCCTACGGGGCAGGGCAGATGGTGCCGGACGCACGAGAGAAGGCAGAACTCTTCAACCAGTTCTTTGTCTCTGTGTTCCTGTCTGCTGCCCACACAGTCAAATGGGTCGCCAACTGGTTGGAGGGCCGCACCCAGAGGGTGGTAGTGGATGGGTTCTTCTCGACCTGGAAGGATGTGGGCAGTGGGGTTCCGCAGGGCTCGGTCCTCGGGCCCACACTGTTCAACATCTTCATCAGTGACTTGGATGAGGGGGTAGAAAGCACCCTGTTCAAGTTTGCTGATGACACTAAGATGTGGGAGGATGTGGGTGCACTAGAAGGGTGCAATAGGCTACAAGCTGACCTTGACAGGTTGCAACGGTGGGCGGATGAGAATAGGATGGGGTTTAACACTGATAAGTGCAAGGTGTTGCACATGGGGAGGAAGAACCGGCACCACACTTACAGGTTGGGAAACTCCCCTCTTGCCAGCATGGAGACGGAAAAGGATCTTGGAGTCGTCATTGACTCCACGATGAACGTGGGCCGGCAGTGTGGGGAGGCAGTCAAGAAGGCCAACCGTACCCTGTCATGCATCCACAGATGCATCTCGAGCAGGTCCAGGGAGGTGATCCTCCCCCTCTATGCGGCACTGGGCAGGCTGCAGCTGGAGTACTGCATCCAGTTCTGGGCGCCACACTTCAAGAGGGACGTGGACGATATGGAAAGAGTTCAGAGGAGGGCCACTCGTATGATCAGGGGTCAGCAGGGCAGGCCTTATGAGGAGAGGCTACGGGACTTGAACCTGTTTAGCCTCCACAAGAGAAGGTTAAGGGGGGACCTTGTGGCCTGCTACAAACTGGTCAGGGGGGATCAGCAGGTATTGGGGGAGTCCCTGTTCCCCCGTGTGCTGCCAGGAGTGACCAGGAATAACGGTCACAAGCTGGCGGAGGGTAAGTTTAGATTAGACATTAGGAGGCGCTACTTCACAGTCAGGGCGGCTAGGGCCTGGAACTGGCTTCCAGGGGAAGTGGTGCAGGCTCCTAGCCTGGGGATTTTTAAAAGGAAGTTAGATGAGCACCTTGCCGGGGTCATCTGACCCCGGTGCTCTTTCCTGCTAAGGCAGGGGGTCGGACTAGATGATCTACCTAGGTCCCTTCCGACTCTAGCTACTATGAAACTATGACAATGGGGTGCTGTCAGGTGATAGCGTAGAGAGGCCCAGGAAGGATGCGAGTCCCCCAACTGTTAGTTCAGACCTAGTTCAGGATTACCTGGAGGGCTTAGATGCATCCAAGTCAGCAGGCCCGGATGACCTTCATCCATGGGTGCTGAGGGAATTTGGCTGGTGTCATTGCGGAGCCATTGGCACGGCTTCTTGAGGACTGGAAAAGGGCCAGTGTGGTCCCTATTTTCAAGAAGGGGAGGAAGGAAGAGCCTGACAACTACAGGCCAGTCAGCCTCATTTCTATCCTGGGAAAGGTCCTTGAAAAAATTATCAAGGGCCACATTTGTGAGAGCCCTGCAGGGGAAGTGATGTTGAGGGGTAACCAGCACGGGTTTGTGCCAGGCCGATCCTGCCTGACCAACCTGGTCTCTTTCTGTGACCCGGTAACAAAAAGCTTAGATGTGAAGGAGGAAGTCGATGTCATCTTCTTGGACTTGCAGAAGGCCTTCGACACAGTGTCCCACCCAGTTCTGGTGGGCAAGCTGAGGGGCTGCGGCATTGATGAATGCACGGTCACATGGGTGGCAAACTGGCTCCAGGGGCGCACCCAGAGGGTGGTGGTGGATGGGTCGATGTCGACCTGGGAGGGTGTGGGCAGCAGAGTCCCTCAGGGCTCGGTCCTGGGGCCTGTGCTGTTCAACATCTTCATCAGCAACCTGGACGAGGGTGTGCTCAAGTTCGTTGGTGACACCAAGCTGTGGGGTAAAGTGAATACACCAGCAGGCAGGGACCGCATCCAGGCAGACCTGGAGAGGTTAGAGAAGTGGGGGGATCTGAACAAGATGCAGTTCAACAAGGACAAGTGCAGGGTGCTGCACCTAGGGAGAGGGAATCAGCATTGTGGTTATAGGTTAGGGGCTGCCTCTCTCAGCAGCACAGAGGCAGAGAGGGATCTTGGAGTTTGGATTGACTCCAGGATGAATATGAGTCGCCAACGCGACGAAGCAACAGGCAGAGCCAACTGCACCCTGTCCTGCATCAACAGGGGCATCACTACCAGGTCCGGAGAGGTCTTGCTCGCCCTCTGTGTGGCGCTGGTCAGGCCGCAGCTGGAGTCCTGTGTCCAGTTCTGGGCGCCGCACTTCAAGAGGGACGTGGAGAACCTGGAGAGGGTCCAGAGGAGGCCACTCGCATGGTTGGGGGCCTCCATGGCCAGCCCTGTGAGGAGAGGCTGAGGGACCTGAATCTCTTCAGTCTCCGCAAGAGGAGGCTGAGGGGGGATCTTGTGGCTGCCTACAACCTTATCAGGGGCCAGCAGCAGGGACTTGGGGAAAGTCTGTTCACCAGGGCCCCCCTTGGAGTCACCAGGAACAATGGCCACAAGCTGAGGGAGGATAGGTTTAGGTTGGATATTAGGAAGAACTACTTCACTGTAAGGGTGGCCAGAGCCTGGAATGGGCTTCCCAGAGAGGTGGTGCTCTCACCTGCCCTGGACATATCCAAGAGGAGACTGGATAGGCACTTGGCTGGAGTCTTATGACCCCTGCCACCCCCAGTGCTCCTTCCTGCGCATGGCAGGGCGTCGGACTCAATGATCTGTCCAGGTCCCTTCCAACTCAGTGATTCTATGATTGTGAAGCAAGTGTTGGAAGAGATACATAAACAGAAATCCACACACTTGTATTTTCTCTTGTTTTTTTCACTTACCAGTCACTGGGTTTTGTATTAATTTCACTTACGCTTTTCCTCCTCTTTAGTGTGTTGTTATTGGACTGCAGTCCACAGGAGAAGCAAGAACCTTAGAAGCCTTAGAAGAAGGTGGTGGAGAACTAAATGATTTTGTTTCCACAGCAAAGTAAGGCTGTTTTTAATATTTGGAAACCTAAATTTAGTTAAGTGTATTATCCCTTCAGGAACTCACTTGTGAATCTAGGTCCACATATTCCAGAAGCTTTTGGGGGCAGATGTAAGGATGTACAAATACTTTGTTTTTTAATACAGCACCAAATTTTGTTCAGATAGTATCACAGCAGTTTGGGTTAGTTTTGGCCCCCATATATGCTGCCAATAGGCAAGTTGTCCTTTTTTTAAATATAGAATTAGCCATAACTTACTATCTTAAATATTTTAAAGTGACATATGACATGCTTTTCCTATTTGATACCTTGCCGTGTGTTTAGATTAAAGTTAAAGAATCCTAAGGGTCCTTAGCCACACTCCAAAACAGATTAGTATGTAATTTATGCTTCCCTTTTGGTTTTGCTTTCAGTATTTTTTGTATTGTTATTTTGAAATGTTAGTTAGATGAAGCATTACTTGCACTGTATTAAGTTACTTTTTTATAATTGTTGCTGACTTGCACTGATCGTCTCAAAGTAAGTGAGAGAAACTGGGAAGTGGAACAAGTTCTTAGGTGATACAGAGCAATGATTTAGTCATGTTGTATTTCACCCATATTGGAAAAAACAGGTCCCATCAAGAGAAGAGCCTGATGAAGATTAAATGGGTGATTTGACTTCAAATATGTCTGAACTGAGAGAAAAAATAATTGAATTGATGCTTGAAACCAGAGCAGCTTTTTAAGATTTCTGATTAAAACCTTTTGTCAGTGTCCTAAAACACTGCTATAAAATAAATGCCCATAACAATGTTTGGTAGGGTGATGAGATGGAGTAGTAAAGTTTTCATTCTCTACACCTGTAAAATGAAATTTAAACTGCTTATTCAGTGATTGGAAGAATAAAAGGAAAGTCATTGGATTATTACATACATTTCTCCATTTTGAAAAATGCAGATGGGTTGGAGTAACGCTAATTCTTGTTTTTTCTTTGCACAGAGGAGTATTCCAGTCTCTTATTGAGAAGCACTTTCCAGCTCCTGACAGGAAAAAACTTTTTAGCTTGTTGGGGATTGATTTGACTGCTCAGAGTAACAACAATTCACCCAGGGACAGTCCTTGTAAGGAGAACAAAATAAAGAAACGGAAAGGTAAGTTTTCATCTGTTGTATATTTATAGTAATGTTGTGGGAATGGCAACTCTTGAATTTATATATAGGAGGCGGACATCTAATAAGCTTTGGGGAGGGGCAGACAATGCCAGCATTCACATATGGACATACATATGTTTGTCCAAGACTGGGATTACAGCAGTTTGTATAAACTAACATTCTTGTAAGTAGTAAATCGAGGGTACGAAAACTGTTCCAGTGGTTTCCAACTGAGGCCCTAAATCCTATCATTTGTTTTTAGCCCAAACTTGCATTGAGTGCAGAATTTGTAGACGCTTGGTAGATATGTTGAAGTAAGTAAAATTATTTTTAAAATGTTCCTCATAACTGTCTTGTGGCAAAAAGATCCTGAGCTCCTCTTTATTTATAGTGAACTAGGTTATTTTATGTGCATTCTCCAACTGATATTTCTAAGCGAACTGCCTACTACAATTTTAGCTTTTAGAAACTGAAGTAATGAAACTGTGGCTAAATTCTGGAAAACAGCAAATATTGCAAAAATATTAAAAGAGAGCAAAATAGCAGTTAACCTGTATTTTAAAATTGTAGATGTTCCAAGCTCATTAGTTTTACAGGCTTGCAGCTTCAAAAACCTGTTTCCTTGGCCTTTCCTGCTAAAGTACTTCAGTAATTTTATAATTTTTATTTCAAGTGTTGGTTTTAACAATTCTTATTTAATTGGAGCCATTTGAATGACTTCTGAATTGAGGGGAAAAAAACATAATTGGAGAACATTTTTTTTTTCCCCCCATGAGCTGCATGTGAACTGATTTAATTGAAAATAGAATTCTGTAAAAATTAGAAAGATGTATTAAAAGTTAAGTGGACTCCAGTCTTCAGGAAACGATTTGCAAAACTTAGATTCTCCAAAACTTAGAACTGGATATCTTTTCAGTATAATCTTTCATAATCAGCATTCTGTGTTACTTAACTGTGCTTAAAGTTGGCACTCCCGAAAGCCTCACTTTAATTCTGAGGTTTCTTTTTCTTAGCCGTTGGAGTGACAGGAAGGCAGGTTGTGCAAAAAAGAGTAAAATACGTGCAACTCAATTCATTTTATATTTTTGTGTGGAGTAGGTGAAGAAATAACCAGAGAAGCCAAGAAAGCTCGTAAGACAGGTGGTCTGGCTGGGAGCAGTTCTGACGAAAGCGAGAGCGAATCTGATGCCTTGGACAATGAAGAAAGTGACAATGAGAGTTCTAAATTTTTGAGTTCTGGCGATGATGATGACTTTAACCCATTTAGAGATGAATCCAGTGAAGATGATGAAGATGGTAAGCGAACCTGGATTAATTTCATTGAGCCTCTAGCTATATATGTGCAAATATCATACTTCCTATATGAATTTGACTTAAGCACTTTAATACAAGGCAAAATAAAGACTTTTATCATAAATATATAATCTAACACTGTAGATTCTTCTAGTGATGCTGAAAAGATGATAGCTCTGGCATTGTCACTTTACAGCCAGTTTTAAACTGCTTTTATGCCCTAAAATCTTAACTAGCAGATGTGGGGGGGAGGGAGGGATTGCAATTGGGGAAAAAAAAAAAAGTTTGGAAAGTGGGGAGTGACTGGTTTTGAAGCTACTTCAAGCGTTTACTGTATATTTTATTTAACTTCAGATCCCTGGTTAATTAGAAAAGACCACAAGAAAAATAAAGAAAAGAAAAAGAAGAAAAGTATAGACCCTGATTCTATTCAAAGTGCCTTATTAGCTTCTGGTCTTGGATCAAAGCGTCCTAGCTCTTTTTCTTCCGCTGCTGGTACCACTACTTCTACTACTAATACATCAGGTATGAACAAATTTGACTTCGTTTGTGGACTGTCTTCTGTGTCTTCAGTCATTTTTAACCATTAAAGACGTAATTGCTTGACTTTTTTTTTTTTTTTTCCCCCCCTCTAATTTTCAGCTAACAGTAATACCAACAGCAGCTTTGTAACAAGCCAAGATGCTGTTGAAAGAGCCCAACAGATGAAAAAAGAATTGCTTGACAAACTGGAAAAACTAGCAGAAGATCTCCCACCTAATACACTGGATGAACTTATAGATGAACTTGGTGGTCCCGAGAATGTGGCAGAGGTAGGTTCATATAATTACAAGCTAAGAACTTGTTACTTCCCTTATTTGACTAAGTAATGATGGCATATGCCATTGCTAACTGGCTGCAATGAATTCGTGCAGAGTATTTTTTGTGCAGCTGTATAATGGAGAACAGAATTGAACTTGTAAGCAAGGAATTAGTTTTGTGGTTTTGGTAAGATGTTTTTTACCCCAGGTACAATAAAATGGAATAAAAAAAACCCAAAAGGGATCTGAATGAGTAGGGTTTAGGAGACTAGGAATTGTATGTAGTAGTATTTCCCAGCTTATGATGCTGGATACAAGGTGCTTTTTCATTGGGCAGGGAACACTGGCTTCATGGTTTTCTCCATGTAGTTTTACTCCCCTGACTGCTTGTATTTAGCTGAGGAGTATAAATAATACAGGATGATCCTGCTCCGTTGTTATTCTCAGCTTCTACCATTCAGGCAAGGAAGACCCAGAGCTGTATAATGAGAGGGTGAGGGAATGAGTGAGCTTCATAAATTGGTGCTTTTTTACCTACTTTCTCAATTGAGAGACTACCTTTCCAGGAGGATGCTTGTCTGTCCAGAAGAAATCCTTTATTTCTGGTCTCAAAGACTCTGTAAGGTTCAGTAAAGTTTTGTTCATACTCTTAAATTACTTTTTCCAAAATTACTGGCCTCCCTTTTATGTGGTGGTCCTTACTCTAATCTAGGTTGTAAAGTGCTCAGCTCTAATCCCTATGGAGCCTTGCATACTTCTGCTTACTGAATATTAGGATTGGGGGGAAGGTCTTTTTTTTTTTTTCTCTTCTCATTCAAAGACTTTTATTACTGCCCCAGCATATGAAATTGCCTGGTTACTAATGAAGCTTCTGTTGTCAGTTGGTAGAGCTCTACAACTGTGGTCCTCATCCCTTCTACACAACTGGCTTTACAGTCCCCTTCCTGTTTCCAGGTGCATTTAAGCCAGAGGCCTCGGATATTCAACTTGAAATTGCTCTTACATGGACAGTTCTGTATTTAATGTGTAGCCTAAAATGTTACTTTATTTTAAAGATGACAGGCCGCAAAGGGAGAGTTGTAAGCAATGATGATGGCAGCATATCTTATGAATCAAGATCTGAACTTGATGTGCCTGTTGAAATTCTCAACATCACCGAAAAGCAGAGATTCATGGATGGAGATAAGGTACATGTATTTCTGTATTATTTCCAGAGGTTTTTAAGAAACATAAGAGGACTTATGACCAGGATATTGGTTGCTATATTCTTAAATCAGCAGTTTGAAAATCACTCGGAAGTATACTACGGTGGTAATATTAGGGCCGTCTAGAAGATATGTACCACAGTAATCTATAACGCTTCAGTCCTCAAAACCTAGGTATTTAGTAACCCTAGTAGTATGTGGCTATGGCATGCCCTGAAGGTCAAGCTCCCTTTCCATTAAGGGTGGGAATTTAACTGTTAGGTTTAATAAACTCTTTCTGATTTAGAAAGAACTGTTCATTTCAAATGGATGCTTCTACAGGGACTTTAGATGTATCATACATTTTTTAAAAATGTAAAGCTTTTTTTCCTGCTCCCTTGCTGTATTAAGATCCTCTTTTGGGGGCAGTGCCGTATAATTGTGGTCACCTCTATCTCCAAAAAAAGCCATTTCACAATTAGATGCAAGGAAGAGAACACTGAGTTACTTGATTTAAAGAAATTCAAAGATGGAAAAGATGGATTTATCATACAAAAAAATTTAAAAACAAAAGGCAAGATCTATAATAGATCGTATAATAATAGAGCACCATTGAATAGCTTTTGTCTTCTATTCTAATAAGAAGGGGATGTTCAGCTTAACCAAATGATATCTTCAAAACTGATGAAAGGAAATACTTTTTCTTGCAACGTAATCCAGCTGGAGCTTACTGCCACAGGAGGGCATTGAAGTCAAGAATTAGGAACCTTCAAGAAAGGGACTAGATGGTATGGATAAGAATGCCTGGAAATATTTAATCCTAGCATTTTAAAAAAGATGCAACACCTTTTTAAAGTTCAAGGTGTAAACCTTTTTTAACTTCTGAAGATTAGAAGGGCATTTTCATGGGACCAGATGTCTTCCTAGTATGGGTTTCGTTCCCCTCACCTCTCCTAGGGGTATCTGATGCTGGCCACTGCCAAAGAATACTGGGGGTGGGACACAGACTATGGGGTCTGATCAGCTATGGCATGTCTTGCGCTCTGTATTTCTGGAGGCATCGGAGAGTAGCACCACTGAACCGCACGTCTGCTCACTTCTTGTTCTGTTTGCAGATCTGCCAGCTCCTATAATCAGTTCTGGTATTTTTCTACTACTTGCAGAGCCAGAGAAGGCCTGCAGGGTGTTGCTCACTCTCAGCCAAGCAAGGAGACTTCTGGTTATAGGGCTAGTTGCTTTTCTGACTCATAACTGACCTCTTCAAATGCACTCCCGGAGGTGTCTTGTCCCTAGCTTCAGTCCTCCCAGAATAGAACCTTGATTCTCTTCCCAGTCTGGGACCACGTGCACAGTGTCGTGTCTCAGCCCTGTACCCTCGTCTTCTGCAAGCTTCCAAATGAAACATAGTTTTTAAAATACTTAAAATTGTTATAGCCTCCTGTATTAAATTTTGCAGATCTAGCTGTTGGCACAGAGGATTTGTGGTTTTTTTACCACCTTTATGGAAATAAGTATTGTTTGCAATAAGATAAAAAGATGACTGCATTGTTATACCTGTCTTTAAGACCAATACACTTTCAAATGCCAGCCACCACCCTATAGAAAGGGGACAAAAGTTGCAATAAGACCTTTTTTTTTCCCTTTTAAGAAGCATGGGATTCTGTCATAACACTTCCCTTTTGATGTGGCAAGACTGGATCCAGGTTTGCCAGAAAAAAACATTGCTGAAAGATAAAGTAACAAACCCATCTCATTCTCAGATTGTCTCCACTATTTGTAACTTAATGACATGGATTGGACACCAGCCTTCTTGCTTTCCCCACATGATTAATGCTTGGGATCAAATAACAGTTAACTCAGCAAATTTTGAAGTGCTTCTACAAATCTGGAAACCCAGGTTTGCTCTCAAATGTACTGCTAACTAACCATTGTATTTCATCTGTTTTAAGAACATTGCCATCATCTCTGAAGCTGCCAGCTCGGGTATCTCTTTACAAGCAGACCGGAGAGCTAAGAATCAGAGGCGGAGGGTGCACATGACTCTGGAGTTGCCATGGAGTGCAGATAGAGCAATACAGCAATTTGGTGAGTAACTTCTGTTTTTAATTCACCCAGTTCAGAACCAGTGGCACATCACACATTCATACGGTATCAAGTTCAGCCATTGGGTCTTTCATTTTGTTAACTGTAGTGGTTTTTGTTGCACTCTAGTAAATAAAAACAATTATTACACTAGATACTTACATACTTGACTTAATTGTGTTGTATTTACTGTGCATTTTTATGAAGTAGTCATATTCAGAATGTGTTCGTGGTTTTGTTACACTATTTACAGTAAATACTGAAATATTCACAGCAAAGCTAACACTTTTTTGAGGCTTTTATTAGTACAATAGAAATGGTTAGCTTAGTTATATTTATATGTAAGCTTCCCCTGTCTATAAGTAGGAATAGAATTTCTCTCTGCACCCAGATGTCTGACTGAGACTGATGTGCTTTTCTCCGTGTGTACCTAGACTTTGTCTTCTCTGTGTATAATGCTTGCTTGTTTCTCTTCAAAGGATAAGAGAACAGTGTATCTAACAGTGATACATATGTAAGAAGTTTCTCTAAATCTGACAGATTCTGATCGTATTTCTTTGACACTCAACTTATATACGTTGTACTGTAGAATTAAATGAATGGTCTTTTATTGCTTGTTTGCAAGTCTGGGAACTTCCTTCACTTTTCTTATCAAAGATATTCTGAAGAGCTGCTAGTTGGGATTTGTGTAATATTTTTGTCATTGTTTTTAAATATACAGGAAGAACCCACAGGTCAAATCAAGTTACTGCTCCAGAGTATGTGTTCCTCATTTCTGAATTGGCAGGAGAGCAGAGATTTGCATCTATTGTCGCAAAAAGATTGGAGAGTTTGGTAAGGCATGTTCATACTCAAATAAAGCATAGGTATTTTTCCCCCAGTGCAGGGTTCCTTGTGCCTTTATAATTACAAGGTGTTTTCTTGACAGGGGGCTCTCACTCATGGAGACAGAAGAGCTACAGAAACTCGAGACCTTAGCAGGTTCAACTTCGACAACAAGGTGACTGCTTTTTCTGTTTCAGTAAAAATACTAGGAAAATGTTAGAACTACCTTCCTGTGGCAGGAGTCCTTCCTCACTCTCCGTTACTGAATTCTTTTGGTTTTGTTTTTCTTAAATTCTGTCTGCTTTTGGAGTATATAGCGTTTACTCTGTGGTATAAAGTGTCATGGAAAACTAGTCCTCTAGAGAGAGTGTGACTGTATAGAGTGCTGTAAAAAATGCTAGATATAAGGGTTGAGGTTTTAATCCCAAGCAGTTTATGGTCATTCACGTAAAATAAGTCATGAATTTTTGGGTTATATGTAAAAGAAATCTAAACTGAAAGAAAAATAGATTTTAAGTACTGGTTAAATCCACGTATGTGGTGTAAACACTTGTGCAAAATCTTGATGCAATTTTTTTTTATGCAGTATGGCAGAAATGCTTTGGAAATTGTTATGAAATCCATTGTGAATTTAGATTCCCCAATGGTGTCCCCACCTGCTGACTATCCAGGAGACTTCTTTAAGGGTAAATATAAGTTAGTATGTTCTTGTTGCCTGCTTTTTGCTGAGGTTGGCTGGTTTTAAAAGAACTGTTTCTTTCCATATTCACCACGCTAGCAAATTAGGTTTTAAATTGAAGCGATTATTCTTGATACCGAGTGACCTGATTCTTTTCAGATTGAGTGTGAACTGTGAATTTTAAATTCCTGTACAGAAGGCTGCTTTCTCTAGAGTAAGAGAATATGGCCTTCCATGATGAGAACAGAAGAATATAATTTCTGCTAATATTTAAGATGTTGGTCTGCTTTGTGAAAAGAAAAGTAGGGATTAAAATGGTTCTCTGCAATGGACATCAGTTTCAGGGACTACTAACAGCTTGTCTGCACGTACTTATATAACTGAAGTACGTCCACCAACCATTTAAAAGAAGAAAAACAACTGTTACCCTTCCATTTTTGCTCTTCCGTTGACCATATATAGTAATGCCAGTATTTTCTAAGACCATTAACTAAGGTTCTGTGGTAATGTTTTTGCACATGGATCAGTCAAATTATGTATTTGGATATGCAGAGGTTTGCAGTTGGGTATTGGAGTGGAGGCTTCATTTATCTGCTGCTCCAAAAGGAATCACATGGGCTTTAATAGCCATTTTCATGGTTGCTCAGATGGATGGTTTTAGTCCAAGTAACATCACTTTTTTTTCTTCTTAGATGTCCGGCAAGGATTAATAGGCGTAGGCCTGATAAATGTAGAAGACAGATCTGGAATTCTCACACTTGACAAAGGTATTGGTTTTGATGTTTTTTTTTAAGCATTGATAGCAGGTGAATAACTTGTCCATTCAGAAATAGTTTCTGCAGTTGTTACAACATTGCTAAGGAGAGCCAGGAGCAAGTGTAGCATTTGAAACTTGTTAATCTACTTATGCCCAGATTTAAAAAAAAATGTACTAAGATGCTTGCTTTGTTTCAAAAATACTGCTTTTTAGGTTTTGTTTGCCTGAATACCTAGAAGCTCCAGGTTTTGAAATCATGTTTCTTTTTAGATTATAACAATATAGGAAAATTCCTGAATAGAATTTTGGGTATGGAGGTGCATCAGCAGAATGCCTTATTCCAGTATTTCTCTGATACGCTAAACGCAGTTATACAAAATGCTAAAAAGAATGGAAGATATGACATGGGGATTTTAGGTAAGTAAATCAAATTTCTGAAGTTGACTTTTTTTGCTTTTTTTTTTTTTTAAATTGTACACTGCTTCTCTTGCGTAACATCTTTTATTTTTATTATTATTATTTTCCTTTAAAAGATCTGGGTTCTGGGGATGAGAAAGTGAGGAAGACGGATGTTAAGAAATTTTTAACTCCAGGATATTCTACCTCTGGACATGTAGAATTATACACAGTAAGTTTTTAAATTAACTTGATCTTTTCACTGAATTGTGAAAAGATTGTCCTTGCAAATCAAGTATTTTTAGTGTTCCACCAAGGTTATAAGTTGCTCACCCAGTACTGAAAAGAATTGGTTCCTGATCTTCCAAAAACATTAAGTCTTTGCCATTTTCCCAATTTTGTTTTTGTGGTGGTGTTTTTGTTATTTGTCAGTAAGTGTCCCGAAGCTTGTATTAATTATTTGTAATGTCTCTTCTAGATCAGTGTAGAGAGAGGAATGTCCTGGGAAGAAGGAACTAAGTTTTGGGCAGAGCAGACTGGACCAGATGATGGATTTTATTTATCATTACAGGTAAGTGTGCAGCAGCCTTTGCAGATTTCTCAGATGAAATCCTAAATAAACTGTAATAAATAACCTGCCTAAATAAACTTTCTAACTCAATCTCTTATACAAGGTGTGAATCTTTTAAAAATATTCAGAACGTCAACAATTTAAAGTACATACAATTCAATAATTCAGCATTCCCTTCTAGATAAGAAATAACAAGAAAACTGCCATCCTGGTAAAAGAAGTGAATCCCAAAAAGAAGCTTTTCTTGGTATACAGACCAAATACTGGGAAACAACTCAAACTGGAAACTTACGCAGACCTGAAAAAGAAATATAAGAAGGTAGCCTTTTAAAACAAGATTACTTAAATTTGCTTTGTGGTGAAGGAAAGTGTAAACTGTATTACAAGTGAAAGTAGCTGGCAAGTTTCAGAATGTCTTAGCTAATTAATCATGTAGTATAAACTTCCTTCAGTAAATTTCTTTAGTTGTCTTCTCTTGGGTTTTGCCAGACGACCTACACACTTTCAAGTTCAGGTATACAAAACTTAATAAAACTAAGCCTTTCTATAATATAGAAGCACTTTTTGGAATCAAATGGGGGATAATCCCTTTGCAGTTAGCTTGCAGAAAATTTACTTTAAAAGGGTTTTTGTGAATTATGTTTTTTTATAACGAAACTGTTTATGAAGTTTTAGTCCCCTGCTTACTGTCTCCAAAGCCCTGAGATTGCAAGATCGTATTTTCACCACAGATGCATACTTCACGTTCTTGTGAAAATATTTCTTGGCAACTGAGGTGTTAGTTTAAATGAACACTCAGACAGACGAATTAACAGAGTCCAGTCGTCCTCATTTCTTCAGGTTTGAATTTAAGGTTCTGTCATTCACCAGTCAGTATCTCGGTCAATCACATGGTTTTGCAGTGCTGAAGGTTTTATTTTTTTAGCCTAGTTTGAAACTGTTTCCATTGATAGGTATAACTGGATGTAACAATGAATGATAGTTTGCTTGATAAGTTATTTCATTTTTTTTAAATCATAATCTTTTAAATGCTGCCCCTAGACGTGAGTATAAAATAGTGTGCTGTTCTGTATGAGTGTTCAGAAATGGTGTGTAACATTTTAACACAAATTTAAATGGCTTTTCAGGTACCTTCTGAAGATGCTCTGCCACACTGGCTAGAGCAGTACAATTCTTCTGCGGATACCTGTACTCATGCTTATTGGTTAGTACTTTTGCTGTTAAACGTGTTTTCAGCTAAGGTCTTTGACTAAATCTGATACATGATCACATTCGCCAATCATAAATTCCAAAATCTAGTATTGCTCACTTTGAAGAAATTTCAGTCACAAATAGTTCCAAGTGGTGAATGGCAACCTCTCTCCTTAAGGCAGTTGAAACTAGGAACTTATTTAAGGATTGTGACTTCACTTTCAATTACTCACGCCTCAGTCAGCATATTGATCTGATCAGTGGAATATGTTTCATAGACATTTGAGCTGGAAGGGACCTCGGAAGATCGAGTCCAGCCCCCAGTGTTGGCTATAACTGAGTTACCAAGTTTGTGTGATCCCCTTTAACTAGTTTTATATAGTGAAACTCATGAATACTAGCTTTAGTTCCGAGTCCCCTCATTATGCAGCACAGCTCAGCTCTCAGCCTCTAAACTTCCCAAAAGTCGGGAATTTTAGTGTCACAAGATGTCACCTTGTTTACTGAGTAATTTGCCTCTCCCCATCTCTGCAACTTGCATTAGAAAGTAGATCTTCAGCTGGTGTAAATTAGTGCATCTAACTTGGAACTGTACCTTTTTACAACTGCTCAGGTTGCGGTCCTAAGTATACTAACAGCTGCTTGAGACTTCACACTGAAAGGCATTTTATGGACATGGATAAAATTATTTCCATCTCATTATCCAACTCTTTGCATTTTTGAGGATTTTAATTCTTTACACATTCTTAAAAGTGGATACTGAATACCAGTAATGATTATGAAATAAACGTGTGTAGTTGCTTGACTTGAACTTTTGCAAAAGTGTTCATTTGAATTTAAAAGAACACCTTTCTTCCACCAGGAGAGGCAACTGTAAGAAAGCAGGCCTGGGATTAGTTTGTGAAGTTGGCCTCCGGTGTCGAACATACTATGTCTTGTGCGGTTCAGTACTAAGTGTCTGGACAAAAGTAGAAGGAGTTTTAGCCTCTGTGAGTGGTACAAATGTGAAAATGCAGATAGTTCGGCTAAGAACAGAAGATGGACAGAGGATTGTAGGTAAGTAGGTTTATCTGGTGTTTTAATTTTCTCCCTGCTGGCATTAACTCTCCTGTCCATATACCTTGAGAGTGGTGCAGAAGGCCCACAGGGTATCTTTACAGGAGAACAGGCCTTCCTGTGGATTGCTAAGTTAAAAATCACACCTGTAGTACCAACTGCTTCAGAGCAGTCTGAAAACAGAAGAAATTTTCCTAACCAATCCTGTGAGCTTGACTTGGTAGTAAGCCAGAGTTGAAATGGCTGAAGGGCCAAAAAAAGAAAAGGGGAATTTGCCATGGCGGTAAGTCCCTTCAAACTAAAGAGCAGACCCTCTGGAGTAAACAGATGACTGCCTGCCCATGTCTGTAAACGGCCATTTTCTCTTGCTGTTTATCACAGGATCCATGTTCTCAAAAAATAAAAAGGCAAGAACACTTGTGTCCCAGGGCATCTGCTTTTCTCCCCTTATGCTCCAAGAGGAGATTTTCCAGCCCTAGTTCTCAGGCTGTGCTCCTTTCCCTCTTGTGAAGAAGAGCAGGCCCTCAGTTGCAGCTCAAGATACGCTTCTGCAGGGCTGAGCTGTTGGAGTTTGTACAATTCCATATCGCTAAACCGCTTGGTGAACCTGCCCCCAGCTGTGGCTTTTGATGACATAAATGAAGCTTAAGGCACCGAGAACCACTGACCCAAGGTCTTAATGTATAAAATGTTGGCATGCCAAGGAAGCACATCTGACTTGTTGTTAATTACAGGTTTGATCATTCCTGCAAATTGTGTATCGCCCCTTGTAAACCTCCTGTCAACGTCAGACCAGTCTCAGCAGCTTGCAGTACAACAGCAGCAGATATGGCAGCAGCATCACCCACAGAGCATCACCAATTTCAACAATGCCTAAGAGGACAAACGCCAGGTGTTGACTTTGGTGTGTGAGCAAAGGCTGTAAAAGCATATCACTTGCATAAAAATCAGGGACAGATTCCAAAGAAATATAACTTTATTCAGTTCGGTTGTGTGCTCTCAGAAACACTTTGGGAATAGAAATACACAAAGGATGGTAGAACTGCAAACCAGCAGTTGCTTATGGTGGTGCATCTGTCTTATGCTCTCTGTAGTGCTTCCTGTCTGCTTTTACTTTTGGCCTTTTATGCTACAGACCACAATTTGTTTGAAAATGCTTGAAAATCCCCCCAACAGGCTTTATTTGATCTTGTCATACAGTGCTCAGGGTTTAACGCAGTACATCAATGCCATTGCTGTGGGAGATATCCTTGAATGCATGTATTGAGTATATATATAGAAAATATATATTGAGTTTTTCTCTTCAACTTGTAAGTTTATAAAAGCATGAAACCTAGAGGTTGCACATCATGCATTCAGGTTCTTTCCCAGTTTCTGTTTGACAGTGCATGTCTTTGGAAACGGGCATGAACAGGATAAACACACAAGACAAGAATTCGGAGAGAAACACAATCTTAGTTGTACAGCATTGATTATTGCATTTTTATAGTGTTTATACCCAGGTATTGCATTTTTTTCTGGTTCTCTCCTGGAGGTTATATATTTGAGTCTGCAATGTTCTTTTTGTGATAAACATCTTAAATTAAAAAAGTTAGTTCATTTTTTAATGTATTAATGGTATTCCTAATGTGTGCTGCAAAGATGGCTAAAAGCCTATTTTCCTTTAAAGTTAAATATTTCCTTAATCTGAGGTGGTTATGAAAGCTAAGTGCAAATTCACTTCCATCTCACATACAATCTTATATTTTTTACTTCATTAATGTAATTTAATTTGTCACTTGTAAGATGAAACCGTACTTGAGCTGTAAATTAGACAATGGGAAACACTTGAGGGTTCCGCTGTATGTGCTGTTTCTGTTACCCGGTAACTTGAATACTGTTTAATATGTTGTAAGACATTGTAGAGTTTATCTGGAGCTGTTTAAAAGAAATTGTAATGTACAAATGTGAATAGTTACTTATCTATAATATGGATAAGTTTTGTTTTGCTTATAATAGTAGATGTTTATAAGAAAGTGAAGGACAATGTTTGTCATTTCTTGCTTGCACAGGTTGCACTATTGAAAATTGAGATTGTATAAACCTGTCCAAAAAACCCCTACAAGATAACCATCTTGTAGATGTCAAATAAAAGTTATTGTACTAACAAGAAGTGGAGTTTTGTTTAGGCAATCGCTGTATTTCCAAAAAACTAACAAGTCCATACAATTGGAACTTCAGAAGGCCCGGGATATTCTAATCCAGCTGTAGGCCTTCTGTCCTATGGTCCAAGTCTTGTTGTTTGGCTCTCGTATTCAACTGAGTGACATATATTCTCCCTGGGTAAAGACTAACCACAGCTGATGTATTTTAAGGTTAAGGCTGACAGCGACTGTACTGCTATAAAGCACGTGACCCAGGTATTAGTGGGTGGAGTTTTATTTGTAACAGTACGAAATGGTGGGACCCTTACCTGATACTGTCTGTGTACTGTATCTTAATTCTCTAGTGGGGTGGGTGATAACATCAGCAGAAGTAGAGCACATGTACTAGATTCAGTGGGCCGTAAAGGCAGGCAAAGTGTTTGAGGGAGCGTGTTGAATGTATGCCCACCATTGCCGTGTTTTAGTGGGATCCACTAAAGTAGTGGGATTTTTTTTAAGTATGTTGGCAGGTCATGTGTGAATCGTTACTGTAGCTGGTTGGAAACTGGGTTACAATAAACAGCATAGAA
The DNA here is from genome assembly GCF_052110815.1 of Crocodylus siamensis. NCBI lineage: Eukaryota > Metazoa > Chordata > Crocodylia > Crocodylidae > Crocodylus > Crocodylus siamensis. The sequence continues at coordinate 68,760,222 of NC_143403.1, forward strand.
TTCAAGCCTCAAACATTAAAAATCAAGTCTAGTTTCAAAAAAACATTCTTCGATGAGATTTGTTCTCACTAGCAAATAAACCCTGAAATGGTAACTTTTTGCAACTAAAAGCATTTTGAAATGAAACGCGGTCCAATATGCTTCAGTTCATTCTGCTGAGGAGAGCACCTTGCTTTCTAGCATGTAAGCTTGTCGGACTCAGCCAAACGAGGTCGGCTTTCCAAGGTTGGAGTCTGGATGTTGTGCATTTGCCACTCACTTTTTTAAGAGAAACTGATTGGGGAAAAGTCACCAAAAACATTTTTGTTTGGAAATCGGTGAAATTGTGTTTCCCAATAGCTTTTTCTTTTAGGCAGGTGTTTTAGTAACGGACAAACGAGCAATACGTTTTCATATATGTTTGTCTCTTGCAAAAAAGCTACACCTTCCCCCACCCCCATCTCTAAACTGCAGACGCATAACAGCTATTCCTATACTGCTTATATATTTTCCAACCCAGACCCTACCTGTTGCCTTCCCTCATTTAGCTCCTGATCCAGCCTGCTAATGCATGTGGACCCCCAGCTCCAAAGAGACCATTCTGGAGCTATAAACATTTTAGTCAAAGTCATCGGTTTTGTTTTCACACTGCATAATTGTCCCTCTATATAAATAACCCACCTGTCTTGGATTTGTGTGCGCATCCTGAGATGTCTTGACCTACTGTGTCTGATGAGCTGCTCACTCAGCAAGTGCCATGCTATTTCTGAAGTGAATTTGTGTCTTTAGCATTAGATGCTGGAAATGCTGTAGATAATAAGACAATAAGCTCTTGAAAGCCTAGAAGTACAAGTGTAAAGACTAGGGGGGTGGGAAGGAGGAGAGGCGGGGAAAGAAATCATAACCACCCTGTTATCATGCATAATCTTTTGCAGCACCTCAAGTATTGGACTTTAGGGGAGAGAACCAGATCCCATTGTGTAATTGAAGGGTGAAGTAAGAATCTTACATTGCCCTGTTCCTCCTAAGTTGTCATGTTTAAGTACGTGCGTGAAATTAAATCTGGATACATCTTTCATTAAATTAACTATTTAGCTTCATCCGTGTTGATCACCATTCCCATCCTGCATGTGTCCCAGCTGTAGAGATGACCATGTGGGAAACACACATGATGTATATGTCCAATCTTCTGTGGCTCAGTCAGGTTTTTTTACTTGTGTGGATTCAGGATTCTGACTAGCTTGCTTGTTTCAGTTATAATAATCTGCTGGTCTGTGAATAATAATACAAATGCAGCCATAACTTACTGAAATAACCATCCTGTCCAGTTAAGTCTTCAATTTTTTTTTAGTGACCATATGATCTAGCAGTAGCGCACACCTCTTAAATGATGGACTTGAGGTCCAAAAGATGCAGTTGTCTAGTCTTGAAGTGTGTTTTCACAACAGATGAGTTCTGTAACCTGTAAACGTTTTTTGCAAGGGAGTTATCAAGCTATTTTGATTTTGTTTGTTTGCTTTGGAGATAAAACTCTCCCACGTCCCATAATATACAATGTACATATATAGATAGACCATGTATATAGAAATGTTAAAGGCTACTGAGTTCATTCATGTAAATATCTCTTGTAAATCTAGACTTGATGGTCTTATTCTTTGTATTTTCTCTGCTCCTGTCCCAAGATTGTCCCATTTTCGTGACCTGCCACACAGGGCATTTTGTGTATTTCAGAGTGATATTTAAATCAGTTCTCAAGGGATGTCTGCATACATTGTAGATAATATCATTTTCAGTCATATTTTTCACAAATACCAACTGTCTGTCTTTCACAACCCTATCACTGTGTATTATGTATTTGTATTCAGTTTTATAGTGCGTACTGCAGTGTCTTGAAAGAGGCTGATTCCTAATACTGTACTTGGGTGACCAGTACTATGCACTTATTGGATGGAAACAGTCGTTCCAGTTTTTATGCTGTTTATGTGCAGTTTCTCTTTTGGGGTCTCTTTAGCCTTTTCAGTGCAGTCTGTATCCTGAGGGCTTAAATTTCTAATTAGGTTTTAGTGGGAGAAGACCATCAGGAAATCCTCCAGTCAGGACTTATTGTTAACAGTAATAACTAAAAGTAGATATGGTCCATGTGAGCAACAGCCCTGTTCACAATCTGAACCGTAAAGCGGGATGATAAAGCTATAGTCAAACCTTGATCTTCAAAGTGCTCTGCAAAGGTGAGGGTGGAGAACATGTGGCTGCTGTGCAGAGAAAGCCTCGGGCTTCATTTTAGCGTGCAGTGAAAAGGCAGCGCAAACATCCTTATGGGAGAAAAGCAATCAAATTCTGCATCTGCAGAGCTAGTGCCAAAACACAGATAGTGAAATCTAGGTCAGAAGTGATGGAAAAGAGCGAATGAGAGAGCCAGGTAATGTAGTCTGCCCTCAGTCAGCTACTAAAAATTAGCTGCCATCCAGTCATGGTGAAGGCACTATTCTCCCCCATTCAATCCCCTGCTTGGGAAGGACTGGCTTCATTGCACTTCCTTGCAATGCTGTACATTTTATGCAAGTCCACAGAATGGAGTGTCCTGGAAGGAAGCATCCTACGGTCAACCAGGACAAAACTAGTATCTGGCCATTCCATTTTCCATTATAGTCTTTACTAAGAAGCTCTGACTGTAGGAAAATATTTGAACTATTTTGTCAGTGCAGTGCCAGCTACCGTGCGTAGGACTCCTTGTAACAATCTCGTGGCAGAGATCAACAAAAGTAGCCGGAGTGACAAACCAATGCAACCACTGCAGAGTGAAGTGGGCCATCCCTTGAGCCAAAATGCAAGTAATAAAAGTATGTGGAGACTCTAGATAGCGTGCAATTGGTAACAGCCTGGCCAGTTATAAGATAGTGGGGCTAGTAGCTTCATGCTACTATAAAAATACAGGGAGGAGAAAAGCGCTTGAAATGCTGATGTCTTGCAGAAATGCTTACTGCAGGTAGTGACAATGTCTTGGATCTCGTGGTATGGTATGCATTAATGTCTTTTAAGGCCTGATGGAACTATTACAATTCGGTCCAACTTGCATTAATACAACTGTAACATTTCTAGACAATACGTTAGTGACGTCAAATTGCATTATTGTCCACAAAATTCCAGGCTGTAATAAGGCTTCAGAACTTAGATTGGCCTTTTTATACTGCAAGTGCGCACACTCAGAATCTGTTGATGAATTTTTGTTGTATCGAGTTTAGCAGTGCAGCAGCATTTCAGTACATTTTGTAATGACACTTAAAGGACACCAGAATAATGTTGGGGGGGAAAGGGGGAGAAAACTGGTTTATGGGGGTGAGGACAGAATAGAAATAATGGTGGTAGCTGTACTTAGAGCAGAGCTATTGTTCTTGACCACATCTAGTAATAATATGTTGCTTAAGCAGGGGCTTATTTCATTTTAGCAGTAGGGGAGTTGACTCATTGTAAATCCCTAATAACATTTTTCTTTAATTTACAGTTTGTAATAGTCTCATCAATTTCTGATTGGGATGTTTTTAAATTTAAGTTTCAGCTTAGAGGAAACTTAAGAGTCAGGTGACTTGGAAATTGGCTCATATGTATCTGACTTGCACTGGGAAGGATAAAGAGGCCTTACATCTAATGTTCAGTTTGTGATTTTAAAAACCAAACTGATCTCTACTCTCTTATTTGCAGGGATGAACTTTATTAAAATGCCACTTTCATCAGAGGCACATGGCAGTATCGCTGCATGTAAAGTTATTAAACTCACTAGTAATTTACCTAGAACTCTACAAACTACTGAACTTTATCTTCTGCAAGTGATCACTGCCCCAGCATCTTTCACTGATCCTGTGGAGGAGGTATATGTACCTCTACAATAAAATTTGCCATGAGGCTCTACCTCTGAGCAAAAGATACTTCCTTAACCAGAATTAGAGCTTCATGGCTTTGTGTGTTCTCACTATACATCTTAATAGTACATGATGGATTCCAAAGACATTTCAAATTAAGGTGAATTGCATGTGTCCATCTATGTTGCTAATTCTTATTTGAAATCTCTGCCAGCATTAGACCTTCATCCTCTTTTGGTGCACTGTTGCATTGCACCTCCTTGCCTTTCCCTTCTTGGTACAAAATATCTATATAAATATATAAGCTCAAACCGTCTTTGATACATGTGGCAGAAATTTGGGGTGTCATGCAATAAAATGTTAATGGCTGCATTTAGCAGGATTTATACTCGCTGATTAAAAATGACAAACTCTGGAACATTGTGAATTCTGTATTTAGCTGGGGTTTTTTGTAAAAAACAAAAAAGATAAAAATCTTAAATAAATTAAACTGGCTACTACTTTTTTGATTAGTTTTCTTTCATTTTCCACTCTAACGTTGAGTTCCGTTGCTGCTGATTCCAAATGACCAGACTTTCAAACAATCGTCACATGCTGAAGATGGTTGTTACCTGAGCTATCTTGGGACCTTTAGACTACTGAGTTTTGGCCTAGGGTGCAGTGAGATCTTTCTTAAGGGTACTGCACAATATATTACCATTATTAAGTGTGCAAACACCTCCCCATGGTTCACATAATAAACCCAGAGATTTCCAATAGCAATCCACAGTGTCAAAAACCTGACCTGTTATGACTCGGGTTTTTTGCCGCAGAAAAATTGCAGTACAAAAAAACAAGCAAAAGCTAAAAGTTAGCATTTTACAAAGGGTGCCTGGAGTCTTAAGGAGGCTGAGAACCACTGCTTTTAGACTTCTAAAGATCATTTTTGCTATAAATGAAATAGTTTGCACTAATTTAGTCAGTGAGAATGCCTGGCACTTTTAACACCTCTCTAAGGATCTCTGAAATGTAAACACATATTTAATTAGCAGATCTGTAGTATGAGTCCTGCTCAAAAATAATTATAAGGTCCCTTCATGAGAAAAACAGGGCTGTCTGCACTGCATCTCAAGGCTCAGAAACATGTCCTTTGTTAGTGCCCTGTGCTGGAGCACGCACAGTGGTTTTGCTTCTCTTAGGGTGACAGTTTGAGACAAACCAGTCTTGTGCTATTCCCATTTGGCTGAGATGCTTTAAATTTTACATCTGCTTTTTTTTTTTTTGTTTGTTTTATTGTTTTCCCAAAATCATGCACTCGGAGAGCCTCATTCTTCTGCAGTGCCAGTAGTTCTCCGTGACTAATGAAGATGCCAAAACATCAAAGCCTCATTCTTCATTTTTATTGACCAGTATTTTTTTTTTTTCTTTTGTCCAGGAGCAGGATTGGAATTATGAAAGGATTTGCCTTTCTATTTTCTAACATGAATGTGGTTCTGCTGAAAGATGTCAGCTTGGCAGCCGACAGAGCTGATGTCCTCTGCCCACACAAAAGAATGTCCTTTGGAAATCCAGATCTGGTTTTGGTCTTTCTTTTTTCTTCCTTTCGTCAAGATCCCTGATATATGTTTCTGCTGGGTTCTCGGGTCTGAAAAATTGGGAGATGTGTATCAGATCAGCCAGAGCTGCTGTTGTCCCTGTTAAATCACACACGCGAATGCAAGTTTTAATTATTCCTAGGTGAGCTTTCCCCTGCAGTAATGAATAAAAACATTGTATATTAAAAGATACGTATGAGTGAGCAACTAATTGACAAATGAGCCTGAGATTGCCGACGAATGAATGGAGAGAGGAGTCGAAGGCAGATAAATACTGATACTTTCTATAAATTTTACTGAAGCTGCCTCTGGCCAGAAACTGCATCCAGGAGAGCAGAGGCACCTGCTTTTGCAAGGACCCTGTGCCACTGTATCAGCTGGGCTGATGGTTTCCCCACCTCCTTTCCCCGAGACTCGCTAACTCTTTAGTAAACTGGAAGTCTCTCGTTAACCCACATGGGCGTTTACTGGGTAAAATGTAGCAAAAATGCACAAAAATCAATGACGCAAATAAGGAGCAAAACAGCAGCATGAATTATCGTGTGTTGCTCAGAAACGGGACATAAAGAGAGTCCCCTAGCTGGACTCTTGAAGGGCACAAATGCAAGAGGCCTTTGCAGGGCTGGCCTGGCCTATTCTGCAAAACCTGCAGCTGCAGGGGGTCCTGCAGCCAAGGGATGCCCTGTGTCTGGCTGCTCGCCACTACCCTCCCCCCCAGTGCCACCGGCTTCTTCGGCTGCTCGCCACTCCCACGCTGCCGACACCAGCTTCGCATTGGGGTACCAAAATACACTTTGCAGGGGGCCCCAGAAAAATGTGGCCTGCCCCGGCCCTTTGAAACGGGGAGGCTTCAAATCTCCCTCCTAAGACGAACGAGGCAGCTGCGCCGGTTCAGAGGGAATTTCTTTTCCCCCTGCGGCTCTGCCGGCCTCGCCTAACGTCTCCCTGCACGTCTCCAGCGGGCTGCTCCCTCCTCTGCGGTGCTCCAGGTGAAGCCCCCATCTCTTATTTCGTGCATGGGGCCTGTCCTCTGTACCTCAGGGTGTCGGGGACCATGTTCACAACCCCCTTCAGGCTCAACATGGCCCCGCCTGACCCCGCAGACCGGTTCTCCGCACAAGGCCGTGGCTTTCGCGCCCTCCCGAGAAGAAGAGGAGAGCCGAGCCCTCAGAGGGAGCGCTGCCTCTTCATGTGAGCGTGCGCGCGAGGCCAGGACGCTGTTCCACCTTTGAGCCGCACGTTCGGCGCGGCCTGCCTGGCTCCTCGCCAGCAGAACCGGGATCCTGCTTTAACGAGACTCCTTCCCCGTTGCCATAGTTTCCGCACGAGGGGTCAGGCGATGGCAGCCCTCTGTCCTCCTCCGTCCCTCCTCGCGTCGCTCACAGATTAGGGAGCGTGAGGGCCTGCTCCCTCCGGCTCGTCCCGAGCACCTTCCCAGTGGTGGGGAGGGAGCTCTGCCTCACGGCCGGCCCCCGCTTTCCAGCGGGAGCTCCCGCCGGGGCCTTTAGGGCACGCGGAGGGAAGGGGGTGGCAGCAACAGCTGCCGCCGTCCTTCGAGCCGGGGCCCGCGACTGGGCTCGGGGCCTGCGGGCGGCTGCCCTCACCGCACCGCCCAGGGTGGCGGGGATGATCCTGGGCAGGACAGCAGCTCTGCTCTAGGGCTGGTGGCCATCTTACACCGAGACTTTCGGGCCAAGCTAAGAAACCCAGGGGTGCCGTGCGCTGCTTCTAATGGAGGATGCTTTCACATGCCCCCCCACTTCCTCAGGCAGCGCTGAGGTAACCTAGTCCTTCCTCTCCAAGCAGCCTCTTCATCCCTTTGCTTTTCTGGATCACTATGGGGGAGGAAGAAAGGCCAGTGGATGAGTCTGGCTGTGAGCCCAGCTTCATTTGCTGCGGGGCCAGCTCTGGGCTTTGCCATCGGCTCCCCGTGTGCTTAAGAGCCAAGCCTCTCTGCCTCCATTGCCAGCGTCTGTGGGGACGCTGCCCGAGCCTGTCATGGCTGGGCGGTGGCAGAGTGGCCTAGGCCTCCCTCTGGTAGGGCGGCCATCATAGAGGACAACCCAGGTGTCCTCTGTCCTCTATTGATACGAAACCTCTTGAAAAATAGAGGATGTAAAGGCGTCGGGTTTCATATCAATAGAAGACAGAGGAGCAGAAAACCCGACCGTCCTCTATGATGGCCGCCGGGGACTCACAGATGTCTCACAGCCTGGCTCTGAACTCATGCCAAAAGCGCCCCTGGGTTTTGGTGGGTACCCGGTCAAATGGTGTTGGCTAAGAAGCAGGTGGGCCTTACCCAGGCTAAGAGGATGGGCCTCTTATGATTGGGACAGACCTTCACCTTGTCTCATCTTGTTCAACAGCAAATTGGTCAGGGCTGGGACCGTCAGTGGCCACGTGTGTGTACAGCACGCAGCGCACTGGCGCTCAGTCTGGCACGTGGTTCACTCCTGTCATTGTGCAGCAGTCATCAGATGTGTCATTTTCAGAGCAGAAGCCTTTCCTCTCCAATCATTCCTCTCCGCCCCAGAGAGATGGAGAGCGCTCGCGCTGGTGCCTCCATTACTTTTGTGCATGTAAAACCTTTATAGGGCTGGAAGGGACCTTGCAAGATCGTGGAGTCCAGGCCCCTGCCCCAGGGGCAGGAAGTCAGAAGGGGTCATAGGATCCCAGCAAGATAGACGTCCAAACATTTCTTAAAAGAGTCCAGAGCAGGTGCTTGCACCACTTCTGGAGGGAGTCTGTTCCAGGCCCTGGGGGCTCAGACAGTGAAGAAGTTTTCCCTTATGTCCAGCCTAAAATAGTTTTTATAGATTTCATAGACTTAGGGCTGGAAGGGACCTTGTGATCATCGAGTCCAGCCCCTGGAAGGGTTTGTGTCCATTTGACCTTGTCGTCCCTTGGGGCGCTCTGGTGAACAAGCGTTCCTCCAGACCCTGATGCACCTCTTATAGGCTGCCACCAGGCCCCCCTGAGCCTGTGCTCTTCCAGGCTGAAGAGTCCCGTGCCTGTCAGCCTCTCTTCATAAGTCTTTCATCTTCAGACCAGTTCACCTGGCTGGGAGTGCAAAGCCATCTAGCTCATACACAGAGAGGGCTGGTGCCTGTTTCACTATGGGCTGGGGAATTAATTAAAGAGTACCTGCTCCCTGCAGAGTGAAGGTGAAGGCCCCTGGGGTGTGTGCAGGGGTTGGAGGGAGAGCACTGCTTGGATATAATGAACAAAAGGTGGGCTGTTGTGTGCCCAGTTCCTTATTCTCTCCCCAGTTCGTGGGAATTTCCCCTCTTTGGGTCCCTTATTTCAGGCTGTCTGCAGACTCAGGCAGACACCATCGTATTGGCAAGGCTCAGGTCTCCTCTGGACGGTTCTCTCAACAACCAGGAGGGCCAGAAGCATACTTACCTCGAATGTAAAACCATGGTTCTGAACTGAGCACCTCCATGCATCACCTGGACACATTGGCTTTCATGCCAGACGGTCTTAGTGCTTCCGTGCACGTGTGACGTCCCAGTCTGAGACCGGCAGAAGCAACCTATCCGAGGAAAGCAGGCACGGTGGGCATGGTGCTATGAGCGTGCAGCAGGCTTGCTCTCTGCCAGTGGCCACACAACAGATCCTGGAACTGACTCAAAGCCCAGGGCTGGCTGGCAGCAAACCCCAGACTTGCTTATCTCTTACTCGGGACCTGCCTCCCCACAACAGACCTTGAAGGAGCAGGGAGAGGACTAACACAGGATCCTTGGGATCTCTTGCCACAACCACACAGGGCCTGCATGGAGCAATGAGTCAGAGGCAGAGCACTGACGCAGCCCAACAGCAGAGTGGTGCCAGCTAGCTACTTGCTGGGTTGGGCTGCCTCATTTGGCAGGAAGATCAAGGACTCAGGAATGGGAAGAAAACAAGAGTCCAGCCTGGAGAGCTAGAAGGGAGAGTCCTTCCGGGGGTTGATCTGGGAGGAGCTGGGAAGATTGTCCAGGGAAGCCCTGAAACGAGGGGAGCTCTGGGCTCCATTAGCCTCAGTTCAACTCAGCAACTCCAGGGACAGAGGAGGAGCCCCAGCAGCCCTGCTCGGTCACAGAGGGATTCATCCCATTCACTGCCAAGCCAGGCAGCTCTGGCTCGCCCCAGCAGCCTCCGGAGTCCGAGTGCCAGCAGCACAGGCCCCATCCTGGTCTCCAGAAGGGGTAAGTCAAGATGCATCCTCTGTTCTCAGGGAGGCCTCAGCCTCTTTATTTCATAGTGATCAGAAGAGCAAAGAAGCCCCAGTGTCCCCTTCTGCTCTGGTTTCCTACTGAGTTGTGTGTGGGAAAAGGAGGCCCAGCCTGCTCTCCTTCCTCTGAGGACTCCAGGGGAAAGGCTGTGCCCTCCCAGCTGCGGGAGGCTGGGAGGAGAGGGCATGAGAGGTAGGAGGAGGGTGAGCCAGGATCTCTGCCTGGTGTTGTTAGCAGCCTGGCAGTCCTGCTCCTGGCAAGCAGGTAAGTCTCCCATGGAAGGACTGAGAGGCTGAGAGCTAGGAACACCCCAGAGCCAGTTCTCAGGCCCCTCCAGCCAAGCAGGGAAGGCGAGACTTGCTCTTCCTGCTGGTTCAAAAGTAAAACAACTAGGACCCTCAAGGCAGCTTTCCCTGAACCCATTCACGCCTTCTTGATGCATTCAGAGATGCAAAAAATAAACCCTGGGCCCTTTTCTCTTCTTTTATGGCTCCTTTTGAAGGCAGAGCCCAGAGGAGTGATCCTGGGAGACAAAGAGTCTGAATTCAGGCAGAGGGCAGGGCAGGGCAGGACCTTACAGCAGCGGTAGCCTTAGGGTTGTTGGGGCCCTGGGCAAGAGAGTCATTTTGGGGGCGGCTTAATTTTGATGACCTAGAAGCAATTCAGACATTTGTTGCAAAAGTGTGGGGCCCTGGGCAGTCATCCGGTTTGCCTTCCCCACTGCTCATGGGCTGAGTCCAGCCTTGGAGTCCATAGCCTACAAAAGTTTGTGCCTCGTTAGTCAAGTGAAGGTGCTACCCTACCCTGCCTTGTGCCCTGGGGTCGCCAGTGCTGTGCAACACCCCACGCATTGTTGTCAGTCACTGGTTTGCCTCTTGATCAGAGCTGTTCTAGGTGGCAGGACCAGGAAGGACTCAGGGAACCAAGACAACCCATAAGAAGGCAGGAGGGGAGAGTCGCTCCAGGGGGTTGCAAGGAGCTGCCTGAAACTGGAGGACAGGGCTAGGCTGGGAAGAAGTCTATTTTGGCAGGATGTTGAAATGCTCTCCCCAGGTCTTCATGAGCCTCGGCCTATCATAGTGTGCTCCCTGGCTCTGCTGCCACCCTGTACGCTGCCACGTTGTCAAACCTAACCCTTCTGTATCAGAGTTTACCACTCCTGCGAAATGGGCGCCCAGAGACTTCACTTCTCAATCTGTAAAATGGGGGTAAACAGACCTTCTTTCTCAAGTGGCCTGAAAGCTAGGGATGGAAAGCATGAGGTGAAGGCCACGTTGTTATGATGGGGGCTGTTGTTTCTGAAGTGCTTTGAAATCCCTGACTGCTTGAATAGAAGGGCAAATGATTGCTATTATCATCCAGGTGATGCAACAGCATGTTGCAAAGAGGTGCAGAATATTGGGCAACCCATTGCACAATGGAAGACCTGAGGAAAAAAAACACAAGGCAAAAGCCACTTGGCGGGGTGGGGGGAGCTGTTAATCTATGGTCTAGACAGGCAGTCAGAAAAATACTTCTTCATGCATCCTCCTCCCCTTCCAAGACCCCTTGCCCCCTCTGCCTGTTTCTCAGCTGGGTCTGTTTGGTGTGTAACTAGGAAGGAGTACTGAGGACACCACCCGCTCAGACACACGGTGTAGAAACCAGACTTAACAATATAGGTGCTCGGAGGAGATGCCAAGCGTCCAGTTCCTGGACTGAAGACAACGCTGTAGAGGGAAACGCTGTAGAAGACAAGCAAGAAATAAGGATAGAAAATGACATAGGTTTGAGGTCCGGTAGCAGAGGGGAAAGCTGTCCGAGAGGCAGCAGATGGATGGGAATACTGCTGTCCCAGGTGGTAAACCAGTACAGATGGCGCCATGATCTACAATCGCGATAACATCTAGGAATCACTGAAGTTTATCAGACAGACAATAGGCCCTCCATGTGTATTTGCCCACTAGACTTTTACAGCTCAGAAACTGTTGCACGTCTACAACACAGACCATAAAAGGTTTGGAGGAGCCGCCAGAGATGTGCTTTAAGCAAAACCTCTAAATACATATTTACACAAGACCTTGACATGCTCTTTTACCGATGCATGTCTACCAGATGATCTCTTTTCAGACAGGTGTTTTTGTCTTGTGTTTCAGACAGGCTGGCATTTGGGAGGTTTCCAGGTGAATGAATGGTCTGCTCAGGAGTTTGCAGATGTTTTAGATTGTGATTTGATTATATGTATTTCTAAGCTCCCAGAATCGTGGAGATAGATGTTCAACTATAAAGATCTAGGATTTGCTCCCTGTTCTAGATGGCACATGTGTCTCCACAATAACAAGAGCAAAAAATACACAATGTATTTAGTTACAATAAATCACATGCAAATGAACACACCAACACTACGTTTTGCACAAATCAAGAGGTACAAAGACAGGCAGAGATTTTGACATGTTGTCTGTAACTCCTCTCATTGGGTACTTTCATCTAAAATTAGAACAGACAGGACCACTTTGTACTTGTCAATCACTTTTCATTCCTAGATCTCCAAGTACCTGATGCAGAGAGATCTGCGTAACGATGACAAGAATTTGACTTTATTTTAAAAGACGAGGAAACCGACACAGAGAAGTTACTCATCTGATTTCTGCAGTTGCTGAACTGCCACAACCCCTAGGAAGGTTGATGGGAGCTAAAGGCATTCAGGACATTTAAATTATAAGCCCTTGAGAGCCAGGGGTCAGTGAGTTTGTGCGTATGTGTGTTTGCACAGCATCTTGCACTATGAACTCTGATCCTAACTGGGTCGCTGGACAAGACCATAATAAAAATACTTCCTGCTCTGAGCCAGATCTTACACAGGAAGCGAGTGGCAGAGATGAAAGTAGCACTCACATTTTCTGACTCCACCCCGTGCATAATTAATTTACCAGCTCCTCTCCAGGAAAGTGTTATTTGCCACACTGCAATGAGGGTGTCACCATCCACCACCAGGAAAAGAACTTGCAGGTAAACTTTGCCGCCTTTCGCTGCGGGCTTCACCCTCACCTCCCACACCTGTAGCTCCGGCACGTTTCTTCTCCAGCTGTTAGGGAGCTGTGGGATCCAATCCCGCAATGAACCCACCTCCAGAGAGAACTCAGTTCAAATTGGTAGGACTTTTTATCTAGGAAAGGGCTCCAGGATTGGGCTATTGCATGTTTCGTGATGGTACCTGAAGACTTGGAGGAACAGGAGTCAGAAAATCCAATGAGCTGGTTCTGACAGGCTGGAAAGTCAGCGGGTCAGATAAATGCGCTCCAGCAGACCTAGCATTGTGTGCATCAGTGTCCCCGCACCGAAACACAGTGGCAGGGAGCTTTGAACTCAAACTGGGTTGATGAGCTTTAGTTCAAAGCACCCCACCACCCTTTTTCAGCACAGGGGACACTAATACACCTGACAGTCAGGTGCTTTTCATTAGCACAGCTTGCCAATTAAAGCCCCCCCCCCAGCAGGTGTCAAAATGCCTCAAGGGACTAGGGGTCCCACTGGTTGTTGAAGCTGTAGTTGATGCTGCTCTGGCCCTCGTTGCCATAGCCAGAGTCGTGCAGGTGGAGTTTCGACAGTGAGAATGCATAGAGCATCCTCAAGATCGTCCATCTGGTATCGTTTATAATGATGGGGATATGCTTTGATGGAGTGTCCAGTGGTTAGAGCAGGGTATTGGGAGCTTAGAAACCCAGGCTGCTTTGCCTGCTCTGACATGCATTCTTATGCAAATTGGCAACTCCGTTTTCCCACCTGTAAAATGGGGAGGATACCCACCAAAGCTGTGGAAGTGCTACGACGTGAAAGATGTTGTAGGCCCAGTTCTGACTGTGTCAGGCAAGGCCCCCCCCTTCAACCAGTAGATCCGCTGCTTTGGGCCCGAGGCAGGTCCCACGGAGCTTGCAATGGCTCCAGAGTCAACCCAGGATCTCAGCGACGTCCCCCCAGACGGCCACGATCGTCTCAGCTCAGAACCTGGGTCCTTTTATTTATTTTTGTAATTGGTTGTCAGAGTTTTCACCCCCTCCCCCATTAATTTGGGTGGTGGGAAACACCCAGTCACGCCTGCGCCCCCAGCCCGAAAAGCACTTTGCCCCAGGATCCCGTCCACCAGCCCGGAGCAAACTTTGGCATTGCCCCCTCCTCCGCCAGGGATGATGATGATAATAATTGGACAACGGAAACAAAATGACCATTTCCGGGCCCTCTTTCTGCCCGGCGCCGCTCCCGTCTTCATCTCAGCCCCTTGCTCAGGGCTCGGCCCTTGCAGCCGGCCTTATTTGACACGGTTGCGAGCAGACAGACGTGCCCGGCGGATGCCGCCTGAACGCTGCCTGTGGCGCCCCCCCTCCCCACCAGGCTCCCGGCAAAGCCCCCCCGCCCGGGCCCGGCGGGGGCCCTGGAACGTCTCCAGGGAACTCCGTGACGTGCCCCGGGCGGGCAGCGACGTCACCGGCGGCGCGCGGGGGGTTCCGGGGCTTCCCCCTGGCCGGGGCGTCCCCGTCCCGCGTGTCCCGCGTCCCGCTCCGAGTCGGGACGGCGGCGCGCGGGCGCGGAGCGGCCTTGCCCGGGGCCCCGCGCGGCTCGGGGGCGCTGCCCGGCGGCGGCGGCGGGAGGCCCCGGGGCTGGGCCGCGTCCCCGAAAGTTTCCTGGCCGCCCGCCGGCCGGTGATGCGCGGCTGATGGATTGCATTGTGGGTGTCAATACAAAGTGACGGCCATATTTGCCGGTGCTGCGACTGCTGTAAACAACCCAAAGTGGCTGGCAGCGCCGGGGCGGCGGGATCGCGGCCCGGCCGGCTCGGGCATGGCTCTCGGCATGTCCTACAAGCCCAGCGTGAGCTCGCACCTCCCCGGCGCGGGCCTCGGCTCCGGTGAGTGCGCGGGGGCCGCAACTTGGGCACCCCCCAAAACCGCCCGCCGACCCGCCGGCCCCGCGGGGTCCCTCCCTCCCGGCCCGGCCGCAAACTTCTCCCCGGGCCCCGGCAGGTGCGGGGTCGGGCGGCTGGTCGGCGCCCCGCGCGGCCGCTCCCCGGGGCGCCCGGCTGCTCCGGGGCGGGAGCTCCGCCGGCGTCTCAGCGAGGACCGCTGCTGGCAGCACCCTGCAAGTGCCGCGCCGCCGCCGCCCCGGCCTCCGCCCGCGCCGCGCCGCGCCGCGCCCCGGGAGGCGAGCGAGAGGCAGCGCCCGGCCCGGCCCGGCCCGGCCCCGCCGGCGTCTGCCCGCTCCGCTCGGCCGCCCTCGGGGGACGGGACGGGACGGGACGGGGCGCCCCTCGCCGGCCCCGCCAGCGGGCGGGCGTGTGCGTGAGTGTGCGCTGCGTGTGCACTCTGAGCGCGTCCCTCCAGACTGTGCCGACGCTCTGTGTGAGTGTGTCTGTGGACTGTGAGCGTGGAGGCTCTGTAGACTCTGGAGTGTGTGTCTCTAGACTCAGTGTGTGTGTGTGTGTGTGTGTGTGTAGGCTGCGTGTGTCTCTAGACTGTCTAGACTCTGTGTGCGTGTGCGCGCGTGTAGACGCTCTGTGCAGACCCAGCGTGTCTCTAGACTGTATGTAGACGGTGTGTGTACAGACGGTGTGTGTTTAGACCGTGTGTGTAGGCGCTCTGTGCAGACTCTGAGCACGTGTGTCTAGGGGGAGTGTGTGTAGACTGCGTGTGTACAGACTCCGGTAGACGCTTTGTGCGCGCGCTGCCGCGTTCCCGTGCCTGGGCCCTCTCTTGGCCCTGTCCCAAGGGGCCGTGGCCCGGAGGGGCGCCGGGGTCCCTGGGGTGATCGCTGCGTGGGATGGGGGAGCTCTGCGCGGGGGCTCCCCGGGCACGGCGCGGCGCGGCCCCGCTCTGGTTGGAAACAAAACAAAAATGGAGAAGTTGGTTTGAACCGTTTGGGTTTAAAATCCCTCCTCCTTCCCCCAGCCTGACCTGCAGGTCTGACATGAAATCCCCACAGGAAGGAGGTTCTTTAACCTTCTTCTGGCTGACGGAGGAGTGAGAAATGTTTCCCTCGGAGCTCTTGCAGCACTGCCTCGTCTGATCCCGGTGGTCGGGGTGAGTGGAGGGGACTGGGGACAGGTCCCCCTGCCCCAGGGACCGGGAGGGTGGCAGTTACAGCCAGGCTCATGGCTTTGTCCCCAGGAGAGACGTGGCTAAACGGAGTGCCAGTCCTACGACCTCTGCTTAGCTTTGTGCAAGGGGTTGCATGTCTGCGGTGTCCCAGGTGCGGACACTGAATGTGCAGCCTACCCTCGTGTCCCTGGGCTGCTTCGGAAAATCGAAGGGCTGGTAATCGAGAAGCGATTCTGGCTCGGGACTCTCGTGGCAGCCTGGTGCGGAGAGCAGCGGTGTCCCCAGAAAGCCGCCAGCAGTGGGAGCGGGCCGTCCTGGCTCTGGCTGGCACCTACGTCTCATCTCTGAAATATCTCCCGATAACTGCAGGGGAGTGAGAATTTTCTGTTGTTTTTTTGACTGGTGTCATGGAGCCAGGGCAGAAAAACGAGCCTTCACAGCTCGTCCTGCGAAAGCCACAGGCAGCCCCGCGTCCAGCGTGCTCCTGAGATGGGCCCTGGGAGCGGCTCGGAAAGTTTTCCTCCCTGCGCTTTCGTTGCTGCTGGTCTGTCGGCCTGATCTCTGCCGCTTCTGCCATGATCGGGGCATTGCATTCCTGCATGCTGCTCTTCCTCCTCTCCGCAGCTTTTCAGCAGCTGCTCTGTGTGATGCTTCAACTCTCCCTGCCTAACTTGCGCTCGGTCCTGTGCTCATTTCATCCTCGGCACCCGCCTCGTCTTTTTAAATGAAAAACGTTCTTGTCAGGATCCAAAATGGGCTCTCTCTTTCCTCTCTGTCTTCTGCCATTATCCCTCGCACGCCAGCCCTTCCTCTAGCTCCTGGTAATGCCAGCACCATGGCCTCAGGCCAAGGGAGTTAGACAAAGAAGTCCTTGCAGTTACACATATCGCATTCAGAGTGATGTGACTGCAAATGGACCCCCTCCTTGCTGGAGCCTAATTCTGGGTTTCAGGAGATTGCTTCTCTATTGTGTCTAAATTAAATGCCACCAGCTAAGAGTGGAAATCCTGGGTTTGCTTCCAAACGTTCTCCCCCCCCTTTCCTCCCCCTGCTTTATCATGCAGAGGGGACAGAAACAGGAAATCTGCCTCTTTGGCCTGAAACCAGCTCTGCAGAAGCTTCTCCCTGTGAATTCTGCATCTGCAGGGCCCAGGGGTCTGGACAGCTGCGAGTCCCAGGTAGATGCTTTGCAGCGCAGGGGTGTCTGGAAAGGCCATGGCAGCACGGCTCTGGGGGCTGGATCCTCCCAGCAGAGTTCACTCGGGCCAGCTCTACTCAGGTCAGGGGGCAAAACGGAGAGGAGCCACCCTGTGCAACAGCATTTTTAACGGCATGGTGCGGTCAGGCCACAGCCTGTCCCCCCCGACAGGCCCGCTCACTTGGAGCAACCAGCGCCATCAGACTTAGGACCATGTCTCTGAGGACAAGGGTGAGATGGTTGCACTGCCTTGGGTTTGGGGCGGGCTACAGCACAGGGCTGGGGCCTGTGTGCAGATAATAGATTTTTTTGTGGGGGGGAGAAGGCTCTTCCCAGCTCTTGGGATGCAGTGGGGGAGGAAGAAAGACATCCTCCTCTGCACGTCGCCAACCTGCATGATGTGCCGGGGGGCCTGATTCCCTGCTGGCCCCCCTGCTTTGTCTTCCTTAACACCCCAGCCAAGGAGTGTGGTTTTATACCGGGTTTGACACGCACTCTGCGCAGGTGGGAGGGATGATGCATCGTGCAGGGCGCTAACGGTTCGGGCCCCGTGTGACTCAACACCGAGCATCTCGAGGCTTTCCCTGGGGGACGCCCCTCTCTGGAGCCTGGTGGCTTGTGGTGTAACATTTAGCGCTGATGCTTAATTTCAAAGCCCACCGCTGGCAGGTGTTCAGGTAATCACAGACGCAGGCGCCCTCTTTATTCTTTAATTATATCAAAGTGAAAAATGAGTCCTGATTAATACAGGTGATGCTGCCTGCTCACATCCTCTGATCTCTCCCAGTACCTTCATCTCCTGCTTTCTCCTGTCTTCTGCATTTTAATTCCTTGCTGATGCCCATTGTTTGCCATTCTTTGGATACTGCCAAGTACTGGTTGCTCTTTGATTTCCAGCCCCTCCCCAACTAGGGACAATCCCCAGTTGATGAAACTGGTAGCTCTCCATTGATTCCAACGGATCAACTTGTGAGTGAGAGCTGAAAGTTGGACCCTGTACCTTTCTCCAAACCCCCTCTCCCCCCAGCTGCTTTTCTGTGGAACTTTTATGGCTCTGTGTTGTTTGCATTTTTAATCATTTTGCTCAGAATCTGCCCAGCCTGGGAATGGTGTTTGGCGTTACAAATTGCACTGGAAATCTTTGGTTTCTGATCCTCAAAGAAGCGGTAGCTTATCACTCCCCTTTCCCTGCCCCCTGCAACTCTCGCATCCCAGGATGGGAATGGAGCTGTTCCGAAGCATTTCTATCGAGAATCCAGAGGAGAGCATTGCAACAGATTTGACCAGGGTTTTAAAACAGGCAGCATCCTAGCTCTACACTTTGTGATGGTGAGCCTTTAAACGCAGAGTCTATTCGAACCTCCGGGGCTGTCGCTGCGTATGCAGTGTTCAATGTGTTGCTTGTGTAGCTATGGGTGGATGTGAAGGGATCGCGCCCTCGCCAACATCGCTATGCCACCCAAGGGGGCTTCTGTCAGTCTGGCGGGTGCTGTTTGGGAAAGTGATGTAGTTAAGCTCATTGGTCATATGCGGCATCTTCCCTTGGGGTCTGCAACAGCATAATGGTGCTGGCCACGGCCCATAATATAGACAAGCCCCCAACTCAGATTTTTATGCTCCAAAATCTCAAGGATTCCCTCCAACTTGAGCCAAGAGAATCTCCTTTAGCTGTGCCAGGCAGCTGAGCAGATCGAAGTCCGTCTAGCAGAGGCAGAGGGACACACGTGCCCCACCCAGTCCGCTGCGGTTTCTTGTACCATCAAGGCTCTGACTCAGATCTGCCAGAGCGTATTCCTGCCTTACCACCCTTTGCAGCGATATTTAAGACTTGGTATGGTCGCAAGTGAGCTACCAAGTGCCCTTATTCAGGTCTCATGGGGAGCGTGGGATCCGTCGTTCCTAGGACGTACGGAAAGCAAGGACACTGGTTAGTGCGAGCCAGATGCAGAGAGGTAGCTTGTCACTACATGAGTCTCTTTTGGTCTCTTTGAAGTTTAAATCAAAATGTTTGTGTACACTTGTCTTGGATTCACAGTTTAAAGACTTTAATCATTTTGCGGGCACTGTTTTTGACTGGCACTTAATTCAGTGCCCGTAATGCGATGTGTGCTCTGCAGTCTGTATTGTGTTTAAAAATGATCTGAGAAGAAACGTGCTGTTGCTGAGTTGTAACTCACTCACTTTGTCAAGGACCAAGCGAGTTACCACTCTGTGTTTCCTTTCCCCGATAGGAAAGGAAAGTGCTGGGGGTACTGACAAGTATTTTGCACTCTTTAAAAATAAAAGCTGGGAGTCACAAAACCTTGCCTGAGTATCCCCTGGCTGCGTGTGATGTTAACTTGCTTAAGAATGCCACAGTCACGAGCTGAAGTCCTGCAGCTTAAGGGAAGATCTGGCAGGATCTTTGACTATCAGGGTAGCGAATATTGTAGCTTTTGGGGATCTTCTGTTTGTTTGTGTGTAAAAGAAATGGCAAGCCTAACTCTACTGACACTAGGGCCCCCTCTCCACAACTCGGCCTATGTCAGGGGTTCAGAAGTGGGGGGCACAAGGGGACTTGGTAGAGATTAAAATCAGGGCCACCCCTTTGAGCCCAAATAGTTTTCCTTAAGGTGCTTGGAGAGATGCAAGAAGATTGGGGAGGACACATGGAGCGAGCGGCCTCTAGTTCAGCAGTTCCAGTCCTGTCCGTTGCGCTAGATCAGCCCGAGAGCCGTTGGCAGAGATGCTTATGTCCATGGGACATCGCTTATGTTCTGGACACACCGAGTCCGTGGGTCTGGGGTGCAAAGAGCTGTTCTCACTTCCTCTTTGGGCACCGAACCCTGGTTCAGCCTGGTGGGCATGGAGAATGGAACCAGGCGGAGTCCACAATTCGGGCCTGTGCCCTGGGGGAGATCCCAGCTCCTGGCGTGTGGGCACTTGCAGGGAGGCAAATAAGCTGTGGAAAATCCCCAGGCAGAATGGCTGAGACTACCGCCCCGTCTACAAGCACGCTCCAGGGCTTGATGCTCTTTTCACCTAAACCCATTTCACTCTGGTGTCACTCGAAAACATCCAGCAGAGTTATTCCTGGTGCGCGCTAGTGTTCAAAGACAGGCTTGGGTCTGTGTATTTAAAGCGCTGTTTTTTCACTGAAGCACAAGCTCCTGTGGGCTAGCTTCTGGGTGCTGCGAGGTAAGAGAGTATGCAGGCAATTCCTGCAGAAAAACCGGTGCAAATCTGCCCTCGTTTACCTTGCAGTAACTGGTCTGGGTGCACAGGTGCATTAAGCTCCCAGTTGGTCTGTTTGCATTCAAAACGCAATTTAAATAGGAGTTGCCTCGTGTGTGCGTGCGTGCGCACGCGTGCGGAATATATAATGGGACTGACATAAGGCCTGGTTCCAGGCCTCTCTAAGTCAACAAGATCTTCCCATGTACTTTAGAGGATGCTGAGTCAGACTTGCAGACAGCAGCTGGGAATGACAGGATGGAGAAAGTGGGTGAGGAAAGAACGTGTCGGATTCGGAGGGTGTCTGAACCTGTTGCTCTTTCTGAGCCCCTGATGACACCATCAGCCACTCCCGCGCCTCTCTGTCTGTGTCTTGTCCTGCTAAGCCCCTTCACTCCAAAATTGCGACGTGGTCTTGAATTGTGAGTCTGAGAGCAAAAATATGTACATCTATTTGGGGCCTTTTGCTAAAACTGTTCTTTGCCCTTTAGTTAAGTACAATATTGGCACAAGAGCAAAACAGATATAAATTAACCATGAATAAATTTAGTGTGACAATCCGGGAAAGGCTTCCAGCCATCCAAGGAGTGAGCTTTTGGAACAACCTCCCAGTGCAAACAAAATAAAAATCCCTGACATTTATTTTTAAGATGGAGCTTGAACAGTTGTTGGATGGGATTCTGTAACGTGACTGCAATCGCAGGCGCTCGCCCCTGCGACCCACGAGGTCCCTTCCAGTCCTGCATTGCTGAACTTCTCAGGTGCATTTGAGTTGCATGTTCAAGCAGTTCTCTGCAAACTGGAAGGCTAGAAATGGCCTTTTAAAAAGCTGAGATTTCCACAGAATTGTGTTACTCTTAACGGCTGGGTCTTAAAGAACAATCAGCTATTACATGGTTTCTGGTATGTTAGGCCTGTGTGTCGATCTGTCTAGGTCTAGAGGTGCAGCACTGAGCTGATGTATTTGTGTTAAAACAATAGCCAGTCCTCTACTGGGTGGGATCAATAGGATGAAGTGACCTCCAAGGCACCACCCCAGTTGGGGAAGGCCCATCACCTTGAGCTCAGTTGGGCTAAGGTGAGGAGTGGATTTGAGTTGTGTCCTCCTTCGCCCGCCAAGAACGTATTTCGGGCTGTGGTGAGAGCCATTCCAACTGGCTTCTTCCCCAGTACTGGCCGAGGAAGACGTCTGCAGCGGCCAAGATTGAAGCCACAGGGGGCTCTGGAGATGGCATCAACACCTTCAATGGGTTGAGGTGGCCAGAGCCGGTGTGATAGTCAGCCCTCCTGGCAGGTGTATCGTTCCTATCTGCACAGCCCAGACTTTGGGAATATTTTGCACTGAAAATGGCAAAAAGAGGTGGATTTGTATTTTGCTTGGATTCCTATTTCTTGGACTTCCTGGCCCACGTGGTGGTTAGCAGCCAGCACAAGTGAGCATGAAGTGAATCAAGCTCGTCTTCCAGGCTACATGAACGTGGCATAGCTAATTGGAGAGCAAGTCCTCTTTCCAGTAGACCTACCCATCCATGTCTGGACCTGATAGCATGGGGCTTGCTGGCTTGATTTTTCCTGCCAGTTAGAATGGCAGTGCCCGGGTTAGGTGATCCGAGACGGGCAGGTGTAGGTGGGGTTAACTGAGCAGCCTCACTCATCGACCTTTGAGGGAGGCTGAGGAAAAGCTAAGGTCCATTACCCTGTCGTGCATGAAGCACCCCTCAGCCGAGCTCGTTATCAGGATTGCAACCTCCTCCCAGACAAACCAACTCTCATTTCTGTTCCTTGTGAGGAGTCCCACCCTCCAGCTGGGTTTGACTGGCACAGCGTCTGACATGGGCGTTCGCCGTGCACACAGCGCTGGCATCACAGCCAAGTCCAATCCCTCTCTTTGTTCTGCGTGCCGGCTGCTGCTGCTGTTGCTGATAAAGTGGTTGGCGCATGGCATTATGTCTTATTACATTTTTGATGCAGACTGCAAAGAAACAGGTAAACTCACCATGGTTACCACGATCTGTCACTTGGCAGGACATTCTTTACTCAGTAATGGCCTCTAGTGTCTGCATCCCAGCTCTGCATATGCTAGGGGGAGAGTAGACAATACAGCATTTCTGGCTGCTCAGGTGGCAGCACTCCATTGATCCGATTACTAACAAAACGAGATGGGAACGGGTTTGATGGCGCTGAAATTCCAGTCCTGGGCTTCTTTCTGTGGCTGTCCGACGGGCTCAGGCTGCTAGCATAGTCTCCTTGTTTGTCTTATATTTCTTACTTTCATGCTAATGAAACGAAGCTGCCATGCAGAGACCAGCGACCTGGTACTGCAATGCCTTATTGTCAGCTTGCAGACCTGTGCAACTTGACCAGGCAGGCATCTTGCTACAGATTTACTGCTCTGTCTCCCGTATAAGGGGCATGTACTGGTTTTTGGGGTTTTTAAAATTTTCCATATGTTCCTTGTGTCATCTTGACCTTTGTGCAGACTGGGAATGTGGCTTGGTTTTAATGTGGTCTGAGAAGATCAATAACATGTCTCTTCTGTATTGCTGTTAAGTAGCAGCCAGCTGTGATGACTTTGGTAGGTTCCTGTTTCTTTGACTTCATGGTCCACGTGGTGGTTAGCAGCCAGCACAAGTGACTGGGGTCAGGGCACTTGTATTGTTCTCCAAAACGATTCAGAGCCTGAGCTTGTGAGCACGGATTCCCAGGTGTTGTGTTTATTGCTGTGAACTGTCGGACTGACTTCAGCGAGATTGTTCATAATAGTTTGACAGCAAGCCTTTGTAAGAGGAGACTTGGCTTTGTGGGCTTGGGGAAAGTCATGTCACCTGCCTGTATCCCAGTTTTCCTTTCTGCAAAACCGGTGCAGTCACAGGCAACTCTTTGGGCAGGCAATGGGGCATGTGCCTCCCCCCCACAACTGGACACTTCTGTGGGGAGTCGCTGATCACCACCACCGGCTTCTGCAGGTGGTCACCGCTTGCCACCCTGCCGCCGATGCTGCCACCCACAAATTGTGCCCCCCCCATCTCGGGAGGCACCAGTTGTTCGTGGGTGCAGTCAAACCCTGCTGCCTTGCACGGTGTTTGTAAAGCCCTCAATTCTTGGAGAAAAGATGTTGCCTCCTGCACAGTTGCACCCTGGGTGGTGGTTATAACTTCATACGATTGACTCAGAAATATTGGTTAAGAGCTGGATGTAGAAATCTTGCAATGAACGGTACGTGCCTTTTGTCGGCAACTAATATTCCACAGCGTAGGAATAGAAAACACAGTTGAAAAGGTCCTGATGTCTTCAGTAGGGAAGAGAAGTGTCCTTACCTTGTGTCAGCCGAGGTTCGATTGCCAGCTGGGTGTGACATCTTTGTGAAGACGAGGCAGTTCAGATTTTTCATGTGAGTTGGCAGATGGAGGTAAAGACTACGTGAGAGCCTGCCATTTGTCTGAACTAAGTAACTGGCATGAAAACTGCAACCTGCCTTGACTAGGTTATTATGCCCCAGTAGCCAGCATGAGGGGAGAACACCCCTTGCTCTGGGAGCAAACACAAGGCCATGACAATACCCTGGGATTGCTGCAAAAGCAGAATGATTCTGCCAAAAAATATCCCTTTTGCACTCAGGCTTGTCTCTGACACTTTGAACTCTGGCCTTGTGTTTCCTCTGATAGCATCTTTCCAGGAAGAAAAGAAATCGGGATTAAAACACTCGGCAACAAAAATAGCACGTTATAAATTGCACAACTTCCGATCCTAATACTGTAGCTTGTCTTTTAAATGGCAACCAAGGTAGGCAAACAAGGCGCATGTCTCCCTTGGGAAGTCAGCGGAAGTATCCCTTGGAGGGAGGTTATAGGAGAGGGACCTGTCCATCAGAAAAGCAGTGTTGGGTCTGAGTGGCCCCTGGGGGAAGAGGACAGGGAGGAAAGCAACAGTAGGACCCAGGAGCATTTGATGAGGAAAAGGAAAGCAAAGGAGTAGCTAAAACCTATTGGTATAAAGCCTCTTTGAGTCTGCTTTTGCAGTCCCTGCTGGGCCAGAAGTCATAGTGAGGCAAGGCTCTGAACATGGGCAGAGGTGTGCGTGCGTGCGTGTGTGCGTGTGTGCGTGTGTGCGTGTGTGCGTGTGTGCGTGTGTGCGTGTGTGCGTGTGTGTGTGTGTGTGTGTGTGTGTGTGAGCGTGTGCTTAATGGTGCATTTTCCTGAAAAGGATGGATGACAGATGATCGAGGAGGCTGTTTCAGTGGGAAGATAAGGAGACAAGATGGATGGGTGCCATTAGTAGACTGTAAAGGGGATGGTGTTTGGGTCTTTAAATCAGGGGGATCTGATGCTGGATTTGTATCCCGTACATCCCTTTGAACAGTTTGTGGCCCTTTAGGAAAAGGGGGAAATGATTTCCCACCCCCATTTCTCTCCCAAACACATTAAGAACAAAGACACAAATTTAAAAAACCCACAACGATTTTGCCATTGGTGGGACAGATCTTTGATCAATCACCCTGGCAGAACTCATTAAGGAAGGGCCTGTTGGTTAGTTTAAAAAAGCCACATTGATTGATTAATGTAATCCTAAAGGAAACACTGTTTTTGAAGGAGGGTGGGCTTGATGGAGAAGTTCCTGTGCTGTATGAATATCTCACCTTGCTCTCTTCAGAACAAGTCACCCTCCAGAAGCTGCTATGCTTGATGCAGTCTGTCTTTGTAAGGAATTAACTATTTTTTAACCAAACAAGGAGCATTAAGCCAATAATTGCTTCTGTTAAGATCCACATTGGGATTTATTGTCCCCCAAAGTAGTGCCTCAGCCAGTAGACACTTTAGGAGACCGTAAAGCCTGATAGTGAAAAAAGTAAATGTGTGTTTTATATTGAGACTGTTGTATTACAGCAGTGTCGCCACCCCCTGAAGTCTGGAAATCTTAGGAAACATTAGAACTTAACAACCAAAAACCCCCTCAAACTGGGTAGTTTTACATTACTTTGGTTTATTTTTGCATGGTGCGACCTGACTGGTTAGAAGGGTCTGACATCACAGAAGAGGGTAGAAAATAGCAACAGTATTCACTGCTGATGTCACACAATGAACAGAGGGACCCAGACACTTCATCCGATTGCCGCCAGTTCTGAGTTGTGGTCCTGGCAGTGAGGGTAATTTTGCCTTGTCCACTTGATGACACTTTGAGATGTAAAAATTGATCGTAATCTGTGCTGTTAAATTGAAAATAGCTTGGTGTTGGACTTAATTTGTAGGGCATGAGCAAAAATACAGCTCCTCTGTGTTTACAGTAAGTCTGCAGAGCAACCTGCAATGCTATACTGGACTTCCCTTGAACGAGTGCAAATGCTGTGGCTAATGTTACAGCCTGCACTGTTTTCAAATGTACAGTAGCTGTGAAAGGACTGCGATGCTAATCATTGGTACGGTTTCCAATGAATAGTGTGACTCTTAATTGACGTTAGTGGGCTGGGAGAAGAAGAATCAGGTTACGGTTTAAAAAAAGGAGAAAAAAGCCCACTAAACTGAGTCCTAATGTGTATTGACTAATCCATCTTTAGCTAATAAGTCTTGATTTAGTTTTTTTTTCTCTTGGAAGCTGGAAGCGTTCACTCTCCCTCCACAAGTATGGCCACATCTGCACAATACAGACAACTTATAAATGACTACGGACCACCGTCCCTAGGCTACACACAAGGGATGCAGGTAACATTCAAATTTTTTTTGTTTTGATCTTTCTGGTGACAATGCCCTTGCTCAAGCTAGTAAATTGTGGGCTGTTGTCCATGTGCCCTCTCCAGGGCTCGGAAATAAAATCCAAATGGCAAACAGAGTCATTACATGCGTCCTCATGTCATACTAGAATAATTATAATGCTCATCAGGGATTAGTTAATAGCTGCCCACTAGCCTCTGCTTTTCTGACTCATGGTGAACCACGATGCGAGTTGTGTTCCAAGACAAAGGTGAGGATATAAAATGAGGATAGCTCGTGATCTGATGTTCAGGGCTGAAACCAACTCAACACTTACTGTGTTACAAATAATGAATAGTAGCAGTATTGCATTCCTAATTGTTTTCTGTGGGTAATTTACAATTTTCAGTGTTCTGCACTGCATGAGCCAAGCCTCTTTGTCGGCTGCTGCAGGGATCTAACTTCCCACTTCGGGGCAGCTTCTAATGTTTAACAGGGGGAAGGACGCTTTCTTTTGATGTGTAAACCATTTTCTTGTAATTGTGTCCCACTAACTCCCCCCTAGTTCAACTTATTCTGTAAACGTTTTTCTGCCTGTACTTGTACTTAGAGTACAGAAAGTGAAAAGTGTGGTGGGGAGAGAGAGGAGGGGGAGAGGCTGTAACAAGGGGGTTGCATTTGTTAACTCTGTTTGCAGTGCTGTCTAAATTAAATGCTTTACAACCCAAGGCTCCAGTCCTGCAGTTGGGTGAGAAGAAATAATGCACCTGAGCAGCATCTGATTACAAAAACAGGAGCTACAGCTGCATCATGTTCATAGCCTTCTAAAATTGGAGTGCAAATGGCCAGGACAAGCTCTGTGAAATAGTTGCTCTTTCCAGCTGTTTGTTTTTCACTGTGTAACTCAGATTAACTTCTTTCAAACTGTAGGGTACCAGCAGCAGTCAAGTACCACAAAGCAAATATGCAGAACTCCTAGCTATCATAGAAGAATTAGGAAAAGAAATTAGACCCACGTATGCGGGAAGTAAAAGTGCCATGGAGAGGCTAAAACGAGGTAATTTTTACTAGACATGTAAAACATATCTGTCTTCTCATGTATATTGCTTACAGATTGTTTTCGGACAACCGCAGAGGGCAGACATTTGAGATGTCTTAACTTAGTTAAGTTAGTTAACATAGACGATGGAATCACTGACATCTATCAAGAGAAACCAGTGCATGGCACAGAGAGGGCTCCAAGTTAGCATAACTGCCCAGCCCCTCAATGTGTCTCTGTTTCTGGTAACGTCAGGCATAACTACAAGGCAAACTTACTAGCAGGGCCGTCCCTGGGGGGCGGTGAATTGGGGCAGCCGCCCCAGGTCTTGTGCTCTGGGGGGCCCCTGCAGACAGTGCCATACAGGACAGTGGCATACCAGCTTGGCTGTGGCCACTGCACACTGCCAGCTCTGCCGTGGCTGCCATGCACCGCTGGCTCTGTGCTCTGGCCGCTTGCCGCCCCTGCCCCCTCATTCACCACCCCTGGCCCCACATGGGCTGATATGCTGTATGCCCTGCACACCCCTAGGGATGGCTCTGCTTACCAGGCAAAACGGCAGTGCCCTTGAACACAGCATGTTGCTCTGCCTGAATTATCTCCTGGCCCTGAAGCAGTAGCTGCATCTGTGCAGTGCTGCAGGTGGGTTCCTTAGCACAGGAAAGGACTAATCGGCCCTGTCACTCAGCACTGATTAGCCTGCCTGAAGCACCACGTAGATGCAGTTGTCGTGGGGAGCAGTGCAGTGTGCGCGTGTGAGGATGCTGCTGCCTGGGGTGGTAGGTTTGCTGTGTAGACATGCCCTTAGTCACGTAGGGTCTCTCCTATAGACTTCAAACCACAAATCAAAGGGTCTGTGTCACACCAGAGAACTGTATTCAGCCCAACAAGCCTTAGCTGAACGAGGTTGTGTCAGTGACTTGTATGTTAAATGGACAGTAGAGAAAAAGGTAACATGCACTTGAGTAGTACAGCAGTACGCTGCAGCAGCAGCTGGCGTCTTACTCTCTCCTGCCCCCAAGTTTGTGATGCTTAGACTCCCATGCGCATTGATAATTGAACATAATTACATTGAAGGGAGCCAGAGGCTCCTGGGGTCTAAGGGCTCCGTTAATTAACTCTACAGCTTCCTTCATACAGCTAAAAGGGGTCACAAACGTCTTTTCCTGGCAGCAGAGGGGAAACGAGACTGTCTATATCTCCCTCTTCAGGACCCGTGGGAGGGACGTTCCTGAAGGAATGGGGGCACTCTGACTGCTAGTGTGACCCGTGAGGGCGTACGCAGCCGAGTGTAGTTTCCCAGGCTGCCGTACCCTGTGGCAGCAAGGCATAAAGCCTTTTCCTCCCCTACTTCAGCTGCTTTGATCCATGCACTGAGCTTGGCTCGTACATTCAGACTGAAGAGAGTATGTGTTTGTAGCAGACATAACTTCACCACCTTGCAAATCCACTCTCCGCTTGCCCAGGACTACAGAGGTTTTATTTAAAGCTCAACCGTTAATGGGGGAGTAATATATCTGCCATGACATGCAATAAAATGACTAGTAGCTGTTCTGGGAAAGGATGCTATAAAGTCTGCTGAAAAGTGATAAGTGGAATCTGGCTGGACTAAAATCAATGTTGCAGGAGTCACTTCTCTCTTGCATTGGCTGAGTCAATGTCAATAGATCAAGAGTGGCAATAGGCTAATAGGACAACTTGGGAGAGGTCTGGCAAGATGCAGACTGTTAGCGTGAACATCACCTTTACTTCAGCTGCTTGTAAGAGGAAAGTGAGTCGTGCTTTTGGCTATCACAGCAAATGTTTGCACAGCATGGTTTGAAGATCGAGGCCCTGTCTGTAATGCTGGTAGGTGGCTGTGCAAGTGGCTGATTAACTTGCTAATTTGCCAACGCTGCAAAAATCTACGCCCAGGAGAGGGAATTAACACGTGTGCACGTGCTTGGGTGGTTTGCAGCAGTGGAAAGGCACCTGACATACATGCCTCTTCCAGAATAGGACTCCTTCCCACTAGTTTCAAAGCCCACCCATGTTATTAAGATATAAAATCAACTAATCCCAGTTTCCAACATAACTCAGGGGACTGGACCTGTGCTGCATATACTAGGCACCTTGACACCTAATGTGCTGCCTGGAGTATGCATCAGCCTTTCTAGACAGGACGCAAATATTTGCGTGTAGACACATAACTCTTTTGCAGAACCTTTCACTGTAATGACTTAATGAACAATTCTTCCTTTGGGGACTGTAGCTGGGACCTAAAAGTCTCTGGATTAGCAGTTCTGTGAAGGCAGAGTACCCTGCCTGTAAGGTTTCCCTCCTGTTAAGGAACAGGAGGAGTGAGCTGAGAAATCAGCCTAATCTCTCTTGTTGTACTGCCAAAAAGTACCCTTCTCTGCTGTGGGTAAATCTGGCTATAAAATATCTCTTGTTCCCAACACAAGCTGAGACTTCACTGCTTTTAATGACACTGGGAGCTTGAATCTAGATTGGCTGCTGGTATTATACCAAGGCTGGGATTTTTCAGAACTCAAGGGAGTTAAGCTCCTGGAAATGTTTCAGTTCAAATCCACTGGATCTGAGCAAGGGTAGAGGCCAGTGCTTAAAACGATGATGGCAGTCTACACTAAAACTCTCCTGGCTGGAGCTGCCCCAGTGTTACTAAAAAGAGGAAATCACTACAGAAGCTTCCCTTCTCCAGACACCACTCCTTGCAGGGGGCTGCTATTATGGCTTAGATTTTCCAGACACATCCTCTCAGAGCAAATACTACCTCAGGGTTTGATAATCTCACTAAAAAATAATCACTAGTCAAATGACAACTGTGCAAGACCCCCACTTTTAAAGGTCAGGTTTCTAAATGTAGATAGGCACAAACTTTAAATCTGACTGAATGTGGAGCTGCCACCTTTAGGGGGCTGAGGACTTTGGTCTGGACCCCCTTCAAACTTCAGATGCCAATTTGGGGGAGAAAAACTTCTTAGCTGTGGTGGTTTGTGGGGGGTGGGGAAGCTGCCTTCCCTAAGGGGCATTGTGGAAGCTTTGCAAGTTATTTTAGAATGGAAAGGCTGTTTTTTTTTTCCCTGTGAACTTTCACTTCCTTAGTTGGCACCTGGATGAGATGCTCAAAAATGTACAATTCTTTTGCAGGCATCATTCATGCTAGAGGATTAGTTCGAGAATGCTTGGCTGAGACTGAACGGAATGCAAGATCCTAGCCCACTAATTCAGTTAAAAGATTTTCCACCTCTTTACAAAGGAAGAGTACTAGTTATTCCCTTGGTGACTTTCAAAACATTCAGATAAATCCTTTTATTTTGAATGTTTTATGTTCCTTTTTTTGCCCTTAAAAATGTAGTTAAGAATGAGAAAAACAAGGATTTTTTTTCAACTGACAAGGTTTTGCATTTTTTTAAGATGTTAAACTCCCCAAATTATTTCTAAAGATTGTTGAGGCTGAACTGCATGCAAAGGAATGCTTTCTATCCCTCAGGCTATACTTCACTTCCCTTCCTATTCAGCCGCAGTCTCATTCTTTTTTTTTTTGCCTATTCACGTAACCCCAGATTGTCAAACTTCCATCCTTTGACATAATTTCCAAGGATTTTTTTTAAATAAATGCAGAGATAGCACGTTTTACCTAGTAGTCTGCTATATCACACAGTGTCATACAGCATAGATTCCCGCTTAGAAATAACCCTTTTTTTGCATAAGCATTTGCATGATTGTTAGTACTTTGGAGTCCATTTAAAGTGCATGAGTTATACAGGAGGCAGGGCAACCTATTAAACAATAACAAGGTCCCAGAAAACTAATTTTCACACTAAGGCTGAAGATTTCAGTTGCAAGTTTGCCAAAAAAAAGAAAAGAAGAAAAAAAACAAAACATTCTGGATAAATGACTAAAACTGTTATTTGCATCTTTGTATGTATTTATTACTTGATGTAATAAAACTTATTTTCATTAACAATTTGTATTAAAACCATGTAGAGTGCCTTTAATCCACCTGATGTTAAATGTACGAAAGAACCTGGTTAGATAGGTAAAGGTTTAACTTCCACGTGTAAGGCTCAAATCTGGGATCAGAATAGAGAACACGACTGCACACAGCTAGAGATGCTCCGTCCATGGCATAGTTGGATGCAGGCAGGCAGTCCCTGCAGGAAGAAGGTAAGGCTGTTTGCTGTCTCTATTCCTCTTCCTAAAGAACAACTAACCCACTGCACCCACAAACCTTCTTAAGTGCCACAAATGTCCTTTTGGAAGCCCTCTCCCTACCCTTTCACTGCTGGAGCATAGCTTCTTGTAGCAATCCATGGTACATGCATGAGAGATGATACAAGTTCCAGGCATGACTACATTTTTCTTCTTTAAGAGGAAGATCAGTCGAACATCTCTGGATTCAAATCAGCATTTATGTGACAACACACTATAACTACTTCCCAATCAAATAACACTAGAGACATATTTCAAACAAGACTGAGGACCCTTTGAGGTAAAGTTCATACACGTAATAAAATGTTCTGTTTTGCTATATCAAAACTCTGCATGATAAATGAAGCTGTGAATGTATTACTGAAGGTAGATGTTTAGTATACAATGGAAACCCAAAGAAAGGTGACTAAGACTAAACACAATTTCATAGACTTCACAGACATTTGGGCTAGAAGGGACCTCGGAAGATCAGAGTCCAGCCCCCTGCCCCAGGGGCAGGAAGTCAGCTGGGTTCATAGGATTCCAGCAAGAAAAACATCCAAATTTCTCTTGAAGGCATTCAAGGTAGGTGCCTGAACCACCTCTGGGAGCAATCTATTCCAGACCTTGGGGGCTCGGACAGTAAAGAAATTCTTCTTACGTCCAGCCTGAAACAGTCACGGAGGAGTTTTGTCTTCCCTTGGGGTGTTCTGGTAAGCAGACGTTCCACCAGATCCTGGTGAGCACCCGATAAACTTACAGGTGGGAAAGGGACTGTGTTGCTTAAGAATATTTAAGATTAAGTCCTTTTTCTCTCCACAGTTGATTTTTCAGTCTACAGTATCCTCCACTTCTTTGTGTAAGAACAAGGTATTATTCTATTGCTGGTTTATTTGATATCCTGTAGTTTATGAAGGCAATTCTGACTTCAGTAGGAATACTGCCTGTGCAATGATTATGGGTTGTCCTATGTTTTAGTGATGCCCTCATCTTTGTGTAGAGGAAACTTAAGCATCAGACTAAAAGAGATGATTATATGCCTAAATCCTCATACTCTGAAAAGACTATTCTTAGTCTATTGTGTTTTTTCTTATTCCGTCTCCATGGACTATGTAGAAGACAAAAATCAGTAAGATGCACGGCAACAAGGCCTAAGTGATTGTGTTGCTTCTTTTACCAAAACTGCCTTAAACTCAGCATGAATAGTTGGTTAACTGTTGAATGTGGGGAATGAGGCAGTGGATTGAGGCTGAAATGTGACTGTTGTTAGCCAGTGGTTAAATGCCTTGTTTTTTGCTAATGGATGCTCATTCATTACTCAATATTTTCAGTAGTGTTTGGGAAGTCCTATGGCATCAAAATGATGGAAAAATTAACACACTTGCTGTTTTCAGGGGAACTGGTAAAGTCAGTCCTTCCTCTAAGTAGACATATCACTTCATTCACAGTTCCTTGTTCTCCAGTTCTTGCATTTCTTTAAATTGTTTTTTCCTTTCCAGGTTTTCCTTTGCTTTTCTTTTCTTCTCTTGCTTTTTGTTCCCTGCTTCCATCTTCTCTTTGAAAACATCACTATCTTCACCTTTGTAAAATAGGTCAACTTTTTCTTGCAGTATCCCTCTAGCTCTCTTTCGGTTCAGCTCCACTGATCTAGTTTGATGACACTGAAAAAATACAGTTGGATATTTTTTATTTTGAATGTAATTTCACTTAGAAACACTTTTTTCCTTTTATTATGTATGTTGTACTAACATAGGGTCTGATCTTACAGCCCTCAACTCATGGGCATTACTGCATCAACTCCCCTCTTCCTTCCCCCGAACCTGGGAAACTAATATTTGACGTTTCAGAGTTATTAATGTAAGTGCACAAGCAAAAAAGAAAACACCTGTCATAACAGTTTCTGAAGGGTTATCAAGTCTCTCTCTTTAACATGATAATGAGCTTCAGAATCATTCCTCAAATAATATATTTCATTTGAACTAGTAATCAAAATAATGGTTTCAAAGAACTGGCCTCTCTGCTACAGCAGTAAAAAAAAAACAAAAACAAAAAACCACCACAAAGAAGCAACACACACACACACACACACTCCCCTGCATTTACTGGCAGCTAGATAACACAATGCTCAGGTTTTTGAGGTGTTTAATATTTAAGGGATCCTGTAAGTCTGACCCCCTGCCTTCTTTCTTCAAGACATCCTGAGCTTCTTTTTATCCCTAGCTTTCTGTGATTCTGTAGTCTAATTTTAATAAGGTGGCCTTAAAAATGCTGGAAAAATAAAGCAACATACAGCAACTGTAAATATCAAGACAGAAAAGTTAGAACTTTAGGATTTTATATTGGCTTAAACCACTAGTTCGCAGCTTTGCCAGCAGGCTATTACCAAACTTCTTTACCACGCAAAACACTACCACATAATTACCTTGACTACAATCCCAGATGGAATGTGCTTCAAGACAACACAGTTGTTTGTTTTATTAGTTGCTTGGCCTCCAGGGCCACTACCTCTTACAAACTGTTCTTCTAATTCTGTCTCACTTAGTGCAAGAAGATCACGAGAAGTCTTCTTCCCTGCTACTTGGAAGAGAGGCACAGACTGCCTGGGTGATAAAAACAGTTGCTTCCTCAAAGTCCATGGCCTCCAAGATACTACACCTATTTTAGGCAGCCAGGTCATAGAGTAAAATAAGCCTAAATCGTTCATAAAGAATTGGAGACAAGAGTTCCCCTTCAATAGAACCTGAAATAGAAAAAAAAAAATACAAATATTGTTTTAACATTATAATACATCTGCGGCTATTGTAGATAATACACAGGCACTTCATGTTAATCTAAAGTATCCTATAGGATGTTGCAATTTGCAACGAAAGTGAGACTCTGAAATAGTAAGAATTCAAACAAACTGATGTGAGGCTGCAACGTTCTCTCTTAAACTAGCCAAAAGTTAACCTGCTACTCCTAACAGGGATCTGTATAATGGCAACAAGTTGAGAAGAGACTAAAAGGTGTTTGCACAAAATATGTAAATTTGGGGGCGTTCCTTAGTTCAGGTGGAATACAAACTACTTGCAATGTCCTTGTAGCTTTTCAGGACTCTACTTTTTAAAGTGGTCCAAAGTACCAGTTGCATGAAAGGCAACATGTTATGGGTTAAATTCTAGCTCTACTAAAATATTTGGGGCCAGAATACTTCCTCATTAAGTCTCTGTCACTTAGGTAAGAAGAGGAGGTTAAGCACACACCTACAATCAGATTAAGCCTCCCATTGAGTCCACATTTGCTTTTGCTGGCAGTGGGAGGCATAATTCTACCCTCACAGAATACCTTTGCTGTCCAGAGGGAGGACAAGTCCTGGTACAAAGACTCTGTTGGGTCAAGGAAGGCAGGTCTAAGTCATGGCAATACCAGTAGAAGCCCTCCTGCTGGAGGATTCCTGGGAAATGCAGTAGACTAGCACATCCCCAGCCGACTCTCCTGTACTACTTCAGTAATGCTGGCTCTGCAACGGGGCAAGACTACAACTCCCCACCATGCTAGCACAGACTGTGGAATGAATCTGTCCCACAGACCAGATGATTTCAGGAGAAGGCCCAATCAAACCAAAACTTGAGCACTTTGTCAGGAGTTGAACAGAAATGGTATATTCAAGATTATGACAAACATCCCCAGCTTTTCTTGCACAAGAACCCTGGGCACATGCGTGTTTCTTTGCAGATATCAACACTTTCTGCCAGGAGCCAGTGTATAACTAAGGTGACCCAGCTAATGAGAACTCAATTTAAGTTTCTTTGCAGACTACAATAAAATTAGCTAAAAATTTCAAGTTAGTGACACAACGGCAATGAAAACCAGCCTAGGCTTGTCAAGCAGAAAATGACTCTTTGCTAGATAATAACGTACCTGGCCGAGAGACCTCCAAGCATCATGTAGGTGGTACAGAAAGCGACTGAAGTTAGCAGTTTGGCTGATGACACATTATACTGACTGTACTAAAACAAGGCCCTGTTATCTTTCAAATAAAATACAAGGGTCATTACCAACCAGAACTTTTAATACTATGCAGGACTTTTTGGGTGATCATAAATCACATTACTCAAGTTTCAAGAAGGAGCAAAATGCATTCTACCTCTATGAATTTCACTTGCAAAAAAGTTAATTTTCATTTTCTATTCTACACTGCTGTGTCATGTGGTGCTAAAGATATGTTCGACCCCCCAGACGGAAGCATTTTGATGCTGGATGATAATAACTTTCTACCTATACCCTGTACAATTTTTACACAAAACACCTTGGGGTGGTTTGGGGACAGAAATAATACTGCATTAATGATTAATATCTCTACAAAAACCAAATAGAAATGACACTGTGATCACTAAACAGAATATTTTACAGCGTCACCACTTAGCTCAAGTTTACAAACAGAAAACAAACTTTTTTTTTGTTAAACTTAAAAAATTCGTTTGATCCCATCTCCAATTTTGTAAGTATATTGGAGTACCATATTACTTATAGGTCTTTGCTGTTACAGTCTTTGTTGGCTCTACTAAAAGTGTTTCCCAGATTTGTCAATTTTATTCCAGACTAATCTTGTTGCTGTGGTGTTTAGCACTCATCTGACTGATGGGACTCTACTCCCGAGTAACTTTCCCCTTCCCAGCCCTAGACCTACATCAAAACTGGTTCTTTCAGAGTTTAAAACAAATTGATCATGGAGCAAATGAGCTTGAAGGATGGAAATACACCGCCCTGTCCAGGTCAGGGCTTTGATGCGTTCAGACAGGTGAGCGTGGGAAGGACTGTGCAGGTGACTTCGATACCATTTATTCTTCCAAATGAAAAAAACCAATTTGATGGTACAGTCTATGGGTTTAAACCCAAGAATAAAGGGCTTTCATATGCAAGCCACCTGCTCCACACTGCTTTTAAAAGTGTGTTAGCTCTCTAATATCTGTACCTCCTTGCAGGAGAGAAGTATTAAGGGAATGAAAAAGATACTCCCCACCCCCAAACCTTACTGTTGTTACCGGCCACTTGGTGGCACTAGCAACTAAATGATGGATTTTGTTGCAAAATTTAGGGGCTCCCTAAAGTGTGGGGCCCAGGTTTGCCCCCCCGCTAATGCTGCCACTGCTGTGTGGTTTGCAACAAGTGTCCAATTTGCTGATGGGTCATGAAAGTTAACCCTCTAAGGGCCCCCCCGCACTTCAGGGCCTGCCCCCACATTTCGCAATTAGTGTCCAACTTGTTGATAAAGGCTTAGTTTTCATGACCTAAGGCCCCTCCACACTTTAGGGGGCCGCAAAATTTTGCAACAGGTGTCCACTTTGCTGATAGGTCATCCAAATTCAGCCTCTCAAGGCGGACGTAACAGGTGGGTGCTCCGAGGCTCGCTTCAGCGCGAAGGGAGACCGGGGCGGGATGAGCCCGCGGGGAGGTCACTGCCGGGGCGCTCCCAGGGGCCCCCGCGGGGCGACAGCTTAACGGCCCCCGCACGCCGTTCTTACCTCAGGGAGCAGGCCGAGCGCCCAGTGCGCACGCGCAACTCACTTCCTCGTTGAGTCACTGCTCCCCCGCGCATGCGCAGCCGAAGCTAAGAAGCACCACTCTCCCCTTCCCTTCGCCGGCCTAAAGCTGTAGCCTGCCAGCCAATCACGGGGGCCGTCTCACGCACCCGCTTCCCTTGGCGCCAATCGTGTGCCGGGAGCCAGTCCGGCGCGTAGCCGGATGGGCCAATCAGGACACGGAGGCGCACATCGCGCATCTTCCTCGACTTCAGCCAATCGGCGCCCGGGCCCGGGTCTGGCGCGTGGCCCGACCGGCCAATCCCCGCCAGGGACACCTCCTGGCGTGCCCTTTGCCCTCTCACGTTCGAATCCCCGCCGCCAATCGCGGGGCGGAAGGAGGCAGCTCGCGCTTGTTTACTGCCTAACGGCCGCCGGAGAGCACTTCGCCCCCCGCCGAGCGTACGCGGCCTGCTGAGCGCGCAGACATGCAGGTAGGAGCGTAGCGACCCCTAGCACGCACCAGGTCACGGTTGGCGCCCCCGGTAGGAGCAAGCTGCTCCGTGCCCCCTTCCCCCACCGCTGCGTCCTCGTTTATATCTCTGGCCCCGCCCCTACTTTTGAGTGGCGGGCTTGCCAGCCAACCAGCAGACTGCGGCGCTGTCAACATTCCGGAACATGGTGGAGGGCTATCCAATGGGGGGGGCGGGGCTCTAGTTGAGAACTTGGGACGGGCCGGGAGGTGGAGGTGGGCGAGGGCACGGCCGCGGGCTGTGGGTTTTTGGTCTGGGTCACAGAGCCCGACGTGCCCCATGAGACCCAGGAACGATATCTACCCTATGAAATATCAGAATATGACATTTATAAGGAGCTGGGCACTGTTAAGCAGCAGAGCAATGGCCTGTTCTCCCCTGTGAAATTAGTGCTGTGGTGCATCATGGACCGCCAGTTTAGAAAAGGAGAATAAAATCCCAAATGCAGCGGTTGAAAAGCAGCAGCTGCTGCACGGTCGGAGCCTAGAAGAGCAATGACGACCTGCTGTTTCGTCTTTTGCTTCATAGGTTTATTAACAGACGTGTAAAAACGTAAGTGATTCACGTGGGCTTAAAATGCTGGACTGGTTTGCAAAGCTCAACCGTTACTGTCCCCATGGAGAGAAGGGGCAGGCAAAGTCTGGCCGACAGGCTGGATTGGACTGCGGGGGACTCCATTTCCCAGCAGCCCTTGCCTGTGTCACTGCAGCCAGTTTCCATGGAGACCTCAGCAGCCAGGGGCGGTGAGGGTGGGGCTAGGGTTTCCATGGAGTTGGGCACCAGCAGCGCTGGCAGGGGTTGCAGCTGGGCGGGGAGCTGCTCTGGGGCTGCCATCTTGCAGCAGTGACAGTGTGATCCGGAGCCGGGTCAGAACTACAATCTGCTGCCCGCATGCCTCCAGCAGGGGATCACAGCTCTGCCGGGCCTTGGACCACGCTGTTGCCCCCACTGCAAGATCCCAGCCCCAGCCTCAGAGGAGCTCCCCACCCACCCAGCCATGTGCCCTGCCAGTGCTTCTGGGACTAGCCTCCATGGAAACCCTGGCCCTGCACTTTCACAGCCCAGGGACAGATGAGTTGGTTATTCCCTGATCCTGTTATGGTAAGGCTGCATTTTTGCTGTGGACAAGCCCTAGCTGTTGCAGTGGCAGTGTGAAACCAGTTTACATTACAGTTAGAGTTCATCCAGTTCCTTGGATTCATGTTTTGATCAAGTTATTGGCTTGACTGCTTTTGTTGCTTAGATGGGGTAGAAAGTAGAGTAGAACTGCGCCTGCTGATTGTGTTTTTGAACAGTTGTAGCTGGCTTGGTACTGACATGGTTTCAGTATATACCAAGGATAGAGACAGTCTTATTCTGTAAAGGTCTCTGTTACAGAATAATTGCACCAAAAAAAGCCACATTTTATAATTTACCTCCTTCCTTCCAATAGAGTCATGGCATGGTGCCTGAACACTTGTAATATATGCTGCTGTTGTGTTGCTTGTTAATGGAAGATGATTTCAAACATGGCTCCATGATGGAATAGGGACCAAGCTTAGGAAGTCAACACTTCAGTCTGAGCATTGGAGAGGCAGTTTATTCAGGCTTTGGTGGGGGAAAAAGGACCCCCATATTAGTTTGTAAGTGATCCTTTTTGCTGATTCAGGAAGCAGTGCTGATAGACTTATGGGTGACCCACTTCTAAGTTTCCTGGGGTGGGTGGCAGTAAGCAAAATCCTTCAACCTTTAGAACAGGGTCTGACACACTGACTAGACACCCATTAGTTTAAAGACTAATGTTATCAGACAGACCTGTGTAAAAAGCTTGTGCACCAGCAAGGTCCAGGAACAATATGATGCTGAGACAGAATTATCCATGACACTTAGTAGATGGAAATGGGCTTCCCAGCAGCATTCATTCTTTGAACAAGATCTGGGCATCTATGCTTCATTTTTTTTTTTGTATCAGCCTAACGTGTCTGAAAAATGTGAAGGTTTTCCACAGTTTCCTTGACTGCTAGAAGGGAGAGAGACAGATCTTACTTTGTCTTTTTTTCTGTCTTCTCCCAAGAACATGTAACTGTACTAACCTGTAGTCTAATTAGACTAATTTAATGTTGCTAGTTTCCTTTTTTTTGTGGCCTCCCATGGGGAGGGCTGCATAGCCTGTTAAAAAAAAATCCTTTTGTCAGTATTGCTACTGCTCCTGTTCAGTGAAGCCAAGTGGAATACAGTTGATTCCCTTCAACTGAATTTTGGGACAATAATGTGAAATTGAGCAGAGGGTCTGGTACTGTATCTGTAAGATTAGGAAGGGAGCATCATACTGGTTTAGATGCAGGTTACATTTAGAAGGTTATCTGTGAAGCCCTAAGGGCTGTACAGTTTTTTTTTTTTTTAAAAAAAGCTTTAAATCTTGCAAAAGTTAATGACTCCTCCACTCTGGTTCATTGGAAAGAACCTCCTGCTTGCCACTGGACATCATATTTTATAAACCCCAAACAGAGAGGAAAAAAGGATGGTTGTGAGATGCAACATGGCAGGATTTTTTTTTTAACGGCTCTGTCAGTCACTTGCCTAGTTACTCCGTCCTCTCTCTCTCTTTGAATTCCCCAACCTGTTAAGTAGAGATAATACTTTGCTACAGCAGGGGAGCGTAGTCGGGATACAGTCATTAATATGTAGCAAATACTGAAATAAGCAGCACCACGGAGAAGAGTCTTTACTTCTGATGAAGATGTAGAAACTTGAAACTTGTTGCCTGCTTTAAATTACCCCTTTGGATGCTCTACAGTCTAGTGTTCTCTTCCTCTTGTTGTAAAATGACACTGCCCAGCATTTTTGCTTGCAGCAAATCAGTTAGCTGTAGTAAAAATTACATTTGGCTACATATGATTAATTAGAAAGAAATGTTACTGAAAAAAATGTGAATACTTTTTGAGTGAATTATTATGCAGTATTAAGAAAAATGTATTAATTAATCCTGTGAGACTTAACACAAAGGTTACACCACAATCAAGATCATGTGAAGGAAGAATTAGGTCAGTAACTGTATGGCTAGAACATTTGCAGAGCCTTTCCTGCCTTTCTGCCAGTATGTCACCATACCACCCTGAGGACTGGCCAACTTGCACTTGGTATAGGGTAAGGGGCAAGGGAAGTGGGGGGTTGCTTGTGAGTGCCATGGCTCTCTGGGGTTCTAGCGAAGCTGCACCCTGAGGAACATTGCAGACATTAAAGTAATGTCAGAAATGGTCACCGAGAACGGCTTGGCCACAGCTATGAATTGGACTCTACCACTGTATTTGATCACTTAGCAAAATTGCCCTGGTACCTTAGTGTACACCTGTGTTTAGATTGCTATTAGTTGATCTATCAGTCAGGTCAGAATCAGTCCTGAAAACATGTATGCTGAGTAACTTTGAAGTTTGTCAACCTATTTTTTCAGAATTTGTTTTGGAGCTTAGGGTCTTCGTGTTTATGAATGAACACGTGCTTAGCTGATGAAGCATTGGAAGATGAATTAGACTCCGTTTCTTCAAACAATTAAGTCAAACTGCTTTTTTGAAATAATAGAGTGTGTTGTTTCTGTATTTGCAAAGGAGAACAACATCCTTCTGGGGCATAAAATATGGAAAATTTGGATTTGGTGAAAATTGTGCAAGCAAGTCCTTCATCTTCTGTAGAATCTGGCATCAGAAATACACACAACACTGGCTGCAACTTAAATACTAACAGGTAATGGCGAATAGCACAAACTGATCTTTGAAATTTAAAAAGTGTTATTGTACTCCTCCCTTGAGCCTCAACTTATTTGAAGTGTTACCTCTTACCAAAAAGAAAGCTTCAAAATATGATATATGTCTTTACTGTTTCTGACAAAAATGTGATGAAAAAGTCTAAGACATATACATGACATGATAGTTCAACATGTTTCATTTTTTTTAACCTGTAGGGAACGCTGTTATATCAGTGAATTTGTATGTAAGCCTTTATAACTGCATGTTGACCAGTCCTACTTAAATATTTTGTGAATAATTTGTACTTCATGCTGCTATTAATTGGTCAGCTAAATTTAACATAAAGTGGGTGAAGTTGTGATGTTTTACAGCCTTCTGAATATACTGGGTAAAGAAAGAAGCAGTGGTACAGCTCTCTACTGTGATTCAATGAGTAGTGCTGCCGAAAGCCGCAAAATCAAATTTATTTTTTGCATGACAGAAATCTTTACAATGGGACCAGACAGTTTTGTTCAAACTGCTACAAGTTACCATTTCAAAGCAGGTGAAACAATAAATAAGGAGCAAAGGAAAACCAGTCTATATCTAGAGCATTTTATTAAATAAAACTACCAAAAATCAGCATGTATACCTGTTGACTCTTGTAACTATAAATAATCAGTGACATCTTTATATAGATTATAAGGAGGAAAAAACAGCTGTCATCACAACAATCTCTCTCTTGTCTGCCTCCTTCCTTGGCAACCTAATTTTTCTCTTTAATACTTTACTAAGGTAAGAAAAATATATTGTCTCATTAAATATTCTGGTTTGCAGTAGAGTTCTGCCAGACAACGCTCTTGGGAAAATATACACCAGATCCCTTAGGCACACTTCTCAGCTGTTCCAGGCATCCTGGTCTGGGCGACTTAACCGCCTAGATGGCTAATTAGGCATAAGATTGTAATCAGTGGTTTAAGGAAGCACTGTGGTGCAGGTGAGCCAGATGGACTTCTTGTGGCAAATACATTTTCAGCTTCTCTGTGGGATAGAATGCCTGCTGAGAAGTAAAGTGTTAGGATAAAGTTTTGGGGGCTTCAACTGAACTACCCAAGAGAAAGTGGAACAGATATGTTTCCCAGGAAAGCTAGGGATCAGGGTTGCCAACCCAAGAACATTTTTTTTTTTTTTTTTTTTTTTTTTTACTGATCATCTGAAGACTTGTTACCAACAGCTGCATTTTTTTTTACTGACACATGTTTTACTGAATGTAAATGCAACCCTTCTGCCAGACTCTGGATAGCAGCAACAAGGAACAGGTTCAAATTTAGAGGGTTAACATCAACTTCCTAAATCAGGCTCGAGCCCCACTCAGAATAAAGTCTAACTTGACCACTTGATGGTTTTACACCATGCTATCTCTGCCCCAGGGGTCCGTGACTCACTCGCATGCCCTGTTAGACCTGCCTGCACCTTGTACTATGGTGCTGCCACCCCAGCCTATCCTCCAACATGACCTCTGTTGACCTTGCTCCCCCTGTCCTGGTATGGACACACTTCTGAGGCCTCTCTTCCTATCCCAGGCCAGGAACTTTGTCCTGGCCACACTGCCCCTCCCTGTCTCACCTGATGCCTTGGACTGTGTGGCCCTACCTATATTCAAGGCAAGCAGCCATTATAGGCAGGTGATGGGTGACAGGATGTAGTGGCAGCACATGGCTTGGAGGGGGAAGAGGGA
This sequence comes from Crocodylus siamensis, assembly GCF_052110815.1. Classification (NCBI taxonomy): domain Eukaryota; kingdom Metazoa; phylum Chordata; order Crocodylia; family Crocodylidae; genus Crocodylus; species Crocodylus siamensis. The sequence goes on from NC_143403.1 coordinate 68,802,715, forward strand.
GTCAGAAAGCCCTGCAAGAGAGCTTTCTTGTGTGTCCTTTTGTAAAGCTGTACTTCAACATTAGGAAATTTCCATTTCATCCTCCTGCCCTTTTGGCCATACCCTCTGTCCCCTTGGAAGGCCATTATGGTAATAATGAGAATATATAATGTAATAATTAACTATTAAAGTAAATTTTAATATTTTGTGTTTACGATGACTCTATAGCCACCTTGCAGCATTTTGTGGATTCTCCGTCTTTTATGGAAGAATAACCTTGTTCTTGTGATGAGATCAATCAACTTTTCGTCATATTGGGCTTCAGAATACAACTTAAAGACAAAAGGTTTTTGTACTGCGACTCTACTATTTTAGCCACCGTTTCAGCAACATTTGGCATAATAAATAATTAAAGGTTCTTTCCTCATGTTTCAGCAGAAGTAGTCCCTTGTCCAATCCAAATGGAGTTTCCAGTTTCTCAGGGAAGACCAGCCCGTCTGTAATCCCTGGGTCTATTGAAGTGTTGGCTTCCTTTATGCAAGATATTCAAAAGACTGGAAGGACTGACTCAGAAATTTTGCAGAACTGTGAGGTATTTGTTGTTCAGTTTTTACTCTTAAACTTACATTAACCTAGACAAGTTTGCATGGTGGAGAACAGGTCTAATGGGGTATAATTGAGCAGTAAAATATAATTTTTATTCAGTCACTTTAGGAAGCAGGGCACTATATCAGGTAGAATGCTTTATGCTGCAGACTAGTGGTTGGCTTTGGGCTAGATTGACCCAGTTCAGGTTAGAGATGGGCCAGTGTGTGGAAGGTGGGTGCCAGGGCCCTGCTCTAGACCAGTGTTGCTCAACCTCTGGCCCACAGATCTATGTTATCCAGCTCGTGGGGCTCCCTACAGGCTTGGAAACTTGGTTGCAGGGAACTGGTAGCAGTGTTAAGTACCCTATTAAATTAACTTTATTTTAGCTTTTCAAAAGAACCCTTTTTCCCCCCTTTACTTCTAATAAAGCCTAGGTTACGTGGATGTGTAAACTACAAGTGCTGTCGTATTTTTGAGAAGTGTGTACGTAGTCATTTGTTTGCGCTACAAATGTTGCCACCTGAAAAAATCTCTTGCTGTAATTTTTTTTGGTGGGATTATTATTTATTAATTGCAATTAGTAATAGCTAAGTTTGGGGCCCATATTTTGATAGCAGAGCAAAAGTCAGTTAAGAAGCCAGTTGTTTTAAATGTTTCACTTTATGATTTATTAGACAAGGTGGCTACAGTTATTCACACTGGTGGAGAAACAATGTCAGGAACAAATAGTTGCCCAGCAAGAGCAGTTCCACCATCAAATCCAAGTAAGTGATTATTTGTTCATGCATGAGCTTTAGACTAATGGCTTTTTAACAGATTGTTTTTTAGTTAATACAAAGAAATAGGAATGTTGTATCCACTGCTGCTGTGACACAGGCTTGATCGTGCCTCCATATATGTACATTTAGTCCATGGGAGTTGTGTGTATGTATCTGGGGAGATGACCAGACCTCTGACACTTCGTGTACACATCTATGGTATCTATATCACCTGGCTAATTAATAGCATAACTTCTAAGAACATTTTCAGAAAGGGGAAATCTTGTTTGTTTGATTTGAATTGCTCTGTTTTCACAAAGGCTTTGAAGCCAAATTTAAAAAAATAGCTTTTGTCAATAACTGTCATTTTATGTTTCCAGTTGGAATCTAGCTTTCTTTTAATTTTAAGACAACATAAAAGAGAACGTAAATTTTCTCTAGCAGAAAACATCTGAAAACTGGCTGTCTTTTTTCTATAGGACCTAGCATAGCAAAACATTCATTGTAATCTCTCAGTTATTTTACTCTTGACTTGGAGAACATCTCACATGAGTGATGAGGGGAGGCTGAGGGAATTGGGCTTATTTAGTCTGGAGAAGAGAAGACTGAGAAGGGATTTAACTATCTGAAGGGGGGTTACAAAGATGGAGCTGGACTATTCTCAGTGGTGGCAGGTGACAGAGCAGGGAGCAATGGGCTCAAGTTGTAGCAAGGGAAGTTGAGGTTAGATATTAGGAGGAATTTTCTCATTAGGATGGTAATAAAGCACTGGAACAAATTACCCAGAGAGGTTGTGGACTCTCCATCCTTGGAGGTGTTTAGGACCTGACTAAACAGAGCTCTGGCTGGGATGATGTACTTGGGGCTGGTCCTGTAGCAGGGGGTTGGACTAGATGTGACTTCCTGAGATCCCTTCCACCCTTCATTTTCTATGATTCTTTCTAACTAAAAAGTAATTCAAGATGTGAAGATCTTGCTGTCAAGATTCAGTTTCTTCTTCCTTATTTTACCGTGAAAGCAGAATAGAGGGAAGTGTGTGTATGTGTGAGAGAGAGAATATCTATTATATGTATAATATTAAATAACTTCATCATTTTTGGTTGCTGTTTCTCCCTTCCCTTTCCTGATGCCCTCCACACGAATAGTAACCAACAGTTACTGAATTGAAAAAAAATAACAAGAGGTACTGTCCTTTTCTTTATCCTATTTCCTATTACATCCCTGTTTTCTTTCTTTCTCCTGTCTTAATACTTTTGTCCCACCTGCATCCTCTTACCCTTGAGTTTCCTTCTTCATGTTATAGTGATTTAACAACCTTGTTGCTAATGATATCTTTGACTCCTACATCATGTTGCTGATAGGAAGGCCTACCTCTGGAAGAACTAATTCTGTACTTTGTGATATCTGCAGAGACTAACTAACTGCATGAATGGCAAGCTGGAAATCAAAATCAGTGGCCCCAGTTTTGCTCTACCAGTTACACCAGTGGCAATCTGGAGTAAATCTGTTGGATTCATCATAAAGTAAATGGACTTAGAATTTATGCTGTTTGTCTGAGAACAAATTTTAGCCCTGGGAATCGTGGAAATAATTTAATATAGGGGAAACAGCACACGATTAACAAGGAGATATAACTGACAATTTTCTTTATTAGGCTGCGTTCACATGAGCGTAGACATTTGTTTCCCCAGGGACAAGAAGCAGCGATTCTGCCACTCAGAGCCTGGCCCGTAGCTGGAGTGTGACTCTGACTGGCCAGGCTCCAGTTTTGGGCAGCATGTGCTTCCCCTGCATGTGCTGTTCTCCTTTATTTATTTTCTCCATGGATTTTTTGGACCCCAGGATCTCCTGGGGTCAACCCCCTCTACACCGCGCTGCTACTTTGTTGGGTGGAGAACAGCTGAATGTGCGGTATGTGGCCCCACAGACATGTCTGCAACACCGTATACCGCACGGCTGCGCTCGTCTGGACACAGCCTTAGAGTAGAAAAGTAAGAAACTTTCTTACTTTTTCTTAGTAAGAAAAATGGTCTGTTGATACCACTTGGACACCTTTGATAAAGCTACATTTCTAGACCCAGAACATTCTAATGAATTCAGATCTTTATGAAATCAAGGGACAAAGATTGTGAGTTCACGCTGCAGTTGCAGTGCAAACTGATCTTCAGCTGGTGTCACTGACGTAAAGTCTCAGTGGTGTTGTAACCGTTTCCACTCGTTGCAGGTCTGCTCCAGATAGCAGTGAGTCACACCAGCTGAATTATCCGGATATATAAAGGTTTTTGAAAATTGCCCCAAAATCTCCAAAGATTTTACAGAAATATCCAGATACTGGGCCTGATTTCACCCCCCAGTGTTTTGCACCTTCTGGAGTCGTTTACTGCTGGGCAACTTGGGGAGAAAGTGCTACAGAGTTAAAATAATGGTGTGTTCCACACATTTCCCCCCAGATGGAAATGACTTCAAAAGGTAATAGGCAATGGGACAAGAAAATTGTATCTAATAAGGTTTTTCCATGTTATTTTTCCTCCCAAGAAAATCCAGTCACACAATTTTGTAGCTGTTAGGATCTAAATAACGAATGCCTGAGGACATTTTAACTGCAGATGGGAACTGCGTCCACATGAATCTTCATGGACAGAGAGAGAGATAAAATACAAAGACAAAGTGTAATTTACAGTCCAAGTACAACAAAATCAGGCCCTAGATATTAACATGGAACATTTCAATGGCACTCTGCTCACTGAAAGTTAAATTGTGCATTAGTACCCTGCTAATTATAACAGAACTATTTAGGTGACCCAGTTATATATTGGTATTTGGCAGAATATTATAGAGAATAGGGCAGATTGCACAGAGGTGTAAACCTCTATATTAAAGGAACTACATAATTTCCTGTCTAAAAGGGATATTTTAAAGCAGAGAATTCAATGGTAATAATCTTAGAGAGGTACATTATTTCTATTATACTTAAAGCTGAATAGTAAATCCTCTAAAACCTGAATAATAAACCTTCCAGAACCCTCCCTATAATCTTAGACATTTATAACTTGGATATAGATTTACTTTAGACCTAAATTTAGCAAACAAGGTCTTTGTCCTCAGATGAATTGCTTTGTTTAAAAATATCATTTTATAGTTTAGTTAGCTGATGCTAATTCAGAAGGCCTGTTGGGTACACACATGCATGTTTTGAAATTAATAAATGTTTACTAAGCGTAGTCATTCACTGCTTCAAGTAAAGACTATTTACCACATATGAATTACTGTTATGCATCATACACGTGTATTTGTGTTATGCATGATACGTCTATATATACTGAAAACTTTTCAGTCGGGGTTATTTCATATATGTTTACCAATTTGTTAACATTTAAGTTTAATGTAAGATGCATCCAAATTGAAAGGAGTTGGTGGCGCAGTTCCCTGGTAAATACCTTAACCAATTTCTTTCTTTTTTTCTTCTTTTAGCTTGTTCAGAATGAGATACGGCAGTTATTGAAGTTACAGAACAGTAATGTTTCCTGGGATTCCAGCACCTGCAGGAGTTCTCCTGCCAAATTTACAAACAATTTTTCTTCATTAGAAAGTCAAATGGGGTTGAGGTCTGTGACCCTTCAGGAAAATGAGCCGATTATCAATCAACTTAAGTCTTATGAAGCTGAAAGTCAGCCAAAAGCATCTGCTGTGCATCAAGAGTGTTTTGCAAATAATATCTCAATGAACAGTGGCTATGGTACCCTTACTGCTTCAGAACTGAATCCCAGCAAATCCATGGACATTAAAAAGTGCATGGAATACACAGAAAAGATTTCCAAAGGACAGGGAGATGCACTAATGACACAGGGGGATGTGGCCATAGCCATCATACAAACAAAAAGAGAATGTGCCCAAAAAACTGAGGACTCTTGTCCATCATTAAAAGCCGACAATTTTGCTTTTCCTGCTGAATTTGAACATAAGTTTAATGAGGATCAATGTGGAAAAACAAACTGGTAAGTGAGCAACTTTCTAGACTTAACTATAGTGGCTCCCACCCTGCAAACACACAAAAGAAAGTTCATGTATACAGGTATTCTGTTCATTAATGAAACTGCACATGTGTGTTGCACTTACTTGGCCATCAAACAATGTACCTTGAGTTGTGTATGATGTATTTTTTTAATTTTATGCCATCTGAAATGCATAATTGGTGGGACAAATGCAATAGTCTGGTACTAATTGCAAAAGTAAGCTGAAATAGATTGCTGGCTTACAGCACCTTCTTTTATACTCTGCCAGCTTTATAACTTTAGGGGGTTGTTGTCTGTCTTTATCTCACATATATGCTCCTGTTACATGCATCAGCAGCCTTCTAATGGGATGCATGCATTTTAGTATAAATTGTCAGTTGTGAATTGCAGAAAAGAAAATTTGTTCTTTGGCTGTACCTGGTAAAATTAAAGTAAAAAAGGTTGGAAGAACCCTCTGTCCTGAAAAAACTGAACTTAATGTGAATGTTTAAAATGACTTGTATGCTTGACAGTGTGTAATAGCTTTTCTCCAGTCTCTTTCAGTGGATGGGTAATGAGATAGTATGAGATTTACTGTTATCCCAGATGTGTGAGATTTACTGTTATCTCGCACCTAATGTGTGAGATCACTATTATATACTTGGTCTCTGTTATCCCTCCTTAACCATTTTTCATTGGATTAGATGCTAGTGCCCTGGGTGTTGTTGCTGGATGGTACCCTAGCTGCATGAGTGACTCCAGTGAAATCAGTGGGACTCTCATAGGGTAGAATACTGTTCATCACAAGGAAAAGACAGATCTGTTTGGGATTTTTAAGAAAAAACTGATTTGTCTCTTTTCATAGGAAAGGATTGGTCAGTTTCTCATTTTGGGGGGAAATAGTTAAAGTGTTTGAAATGTGTTAAAACATCCCATTTCCCTATTTTCAAAAAAAAACATTTCCATGTATGGGTTTGAAACAACTTTTGTTTACAAAAATGTAGTTAATTTATAATAAAAAAAGAAGGGAAAACTGTTTGAATTGATATATTCCAATTGCCCCAAACCAAGTTTTTGTTCATATTTCAGTTTGTGAAAATCTTTTATACTTGGGGCTGAGAAAATTTGCAAAACCCTAACACTTTTTTATGAAATGGGAAAATCGTTTTCCTTCCAGCTCTGTCTAAGACTGCCTGGATTTTTTTTGTTTTGTTGTGTTTGTTTACCTCCCCCTGCAAGCAGTGCCGCTGATGCTGCCGGTTGCACCTGTGGGCGGTTGGCGCTCGCACTCCCCCGCCGCCTGTGGGAGCTTGCCCAGTCTCCAGGGGCACACGTTGTTCATGGGTACACTGTTTCTGTGTACTAACTCCACTTTCATTTACTGTTTTACTTCGTTTATTGTGATCTGCTGTATTCATAGATTTCATAGACATTCAGGCTGGAAGGGACCCCGGAGGATCATCGAGTCCAGGCCCCTGCTCCAGGGACAGGAAGTCAGCAGGGATCACAGGATCCCAGCAAGATAAACATCCAGATGTACTGTTTGCTTGAAATGACCAGGAGACTAATGGTTGTCCAAGAATGCGTAGTCTTTTATCCTGGCTTCTTAAAATAGTATAGAAAGTTTGGTTCGTCATGAACAGGGTCAATAACTTTCTTTCTCAGTTTCTTTTGGTAGCGCTCACAAGATTAAGAAAGCAAATACCCAGTTTTGTGCAAGTCATAACTCACTTTTTCTCAAGAGTGCGCAAGAACAATAAGGTTTTAATCCATACTTCTTACATGGGGGTACTTAGCAAGAAATTTATTTTGGTAGGTGCTGTTTCTCCATTGTGTTGCAGTAAAGAGACTGTCTGTGGTATGTATGTATGCGTTTTCTTTCCTCTGCAGTAAATCTCTAACGTCATGGGCACAAAAGCTGAAACAAAACCAATCAAAAAAACCAAATGTGGAAGAAGAAGGGCATGTGAACTCTATGCAACAAAATGAGCAAGGAAAGAAATTAACATTTGAGACTGTAAGTGATGCCCTGCTCCTGGCCAGGATGTTTCTATACAGATAAACCTATTATAGGCTTTTGGTTATCATAGCGTGTGTGCTCACGGTTAGCTTTAAGCACTTTATTAGCACATTATTTGTTCCATGACTGGTCACATGTTTAAGTTTTGAAGTATATGTCTAAGTGCCTGTTTTTCAGTGTTTACTTATCAGATCCCTGTTACTAATCAATGATATTTATCCTCAGTGGTATTTGTTTTTATTCACTGCTTGCTTGGTAGCTTTGGCCTGCACCACTGATTTTACTTATAACTGAGAAAATAATGGCCATCTCTGACAGTGTCCTAAAGAAGAAATGCTAAGTTAAAGCTAAATGTAAAGAGTTATTATTACATTCCAATTTTTGGAAGGGGTTTTGAGCTTTTTAAACATTTGTCTGCTATAGCCTCTAGTAATGTCAGGCTGTCTGCAACATACCGAAGTCCTTGGCAGTTGAAGTGCTTAGCGCTTTTTAGGAAATAAAAAGCATTTTACCATGTTGGACGCTTACGCAACGTGACTGTTCTTATTGGCCTTTTATGATAAATCACATGCCATTTTATTATAACAATGTTCTCATATAAGAACATGATATGTTGTTAAGCCCCATATAGGCATAAATCAAAATAATCTACCATGAGTCCAGTTCTAGCATGAGTTACTAAAGACAAACCATCATGCTCCTTGTGGTAGAGACTGGGGGCTCTGAATTGGATGTTCAAAACCATATAGAGTAATGTATGTATTTGTGACCCTGATACTCATGCTTTTTGTTCAAAATTTAGACAGTTGCTCATTATGTTTTGATGTCTTCTGCTGTCTGCGCTGAATACGTTTAGTTTGCTGTTCTCTTCTGTAAGTTCAATCCATTTGAATGGATTTAAAAAAAAAAAGTTTCAGCTGGCATATTTTTTACTCAAATGGACCAACATTCACTATGACTATATACATGATAATCTCAGACTTATGAAGATTTAAAATGACTGTACCTATACAAGTTGTTATTCACCCTAACAAAGTCATTTCTGCACAGCTGTTAATAACTCTACTACCCAGAAGCAGGAGCTTTGTAAGACACTGTCTGCCCTCTTTCCTGCAGTCACTTCGTCTTTTGGAAGCATTCACTTGAGACCTCTTCACTTTGTTTCCTGGCTTTGAAGATCAGGACAAATAAATAAATAAAATGTTAAGAAAGGAGTAAAATACTTCTAGGAGATGTTATAGCTTTTTGCTTTCATTTTGGTTTTGGATCCCCTTTTTCACTTGGGTCCTCTGTACTTTCCTCTGAGTTCGGTTCTGCCAAGCTGCACCGTCTTTCGATAAGGCTTGCTGCCTGTGTTTGAGGCTGAGCATCAGCAGGATAGCAAAAGGGACAGGGGCCCTGTTCTTTCACTGGACTATCTGGAGGGGTAGTCCAGTATATACTGCAGGATGGTATTTGTCCTGGGTAGGTGTACACAAGCCTTTATTAAGGATCACGTTGTTTTGTGGTTTGAGGCTTTTTCTTGGAGAAAGCCAGACAAATAGACCTCTGTAGCTGTCTATATACCGATACCCACATTTTGTATAAAATACCTTGATGATGACATTTTCTTTGATGGGTTCCAGAGGCCTCTGTCCAATGTGGAATCACTTGCAATCCCTTGCAACTAATTAGAATGCAGGGAAAAAACCCCAACATTTCTGATCCAATGTGTTCAGGTCACTTTGGAAAATAATATACAGCACATGGTTGGCCTGTGTTTTTCAAATAACCAGATGTCTTAGAACTATAGAAAAGTTGCATTTTTCATTCAAGATTGCACAAAACTAGCTTTGATTTTAAAAGACAGTGTCTGTGAGTTATTAAAATGATTGCAAACCCTATTTTGAAAAAACATCCCTGACAATTCTTACCTAGCCTATGATCCACTCTCTGGCAGAGGCCAGTACCATGTACTTTAGCTGAAGGTTCAGAAAACGTTGTTGGCTGTAAAAGGTCTACAGTTAACTTTGAAACCAGCTGGGAGACATGACCAAGGCACGGAAGAGCCATTTTCCTAGGATTCTGGGAAATTCATGGGTTGAGACGGTGGAAACTTCAATAGAACGCATTTGAATAGAACCGTTTGTATTCATTTGCTCTATTCATTCTTGCCCTGTATCTTATTGAAAAGATAGTACACCTTTCCTCTGTGGATGCCTCCTTTTTCAAATTAGGATTTCAGAAAACCGTATTAGGATGAGCCTGACACCTAGTTTACTGTCCTTGTGCATTAGTGAGTGGCATTTCTTCCTTCTGGTGGGGAAGAGGAGAGAATTATGACAAATTTGATAGGTTAAATGATTTGTTGTAGTCTTCTCTGAACTATTTCTCATTCCTTTTCGGTATTTGGATGGCATGGTTGCAGGGAAGTCTTAAGTGATGACAGAGGGTGGACGTAATAGGTTAGATATCAGGCAAAACTTCTTCACGGTAAGGGTAGCCAAAATTTGGAATGGGCTTCCAAGGGAGGTGGCGCTCTTCCCTACCCTGGGGGTCTTTGAGAAGGCTGGATAGGTATCTGGTGGGGTCATCTGACCCCAGCACTCTTTCCTGCCTAGGCAGGGGGTCGGACTCGATGATCTGTTCATGTCCCTTCAACCCTAGCATCTATGAATCTATATCCGATAAAGGTAAAATGATAGACAGTATTTACCTCCCCGATTCCTGGTAGGTGGAGTTGTAACAATGGAATATAAGACATTCTAGTCTTAGAATGGGGAGAAAACTTACCAATAAATACGCTTTCCTATCTCAGTCTGTAATTGCGCCTCTTCTGGAGCACCAAAAGTGTGGATGACTGCCAAGCTGAACAAAAGAAGATGTCACAAAAACACTTGCTTAATTTAATTGACACTTGATATCCTTCCAAACGAACCTGTGCGTGCATATGCGCACTTGAGCTTGTGTGTTTGTTTGTTGTCTGGACATAACTTTTATTGTCCCCAGTTTTGATTTGGTTGAGGAGACATAAACTGTGCTATGAGATTAAACTTGTAACTAGAGGTGTTTTTAAAAATATGTGTTTAAATGCAGATTTTGGAACTGTTGTACCCTGATTTGTTTTTTTCCTGTATTTCTTTGCCTTGCAGTTTGCTTTTTTCTTATCCATAAACCATTGTTTTTCCTTTTGGCATTTTAGATGAATCTTGCTGATGCTGTTTCCCCGTCGTATGCTTTTTACCTCAGTCAGCCAAATGGAAGTCCAAGTTCCTTAACATCTGAAGCTTCAGGTATAGTTAATTAGTAGTTCATTGATTGTCAAGACTGTCTTTCCTTCTGTTTCGAATCCTCGGATTTTAAAACGTAGTGCTGGAACACATCTTTTGTTGCTTATATTAGTCGGGAATGTTTGTTTCTTGCCCTGGCAGATCGTTTAAATTTTTACCCACAATCTGATTTTGTTGTTTTTCAACTTCAAATCAGTAATGGATTTGGGTGCCAATATCTCAGTAGCTGCTAGAGTGGGATATAAATATGTTCTGTTCCAAGAATGTAAAAAAAATCCCAAGGTGGTAAAGCAGTGTTTCATAATGTACAAAGACTAAACTCTCCATGGTGGTTCAGGAACTCTCTGTGATCCAGTGATCACAGGGGTGTGGAAACCCTTGCTGTGAGCCCAAAGCATGCTTTTATACTTCTGTCCCAGCACGGGAGTAGATTGCATGAGCCCTCTTTCATCAGTCCAGTCCAGACAATCACTTCCCATATTTTGACTGGAATTCAGTGTAGATGCATGTTAGGAACAAATTGGAGGACTGAAGTACCTTTTATGCAGATGTACTGTACCCTTTCCTCTTACTCATAGCCCACTGAGATGGAGTTCCAACTTACAGCAGCAGCACAGGATCAGGTGTTTTAATTACCCCACTGTCTCTTCTAGTTCTGGAAGTCATTTTTAGAATCATGATTCAAATCAAGGAGCAGGCAATTCAGAATGTGGCTAGAGCCATATGCTCATTAACATACATTTTCTTAGTTCTATTAAATTCAGTAGAATAAAGGCATTTTGTGCTAGCTGATGATCTGGCCATGGAGTTTGTATATTTTTCATTGAATTTTAGCACTCGTTTTCTGTTGCCCTCTTCTTCAGTTCTTACTCGTTATTTATTCTAAGCCATCATGTACTGACGCATTATTTGAGCTGGGGGGTTATGCACAGATCATTGACCCTGTAGCATGCCCACCTTTAGAAGTGTTGTGTCCTGTGGTTTTCATTTGTGTCAGTTTTTTGGTTTGCAGCAGCAGAGTTAGGAAGTTGGACACCCTGGCTCAGTGCTAATATTTATTGCTAGAATTTCTTGATGCGAAACACTAACTGCTGCCGGCAAAGAGTTGAAGTTATTTAAGGCTAGAACCCAGTATCTAACACAGTAGTTAAATTAGCTGTCACGCTAAGAAGTTGTTAACAGACTTTGTGATTTCTGTTGTGTAGAAATGAACGTTAACTTTTTTTAATGCCTCTTATTTGCTCTTTAGGGCTTACATATTGGAAACTAGATGAGAAGGAGCTATATCGCCCTTTGCCTGAGAATTTCAGGAATGAATTTTCTAATATTTTCTCCACAAAGCTGTCGTCAGATCAGGTTCATTTCTGTATTTTCTTTTAAACTCTTTTTAATAGTTCTTTTTTTTCCTGGTTGCTCCTTACGGGATAGAAAATCAGTATCTGTAGTTTACCTACTCTAGAAGTGGTCTCGTTTCTTGCGTGATGCTGTAGCTGTAGCTGTTGAAATCAGCAGAGGTTCCGGCTCATGCTTAAGTATCCTCATCTTCAGAGCACTTGCCTTTTCCCAGTCCTCGTAGGACAGTACCTGAGCCTGACATCGAGGGCATCTTGCAGTATCCCCATTCCCCAGATTTTTGAGATGCATGGGTTGAGGAGGATCTAAGTGAACCAGTTAAAAATAAGTGGTTTTGATGAGCCTGACAGGTTGGAGTTGTACTTGATATAGGTTAGCTTGCAATTTTTATACATATCTTTATATTGTATGACTGCTCAAGAGTATAAAATCAACCCATCTAAAACAGGACCTGGCATAAAATAAGTAAATCAGAGACAAGTCCCAAAAAATAGCATTCTAACTTCAGTTCATAATTCAAGTTATTTTTTTAAGTCAGTAGTTCTTGGCCTTTTAAGACTCAGGGCATCCTGCAGCAGATTTGAGGCACCCCTCCATAATTTTTGTGAATTGAGTGGCACCCTGTTTTAAAAAACTAATTTATGTATTACGGCGTTTACCTCCTTGCACAGAGGCCAGGAAGTGGGGGGTGGGGGAGCAGCCAGGCAGGGATAACCTGAACCTGCCCTTGTCTGCTCATCTCCTCACATGTCCTGTTGTGCCCTTCATAGGCTCTCATGGCATTTCAAGGTGCCCTGGCCCCTTGTTTGAGAATCGCAGTTTTAAATACTGTGGGTCTGCATGACTTGCTCCAGTGATTTCCAATATTGTGTTTATTCCATTAGTTTTATGTACATTTCACTGCACAAAGGGAAGAGGAGGTGGAGAGAGAGTGATTAATTCCCCATACAAACATGCTTCAGATGATCCAAACTCATTTTTATTGAGTGGTAGGCTTCCATCTGCATTGAGAAAAGTGAATTTCCTCAAGCCAAATGCCTCTTTAGCTTTTAACTTCCACTTTCAAATCCTGCTCCTTCATTATTCTCTTTTCTCAATTAGCATGTTCTAGACTTGTGGGTTGCATTAAAAATGAGAAGGCGGCAGAAATGCTGTACCTTAGCCAGATACTGTAGGGCTGAATCTTTTAGATATATATTCTTTCTTTTGAAGGAGGAACAATGGAAATAATTTTTAATTAGACTTCACCCATTCGTCACTCCTTTTGTAGGTTTGGATGGAAAGTAATCGTCTTTTAACTGGGTATAACTTAGAACAATAAAATAAAGTTATCATCTGCTTCCTGGGCAGGCAAGATTTTTTGAGTAGATGTGATCTCTTTTATTAGATCAACTGACTAGTTGGAAAAAAGTTCTTAGCAAGCTTTCAGGTGCAATCAGCCTTCTTCAGGCATAGGGAGTCTCTGTTGTTCTGAGACTCCAAGGAATCTGCTTCCTGTCTTTTTTAAGATTTTAAGACAGTTTATAGGAGAGAGGCTGATATTTTACTAAAAGCTTTTCTGAGTGTATTGAAGGCTTACTGTTTCTACCTGGGCTTATTGAGTAAACTTTTCCCAATGTTTCTGTTTTACATTCAGTTAATCAGATAAAAATTAACTACCTACTCTGAGTGCTTTTTCAAGGAAAAAAATCTTAGCAGTATTGTTTCTCTGTTTAAGTTGTCTTCTGGTGAAGAAATGAAGCCATCATCATTGAAGGATATTTATCATAAAAAGCAAAGGGAAAATAAGCAGCTTCCAGAATGGAATCAAATCTCTCCTTCTCAACCGAGTCACCCGCCAGAGGTAACACTTATTTCCATAAAGGTTTTATTTTGTGGTTTGAGTACAAAAACTTGGCAAATTGTCAGGTTTCAGTCTGGTGGTACTCTTTTTGTCCACAAACCAATGTCTACCCATCACAACACAAAACAGTCTTTGTTATATTACTTATATTCTTATACTATACCTATCTCCATGGTATCTGTGTCCCTTTTTTTGTTTAAATCATCAAATAAGTGTTCAGGTATTGTATACACCTATTTTGGTTTGGATGTCCTATAGATGTGGGCAGACACGTTTGCCTTCATTTACATTTGGCTTTTATTTGAAAGGTTTTGTTCACAACTGCAGGGATTTTTTTCACTTAAAAAGGCAAAACACTCAGGCCCACAATTTGCAAACACTAGGAAAGAGTACCAGCTCACCAAACTACTGAAGATCTACCCAATTCTACCTCTGATTTTTTGCTACCAATTAACTATTGTGATCCTTCTTGTGGTAGTTCTGTAATCAGTGTATATATTTCTGCCTTAATTTCTGTTAAACCTTGTATATGTTATGGCTTGAATGATTCTTCAAGCGTAAAACGAAATGTTAAGTCATAGTTTATTGGTATTTAATTTATTTTGTAGGTTTTAACACTGGACCCCACACTGCACATGAGATCAGGTCAGCATAATCCAGAACATTGTTTTTTCAGTACCTCTGAAGAGAAGACTCCTTTTTCCCCGGATTCTATGGCAGATCCCACTTTCTCCAGTCATTCTGACACAGACTCGTTTTCACATGCAAGTAATATAACTTCACCTCAATTAGAAGGTTCCCCAAAATATCCTTCTATCACTGAAGCCATCCATCTGGATCCCTGGAAAAATCATGGCTTCCAAAATGAAACCAAGACCACCTGTTCTTTTCCCATGGCATATGCTAATGCTGGTAATATTTTAATCAACACCGAGGATGAAGAAAGTTTAACTTTAACTCCATCTTCAATTACCCAGTCACAATTTCCATGTCCTGACAACAGTTTACCAGAATATAGTGTTTCAGTGGCATCCTTTGAAGATCCTGTGGTGTTGTCAAAGTAAGCGTTTTTGAAGTTTTAGTATTATGTAGATAGTAAACTCTGTCATTTTTGTAAAAGTGAAATTAAAAAATACAAAAAGTAGCAGAATGGGAAGGAGCTGCATTGGTTCAAAGCTGCTGGCTGTCACATAACGAAGTCTTGTCTTGGGCAATACATATCTATGCACAGCCTGTGTAAGATAATGATCATTATCCCCATTTTACAGGTGAGGGAAAACTGAGGCTGAGAGAGCTGAAGGGATTTGCAGAACACCGCACTATATGGATATACCTTTATCCATACACATTGTTAAGTGACTTGCATAGGAGATAAAATAACATCTTCTGTCTCTGTGTCTCTATTGTTACCACTTATAAAATGGGGATGAAATTATTACAGATTTCACAAGATAAATGCGAAAATTAATTAATATGTAGAAACCATTTCAAAGAGCTAAAATGTTTAAGGTTTCTTACTTGGTGTCCATTGATAGGAATAGTAAAGAATCACAATGCCTAGGACAGGTACCTGGGACAGCATTATTTGGTTGAGGCTCTCCTGATTTCCACAGAGGCCATCAGATACAATCTATGCTAAGTGTGGAGGTCTACAAAGGAATCGTGCTTTGGAGTTTGCTCCTGTGTTTTTTTTGTTTCCTATTTTTATTTTGAATTCAGATCTTCTGCTGGAATGCATATTTCTGGAGAGGAAAGGTGGGGCAGGAGGGTGAAATGTATTCCACTGTATCTATATTCAGGACCTAGCTGCATAATTTTTGCTCCATTTGAACCAATGGAAGCATAAATCTGAGTGTGACCAAAAATCAGTTTAATGAGAGAAATGTATGTAGTAATAAATATGGTAATGATGACTTAAATGTTAGGGATTCAGTAGTTGATAGTGTGGACTGAAGAGAGCTTTGGACACAGAAGGGCAGAAAAACATTAATTTTTGTTTTTAACTTTATAAAACAGGATTAGGCAGAACTTGAGGGAAAAACATGCCCGACATATAGCTGATCTACGAGCTTATTATGACTCAGAGATCCATAGTTTAAAACAGCAACTAGAGGCGAGTCATAAAACTGCTTCATCTGAAGATTTGAAGAAAATCAATCAAAATCTTGTTGATAGGTAATATTTGTCTTTGTGACTGTGTTTGTGTGTGGTGTGTGTGTAACGTTTGTTTCCTCTTGTTAAACAATTATTAGTTGTTTCAGAAATGTTACTTGATCCTCTTCGGTTGCCAAGGCTTTATAGACTGATAATGTTGATACTTAATGTTAAACAAAAATCATTAGCTCTTTTAACGTCATGCAGCATGATTGTAAAATTTATGGGATACTGGGAGGAAGATGGGACTGGTAAGGAGAAGACACTGAGACAAGGAGCTGGGGTGAGAAGGAGACTGGAAGCAGTTCGAGGTAGGTAAATATAGCAGATTAGACACAGAAGTGGGGAAAAGGGACTGGGACCATCTGCTGAGGACACTGATGGTATGGACAGAGAGGAACTGAAAAGCGGGGGAGTGCTGCGCCTGAGCCCAGAGGAGGAGACAGCACTGCCTGGACAAGGCAACAGGGACTCGGGAAAGCTTGAGGGTTGGAGATCAGGACTGATTGGTGAGGAGATTGGGATAAGGAAGCATAAGTAAAGAGAACAGGGCAGATGTGGGGGGCTGACTTTAGGAGTGGCAGAAAGGTTTGTGCCCACTAGCAGTCTGCCTGTCAAAACTAGAAGGGAGCACAAGATTCCAGCTGTCAGCAGATGCCTTAGAAACCCACAGACAGAGTGTGCACATCTACACAAGATGCTAAATGTGCAGTAGACTAATTCTACTGCACATTAGCATATCATGGCAAAAGTTGTGCTATTGCTTTAATGCACAATAGAATTAGTCTACTGAGCATTAGCATCACTAAAAAGGCAAGCACTGGTGCTACTGTGTACTCACAGTAGCACCGGTTACTGCGCATTCAGTTAGTAGCTGTTATTACAGGAGCCAGCCTACCATTGCTACCACTGATTTGTTAGCACAAGTGGAAGAGATCTATATGGGTGACTATGGCTGGTGTCAGTATGATGGAGGTGGCTATTCCATTTCTTTTTTTAAAAAAGCTACAATTTTACTCATAACAACAACAGTAAAAGGATTTCATTGAGGTTGCAAAATCAAGTGCTCCGAAGTTGGGAACTGCCACAATGAAGATTGCCAGTGAAAGGCCATTAAGGCCTTTTGTGGGAATGCATTGGACAGAGGCTTGAGTTAGACAATTGCATGCTATTTTTTCTGTAGGTACCAACCTCAGTCTAGACACTGAATGAATTTGTTCTGGGGAGGTGTCAATAAAAGAAGTTATGGTCTGTTGGCCTCCTGTCTCACTTGTTAGAGGTGACTGGCAAATTGCAGGGAGAAAGAAGTTGTTCTCATAATTAAGGCAGTTGGAGGCTGCCTTGATGTATTGGATTTTTGCCCCTGCCTCAGCCATCCAATTTCTAAGGCAATGGGGTCAGCAGGTATGCTGCAAATTAGCCTTGAACCCTCCCTTAGTGGCTGTCCAATTTCCTTCCTCTTTCCAATCTGCAGCTCTTCTTTCTGCTCCCTACTCTGTGCTCCCTGCCTGGTAGGTTGCTCTGCTTCCTGCCCTGTTTGCTACTGTGCTGTCCATCCCCTCCTTGATCTCTGTTCTCAGCGGTGCTGGACAAGTCCCTTTCCACAGGCAGTCACTAACTCTGTTTCTCATTTTCTTTGTGAGCAACTTGAAACCTTGAAACCTGATTTGCCAAAGTACTTGTCACTCACAGTTGTGTCTGAAATCATACATTTAAAAAATAAATGGAAACTTTAGACCTTATATCTGTGCTTCAGTTCCCAGAATCACCACTCTGCCACCTCCCAGGCAGGTTGAGTAGTTTTTGTGAAGTCCTATATATTATACTGTTGTGTATCATAGAACAGCTTATAAGAAAATGAATAATTCAGTTGTCAGAGTAGTATTTGAAAAGCAGACTGTAAATAAGGCTTGAAATATTCAAGAGCTGCTTGTTAACTGGGCACAGTCCATTCTGTGCACTGAATAAGGCCAGGGGCCATTTGGAAATAGAAGAGTTTGTGATCATGTAATTAAAAGCTGTATCATAATACATTGGGAGCCTTAATTCTGACTTCCTCACTTCTCAGTATTTGACTTTGCAACCTTAATGTTCTTACCGCATTTGTCTTGTTTGTTCATTTAGGGGGGGATGTAATAAATTTGTGGCCAGCTACCAAGCAGGCTTATCTTTAATTATCACAACTAATACTTACAGCCTTATCCTTTAATTTTGTAATTCTGTCAAATATGACAAGATAATAGTTTCAGATGAGTCTGTTCTTTGACTCAGAAACATTTCACTGCTGCAGGAAGTGGTGTTTTGATTCAGTGGGTGGCAATCTTCCTTTTGAGTCAATATTGAAAGAGTGACCCAGCATCTTATTAGAGCACACTGACTTTCTGGTGGTACTGCCTTTGCATGAGAATAAACCTGAGGTAATTGGTGATTATTACAAATTCCATGGCCTTTTTCATATAAGATGTAGTGTCAGTTCTGCAGTCCTGGCTGAACTGCATCTTGGCTAATTACACTTTGCCTACTTCAATTCTCCCAGACATTCAGTTGCACAATAGAGTGTTCCTCACTTTCTGTTCCAAACTATTGTATTCCAGTGGTGTACGATGACAGATGTGTTCATTTACTGAGATAAGTGCTTTCCAGGGTAAAGGAATGGATTCCTGTGAAATAGTTGCATTTAGAACATGCTTTGAAATCTTTTGGGGCAAACGATGTTAAACCCAGAAAACCATTATTTGTTAATTTCAAATTAAAATGTTTTTATTATCTGAACTTGATTATTTTTAACATAGGTGTGACCAGCTAGATGCAGCTTTGAATGAAGCTAGTGCCCGTATGAGAGCCCTTGAAAATAAGAACAATATGCTAGAAAAGCAAGTGGTAAGTGTCACTGGTGATATAGATTAAAGTTATGTATTAAGTGAATAGATGGCCGAGTGCAACTGTTGCTTGTTATTCTAATCTGTGTATTTATATTTTTCTCTCTATTCTCTTGTCACTCCCTGCCTAGTGCATTATGTGTACAAGTGTGACCCTCTTGTCACACTTGCGTTTTACAAGTGTGACCCTCCTGCCTCTGATTCTTAAGCTTTCTGCTTGGGTGTTTTGGATGAGAACCTCCATCTTTGTAACTTTTTACTATTTTATTATTTGTAGATGGTCTCTCCCCCCTCTCCTCCACTCCTTTTTCCTCATTTTAGTAAAGACTAAACAAAGTTCAGCAGAAAAATATGAAAGAGATGGGCTTCTGATTTCTCTCCAAAAATGGGAGAAAGGAGAAAAAAAATAAGTCTAGTTACTTCCTGTTTAGCTCCGTCTTGCATGGGTGGGGAGTAAGGCAAATTCAGGTGCAGTGAGGCACAAAATGCTGTTGCTGTCCTCCTCTCATTTGCAGAGGCCTGCCCATCTGGGGCAAAATACACGTATCCTCCAACCAT
Organism: Crocodylus siamensis; assembly: GCF_052110815.1. Taxonomy (NCBI): domain Eukaryota; kingdom Metazoa; phylum Chordata; order Crocodylia; family Crocodylidae; genus Crocodylus; species Crocodylus siamensis. The sequence goes on from NC_143403.1 coordinate 68,822,108, forward strand.
GACCTCCAGATTTCCTGCTGGGCTTGAGTCATGTCTTTCCTTACTGTGGAGCGAGCTGGTTCCTCACTAAAGACTGTGAAATAGTTTTTCCAGATGGAAATGGATGTTTGACTCTTAGTTTTAGTCTGGTGTGGTGCAGTGCAGAGAGGAGCTTTTATGTGTGGTGTTGTTTTTCTGGTTTGTGTAAATAGATTTATTTACTTCTGTTTCCTATTCTAGTATGGTTTTAGATTACTCTGGAATATTTGAGACAAAAGTTTATTATGAAAATGTTTGAATAAGTACTGTTTTATTTCCTCATGCAGACAGACTGGAGAGAACGCTTTTATGCAGCCAGCAATACTTCCAAAGTTTTGCAAGAACGTGTTGAAGAAATGCGCACAAGTAATAAAGATAAGGATAATACCATCAGCCGACTGAAATCTAGGCTTAAAGATCTTGAAGAAGCATTTGAAAAGGCTTACAAGCTATCAGACAATAAAGATACTAGGTTAAAGGAAGAAAATAAAATGTTTCAAGATGTAAGTGAGAAAATCATCAGTAACAGTCTGATCTGTACTTGTGGTGGATGCTTGGAGTAGAGTGCTCAAAATTAATTACAGCAGACCCTTAAGTGGTCACTCTCAAGGTCTGTCTCTCCGTCGTGCTCAGAGCAGTCAGGCAGGACACTAACGGCAGCTTTTCTGGCTTTGGCATTTGCGAGTGGGAGTAGGTGGGTGGGTCGGGTGGGTATGAGAAATCCTCACTCTGAGAGACCCGGGGGTTTGGTATCAACAAGCTCCAAATGAGGGACCCAAAAGATACAGTTGCTTGGTGCATGTAGTTAAATGTGGAACAAGAAAGACCAGAAACCTAATGGATATTTTTAAAGCAGTTTCCTAATGTAGGAAGTTGTCTGCTTGACATTAGTGCTGATTTAACTGCATCCTATTTTAACTGCATGTACTGAAAGGAAAGAACATTTTTAATAGCTCATCTTGGGTATTTTATTACTTTTTAAACCACAAGTTTACTTTACTTTCATAAGCATTAGAAAGAAATAAAATATTATTTATATCTTTCAAATCCAGATGGCTAGCTAGGTGGTGTTTTGCAACAGCAGGGAGACAGATTTTTAAAGATTCTGCCTACTCAGTTTCTTTTTTGTCTCCAGCAGTTAAATCTTTGTGGTATCTTAGCTCACCATCTGTGTGTCTAGAAAGGTAACATTTTCTGAACTAATTTTAGAACTAGCGTCTTATTTTTTTTACTTCACTGATGGACCGAAACGCTCTTTTTTAACTTGTAGCTTTCAGATTTTGTTTTATTGCAGACCAGTTTAAGAGCCTCATGGTTTTTAGTTCCTTACTGTTAGTTTACACTCTGGCAGAATAGATATTAGTGCAGAAAAATGTATTAAATGTTTCAACTTCATTTTTAAGGTGGCATTTTCAAAGTGCTCAGTGTTGGCCAGAATCGTTCCTTTAAAGTCAGTGGGGAATTTTACCATTCACTTTAGTGTGCGTAGAGCTAAGTTAGTGTTGAGCACACTTGAAACTTCTACTTAAACTTTGTAAGGTTTTTTTTCCCTTTAACTTTTTTTTCCAATTGCTTTCTTGCCATGTCTCCATTCTGGAAGAAAGCTTTAATAACTTGTATTTTTAATACAATTCATTTTATAAGACTCAAATGTACTTTAAGCAAGTTTGTGCTTGAGCATAGAAATGTTATGAGCCAGCAAACTGTTATCATCATCCATGCAACCAGAAAAGGGACACAGTTTTTTTAGAAATAAAAATGTGACTTTATGGGCTTATCCACAATGCTCTCTGTTTTCTTCAAATATTTAAGAATATCTATATCATTGGGAATTAGAATTAAAAATGTGGATTTGAAGCTAAAACAGCTATCGGCAGTAAAAAGGACTAATTCCTACATAGATGGAATTGTTTTAGGCAAGAGACATGACTTTGTAAGAAATGTCATTTCTTTTACATTACCCAATAGCACTCTTCTAGGGTAAAATTCAGGTCTTGGCCTCTGTAATTAAGCCTCAGGTAGGTAAAGCACTTCTGCAGAAGCTTAATTGTTTTGCTGAATATGGATCTAAAAGTGGAACTATGCCTTAAATATTGTGGACATCCCTGACATGTGTCCTGTTGAGTGGTGACTTTTTACCTACCCCTTATGAACTAGGAGACCCATATTAAATATTTCTCTTATGATTTTGGCCCTGATTTTGCTAATTTACTCTGCTCTTGCAGACTCCTCTGCTCATGTATAGCAGCACTCATTTTAATGCAACTGCATTGGTGGGCAGGGGTCCTTCTATGTAAGGCACATTGCAGGGTGAAGGCCAGCATTGGAAAATGGTTTTTACTTTATAAAAAGGACCTATGTTGAGTCCCTGCAAACCCTTACTTGCATTGTTTAGTTTAGAATATGAGTCTTCAGGACCTAGATCATAACTTTGTCCATATCCAGATGTTCAGGTTATATCAAGAAGACTTCACTTTCACTAGTAAAATAAGACACTTTCTACGTTGCAGACTCTCCAGGGAGAGAGTGTGTGGGAGAGAGTTTTCCAGTAGCTATTAGAATTTAATTAAAAGTATTTATAAAAAGTAATTTTGGACCCTAAAAGATCTGACAGTGTCTCTTCAGATTTTTGCCCCATTAAACTATTCATCAGTTTCAGAAATTTTTACATGTAAATCTTAACAGAGAAGATTGTCCCCTGCCCTGCATGTTGGTACGAGCAGGGGGCATGTGGTACATCCTGATTTCCAGGTGTACCATCTGGCTTGTCCTAGTGTGAAAGGCAGAGCAGCCTCATGCCTCTGCTTAAGAGTCCTGTGCTGGTGGGTAGGCATGGTGGAGCCTTAGCTTTATCCCTTCACTGTGCCATTTAGCACTACTTTGCAGGCCCAGAGGGTGATATCATCTGCTCTTGGCATAGACTGATTTATGTAATAAACCCTGGAGCCAGTGGGAACTAGGGAGAAAACTTTTATGGGTATGTCTGCATAGCAGAGTCTCCAGGGACCCTGGGGAACTTGTACTGTAAAATGTTGATTATCTGGAATATTTAGTGTCACCATCATTCTGGGTAATCTGTTTCTTCTGGGAATCTGTGCTGCTGCTTGAGTAGGCCCAGGGTGGCCTGGGGTTGCTTAATCAGGTATAGCAACCGGGTCCCACAGGGCTCCCTGACAGCTTATCACTGGGCAGGCTGTCAGGGAGCCCGGCACTCTCTGAATGAGTCAGAAGAAAAGGGGTAAAATTAGGGGAGGGGGGACTTTCCGTTAATTGTTGTTCAACTGCCAGATAATTGATGGACTGCCATATTCTGGCTGCTAGCACTTGCCAAATACAATGTTGCTACATTTTCGCTCCTATTGTTATCCACATTAGCTTGATTGCTTCTGGGTTTTATTTTGTTTGCTTTTAGCTTCTTGGAGAATATGAATCCCTTGGAAAAGAACATGAAAGAGTAAAGGTAGGTGATCATTGATGAATCGTATTCTTATATTCCTGTTTTAAGTAAAATCCTTGGGTGTTTACACACATGCTTTGGGAATTGTGTGGGGGCGGGAGAGCCAATCTGATTAAAGCACCTGGAGTGTCTCGTGTATTAGTGTCACCCATGTTTCAAAATGGTGATGGGGATGTTTTATCTAAAGTTCGTTGAACAAGTTTTAGGTAAAACACCCCTGTCACCATTCTGAAGTGCGGGACGCTAATACATGTGATGCGGGAGGCTGCTGGAGCGTGGTAATTACCGTGTTTGTCAGAGCGTGTATAATTACGGTGTCAGAGCAGCCTCCCTGCTTGTGTATAGGCACCTCTTCTGTTATACAGGTCTGTAAGTAGTGACTGTATGGGAATGTCCAGGTATCCCAACTATGAGTGAAGGGGACCAGCTCCAGGTAAGGAAAGGTTCCAGTATTGGGTTTGTTATATGCTGCAGAAATTCATATGAATTGACCATTCAAGTATGTAGAAAAGGATAACAGGGATAAAATTATCCTTTAACATAGAGGTTAATTAAAGTGCCTTGGAGAAAGAAAGTGTTATTGTTCTTTATGATTCAAATCAGAACCATCAAGGATAATGGAAATCTAGCTAAAGTCTGTTAACTTTTAATGTAACTTTCAGAGAAGAAGGGATACACATTGTAATTCTTCATGATAGATGCAGCATTAGTCATTTTTCCCTTATATGGTGATACAGATTCTGCACTAGTTGTTTTTTCCTATTTTACAGGATACATTAAATGCAACTGAAAACAGATTGCTTGATGCAAACACCCAGATTTCTGATTTGAAAAGGTAAAATGTGATATCGGCTTAGTATTATTTGAATAACGTAAATCTAGGTTACAATGCAGCTAATGTTTAATCCTAGATAATGAACGTTATTGGCGCTCTTTAGAACCAATTTGTAGAGTTGCAAATTGAAAGAATTAATGGAGCCCTTTATACAGAGATTGAATTTTCATAGTACTTTTTTCATAAATTTTAAGAGCCTAATTATTTTACAGCATTTTATATTATTTTTCTTTCCTGATTAGGGTCCCTTTTACAGAATGGAATGGATGGGTTCCTTCTCCTGTCTCTTTTGTCACTCCATTAGTTCTGTCACTCTATTGATCAGGCTTTTTTTGCTACAGTAGCTCCTCAAGGTCCCTTATCTTCAGCTAACTAGTCTTTGTTCTGGTTTCAGGAGCAAGGATGCTGGCAGTAATTTGCTAGTCAAGATTGTGGCATGAGTGAAGGACAGGAAAGTGTTTAATTTCTAAAGCAGGAATAAGATCTCCTATGACTGTCCTTCCTGCTGCCTGGGACCTCTCTTTTGGCTGGGAGAGAGGAATCTACTGAGTTTACATTTTCTGGGTAGAATGAGGCAGGATATACTACCACCAAAGGATATAGGACAGTGGCTGAAAACTGGCCAGTAATGAAGCTGTGGGACTGCTACAAGTCTTCAGATCTTGTATTTCTCAAGCACTGCCTTCCAGGAATGCCAAACAGCATGTTCAGAGTTGGGGAGAGTGGACATTTCTCCATGTTGGGAAGGCTCCTAGCATAGGCCAAACACCCATCTCCCCGAGAGCTGACCTCCGATGTGAGATGGCTCACTCTGGCCCTGAACACCTTTTTACTGGGGCAGTTTTCATCCATTTTCTAAACCACTATAAATTACAACAGGATCCAGAAGAGAGAAACATGCAGCTATTTCCAGGGTCGCTGCATTTAGTAGTTTGCTGTATTACTGTGCTTCACCACTAGGTAGAAGAGGAGCAAACGGCTGTCTTGGTGTAAGCTATAGACACAACACCTATGCTAGACCAACTTATCCTACTGTAGCTTTACCCGATTTTTCCTAGCCAGATTCAAATAAGTTACAGCAGTGAAGGGCTTTATAGCCTGTCTTTGCAGACTGATTACACTGAGGAACTGTTGTAATGTGTCCATGTCCAGAGTTTCTCTATCATGAGTATCTGCTGTCAGCCCTTACCTCCTTATCTTCTTGTGGGCACATAGATTTTCAGAACTCAGGAAGACCTGGAGAGGAGGGAAAATTCAAGTTCCTCAGTGAAGATTTTTGTTTGTTGTATCATATTGCTACTTCTCAGATATTGGCCCCCTGTTTCATCCCATAGTCTGGTTTAGATTTCATTGCTACCAAGTCTTGCTAGATCAAGCCTTCTTGGTTAATTGACCAAGAAAAAACTCAGGAGCTGTTTGGATTTTGACATGACCCTTTTATAATTTGCACAATTCATATGATTTTAGAGAAACAACATTCTGATCCACAACAAACTTACAGGCTCAGTGGTGCTATGCTAGCTAGCACCATGTCTGAAAGGGACCTGGGGGTCATAATTGACCATAAAATGAATATGAGCCACCAGTGTGATACTACAGTTAGCAGAGTGAATGATGCACTGGCTGATGCATGTCAGTGTATCTCAGGCAAAGCTAAGGAAATTATTCTCCCACTCTACTCAGCATTGGTGAGGCTGCAGCTGGAGTACTGCGTCCAGTTCTGGGAGCCACACTTCAAGAAGGATGTGGAGAAGCTTGAGAGAGCCCAGAGAAGAGCCACTTGTATGATGAGAGGCCTGAAGAGCAAGCCATACAAGGAAAAGCTGACAGATATGGGACTGTCCAGCTTAGAAAAGAGAAGACTTTGGGGAGATTTGGTGGCAGCTTACAAATATATCAGGGGCTAGGCCAACAACTATTCACCAAAGCAGCCCAGGGTAAAACCAGGAGCAAGCATCATAAACTCCTAGAAGAAGGTTTCAGACTGGATATAAGAAAAAACTTCTTCACGGTTCATGTGAGCAGACTCTGGAATAGACTCCCAGCAGGAGTGGTGCAGGCACCTCCCCTGGAGATCTTCAAAAGGAGACTAGACACACACCTTGCTGGGGTTATTTGACAGCAGCACTCGTTCCTGCCCAGAGCAGGGGGCTGGACCCGATGATCTCATGAGGTCCCTTCCAGCCCTACACTTCTGTGATTCACTTTGTTTTAGATCCAAAGAAGTCCAGATCCTGTTTAGGTTTCCAGTTTACTCCTCTATTGAGAAAGTATAGTTTATGAATGGCCTTAGAGTGAGACTGTTGAAAAGCTGAGTGACCTTCTCTATACAGCTGTTGTAGGCAGTGCAACGATGAAGGGGTTGTATTTGATTGGAGCAGTTAAGGGAAATTCAGTCCAGTATTCCTCTTGCCCTGTCTGTTTCTCCCATCTGGTTCTAAAGATAGACCCTTCCAGCTTGGGGAACTTAGCTGGAAAAGAATATTTTGTTTTTCTATATGAAAACTGTTTCTATGAAGGGACCCCCTAGCTGTTGTTTTAAATCTGATAAGGCGTTATGAGCATGTTTGGAAAGGGCTGGTTAACTGAAGAAGTGGGGAGAAAACTTTGTGTGAAAGAAGAGAGCGTTATGACATGAAAAACCTGAGCAGCAGATTGCTTGAATTACTGGAGCGACATGTGAGGAGATGCTCTATATTAATTCCAGAGTGGGGAACTATTTACAAAATGGACCCTTTTATGGAGGAAAAAAAACTCCCCAAAGAGTTCTGTATCATCCAGATAGAGTCCAGGTTATCTCAGGAGTGTTTTAAATGGCTTTAGACTCGAACTAGGCCCCAGAAACGTCTCCCGCTTACCTTCCTCCTCCCCTCACCAACATGCCAGTTATTACTTATTTGAACATGGAACTCCACATTATATGTATATTGGTTATCCTCCTTCCAGTATTTACACACCAGAACAAAATATTTATGTTAATATTGTTTAAGATGTAATAGATTTTTTAAAAACTTTTCAGAAATCTCTTTGTAACATATCTCCCTTACTTCTTCATTAGAACAATTTCAAAACTAGAAGTTCAGCTCATGCAGGTAGAGCATGAAAACATGTTGAAATTCCGCCATATTACTGAAAGTCATTTAAGAACATCCCGTGTCAAGTAAGTGAATGTCCCGTCATTGTTAGGAAGTGGGTGATGTGTTCTGTTGTGCTGTGGGATTACTTAAATGAGTAGGAGTTGACTTGCTGAGTAAGGATTGCAGGGGTGGAGATGTAGAAGCTGATGGCATAATTGGCCTGTAAAGTTCTACATAATTGAGCCTTTATGTTTGAGTCAGGAGGGTGCTTATGATGCACAATTAAAAAAAATGAAAACAAGTGTCTTGAGAATAATAGAAAAATTAAGTTTGAATGTGCAGTCTATTAGAGGGAAACATAGATCCTCCTCTGATATGTTAAGGGTGCTTTAAAGGTATCTTTATCCAAAATGTATCTGTTTCAATTGATCATTGATTCTGAGGTGCACTGAAGGTTAGTCTAAGATGGACATTATGCAGATTATGAGATGGAAACACTTTTGACAACTTAACATGATCCTGAACTATAAGTAGTTTTTTACTAGTCACCTAAGAAATGTATGAATTAAGATATGACGGGTTATTTCTCTTGAGAACTATTTTATTGGTTAGAAGATGGGAACCCTCAAAAACAGGAAAAAAAGAAAGGCTTAAATATTATGGGTTGAGGTGCCATATTGGATACCAATATGAGGAAAATTGAGAGCACCAGCAGTCGGCTTTTTTTGGCTGATGTGGCTGATAAATGCCATGTGCATGCGCACAGCTGCAGCGCAGCACGCAGGTGGCCAGGAATGCAGCCCGGCAGCATGGAGAGCAGCCGGGTCCAGCTGGTAAGTCTGTGAGGGAAGGGGTGTGGGGGTGCAGATCAAGGCCCCTGTGGTAAGGGAGGGAGTGGGGCTGGGGCAGGGGCAGGTGCTGCCTAGCTGGGGTGGGCGGGGTACGGGATGGAGCTGTGGCTTATCCGGGAGTGCAGGGACTGGGGGTGGGTCTTGTGCTGCTGCACACAGCCCAGGAGGGCACGGAGGGTGTGTGCTCTGGATCTGTGTGTGGGGCAGGGTGGACTGCCACTGCGGGCTGGGGCTTGGGGCAGTGCTGGGCTTTTCCCAGTGAGGAGCTGGGCTGGGCTGTGTTTGGGGCTGGCAGGCTGTGGCAGCACTGGAAGAGTGGGTTGGGGGGGCTAGAACCACCACAAAATTTGCCCTGATTCCCAGCACCACCACCGCCTGCTCTGAGCCCAGCCCCCCCTGCCATGTAGAACTCGGCGCAGCCCTGGCCCCAGCCCAAAGCGGCATCCTACCCTCGTCCCACATGCAGATCTAGGGGCACATTCCCCCCCATGCCCTCCTGGGGTGTGTGCAGCAGTGGGAGCTGCCCCCCCACCTCACCAGATGAGCCACTGGTATAAATGCTGCTTCTAAAAACAAATCTTAGAGTCTTTTGTAATTTTGAAGCTTTACATTTTAGTAGCAAGTTGGCAACCCCTGATGTCAGCAGGCGAAAGTGGTTGATCCCAGGAGCGGAGTATTCGATTTTTACAGGCCAGCCTCTGGAAAGCCAAGAGACCAAGGACAACAGACTGGAAGAAACCTACGTTCCTTCCAGGTACCATAACTTCTATAATCCTGCTCTTCTCTGATGTTGTGGGAAGTCAGGGGCTACTTACAGACATGGAAAAAACCAAACAAACAGAACTAGCACTTTTCTTTCAGCTCGGCATGCCCCTGCACTAAGCACAGAAGAGGCATTGTGTTAGTTTGGCCCGGCTCACCCAACATCTGTATAGGTTGTATTAAAAGCACCAAAACCCCCTGCCAAAGTGCCCAATCTGTACAGATGCTGGGGAGCTGTGTCCGCTTCCTCTTCCAGGTAAGCTCTGTTTGTTTTTTTTCCCACATTTCTCAGGGCCCAGGGATGTTTTTAATATAGGAAAACATGACAATGGAATGGATTCTTATTTTTGAATCTTGTACTAGCAATTTATTTAGACCTGTAAAGCATGTATCCTTTGCTTTAGTTGCTATGGAGGTCTTTAAAATAATCCGCTTCCTCAGTCTAGTTGAAATAGGCAGAGATAGTTTTACCCCTCCTTAGGTATGTCTTGTGCCAATGCCTGCTGCTCTCAGAAGTGTTCCATCTTGTTTCCTTTCTGTCCTTGAACAGCAAAGTTATTCTCCTTCAGCATTACATAGTCTCAGACATAGCTCTCTGCTGGTTCTGTAGTCTTGTGTTTTGGTTCAGGTGTTGTTCTTTTTTTTTTTTTTTTTTGAGTTCTTGTTCCTTGCAAGTGTGCCAGATTTCCTCAGAAGAGATTTTGTTACGCAGATTTTTGAGTCCATGATTAAAGTTTGGGTCATCAAATTGGATGCATTTCCAGTGCTGCTCAAGTCTGAGTGCTCGCACCATTCTGTAACCCAGGCTTTAGAAGTCCGATGTTCCTGGAATAAATGGAGAAATTATTGAACCTCCGGTTTGATTTTTGTAACACAGAACATTACTTTTGCACCACCTACCTGGAAAGCAGTAAATTAATTTCTGTAGGATCGTATCTTTTAGTTGACATTTGGAAAGCCTGCATAAAAGCTTGGCTCCTCATATGCTTTTTTCACATGTTATTTAAGGCACCATTCTCCTCCAGAAAAGGACTCTTCACAAGAAGACTCTTCAGCAAATGTAATTGGAAAAAAAGAAAATGAGGCACCTGAGACACCAATCATGAAAGCCTTTAAGGAACTTGAAGAAAGAAAAGCATTTAAAGATTGGACCACGCAGACAGAAAAGGACGACACTTCCGCCAGTAAATTCATTTATATTTCTAGGCATGTCTTGACTTGCAGCCTCCAAATTGCATGTTTTTTTGTGTTTGTTATTCCCAAGGATTCACACTAGTCTTGCTCAGGTGACAAGGTAAAAATAGTTCATAGTGGGCATTACTTACTCTGTCAGATCTGTATTCCGCCTAACAAAACCTGAAACAATAACCTAAATTACTTGTTTAGAATAGTAGGAACACTATTGCAATAAGTTAGTCTTTTTAGCTCAGTGAGCTTTCTCTGGTAGAGTTCTGAGGAAATGTACACACTTTGAGTATTCAAAAAATCCTGCTGGCTTTAAAGCCACATTTGTTCTCCTAGGATAGCATCAGAACAGAGATATGTATACTGTGACCTGTACTAAGTGGCTGAGCTGTGTTTAACCTTTTCTTTTGTATTGCTGGAACCATGCTTACACATGATACAAAATACGGTTCCAAGATGTGACCTTAAATTCAGTCACTAAAATTTTGGACTTATTCTGCTAACGCCTGTCTCTGTCATCCTGCCCCTTCAGCTGCTTTTGCTGGCTTAGTTTCTGCTGCTACTTTCTGTTAAGCCTAAGCTGTTTCTCACTTACTCAGGCCTGTGCTGTTTAACTTCACTTCACTTTCAGCTCAGTTCTTTTCTTCCATATCTATGCTGCAAACAAGCTTCTCCTTATAGGTCAGGTTAACAATCTATTTTAATGAGTGTCAAACAGAGCTCAGTTTCTAGTGAGGACAAGAGTTAAGAATAGACGTCCTTTCATTATAACACAAACACACCGACATGGAAAACAGCTGAGATGGAGTAAGCACAGGTTTGTTTACAGTCGGTTACAAAGGAGCTGAGTGAAAGAGGATCTTCTGCATCCCATATACTTTAAGACGCACATTAAAATTCACATTTTGTTCCATGACAGAAATGTCAAATCGACGGCAGACTGTTGGATTTGATGAAACTACTTTCATTACTAGTCGGTCCCCCGAGAACTGTAAAGACCAACAAAGACCAAAAAGATACAGCTCACCTAGTGGGCAGAGGTCATCATCTCTCCCTCCTTCCAACAGGAAGTCAAACACTCCAAGTAAGCCTTTCCATTTACAGTTTTGCTTGGTGTCCCTTTAAAAAAGCATTTAGTCATGTCAGGTTGTTTCACAAAGAGCAGAAGGAAATTTAAAATTTAGGATTCTCTTGTTATCATGGATTTTCAGAAAACTCCCAAGTGACAGCAAACTTTGAAAACTGTAATTTGAACATTTGGCAAGGTGACACAAGCTTTGCATGATTTAAACAGATATTAACTCATAGAAAACTTTGAAAACCATTCTTTGAAGACACTTGAGCAGGGATCCATTTGCATGGATCAAACTGTATTAAGAAAATCTCTGGGTAAGAAAAATGTTAGGTACTTAAAAGCCTGTCCTTCTTTGCAGCAAGAAGAGAGATAATGTTGGCACCAGTGTCTGTGACATACAGTCCAAAACGATCACCAAAGGAAAACCTATCTCCTGGATTTAGCCACTTGCTTAGCAAAAATGAAAACACAGTGACAAGGTACAAATTTGCAATATTGGTTCATTATTATTTTCTGATTGTATTCAGGAGTGATACTGCATGTCCATACTCCAATGAGAATAGTCTTTGTTCATGCAAGTAATCCTGTGACAAGGCTCATGCGTGAAATGGGTGCTGCCTTTAGAGGAAGGGATTGCCTGACTGGGCCTTGCACCTGAAGTTAAGCTTCCTTTTTGAAATAAGGCAAGAATAAACTTGGATAGTTCCCCTTAGCTTGCCAAGGTGTAGTGCTGGGTATATCATTATATATGACGGGATAATATTGACCAGTAGTGGAGATATTGTCCTTTGTCGGTCCAGAGTAAACCAGGGTCCTCATTTAGGGAGACAGATGTACCCAAAAAATGGGTAGAAGAGAGCACTTCCTATTCTTTTCTACCCATCTGTAGAAACATTCTTGTTGGATTAAGTCTCCTGCCATTTCATACACGTTCCCTGAACATTTGCTAGATATGCTAGTTAGCAGGATGTGGTGGAGCTACAATGACCACACTCTCACCCCTGAGGGCGTGCAGGGGGAGTAAAGGTATTCTATTCCTTTCTCCTCATGCACAAAAGTTTAACATTTATTCCTTTTCACAACTTCAGGGGCTGAGTGTCACATTTAACGTGTTCTTGAGAGTAGGGTTCGGCATCCTCCTTTGGTAAAATTGCTTCATGATTTGTTGCTCCTGTTTGAAACAGAAGAACTCAAGGGCAAGTACCCAGAGGGATCAGGTTTTCCAGTGAAGAGGAAATGGTTTCCTTATATATTAAGACAGGGAAAGATAGGAAGTAGTTTATGTTTCAGCTCAGAGTTATTTCTACTGATTAGTCATTTCCAATCCCCCTCCACCCCTGTTGTTCTGTAGGTTTGATATACTTCTGGATGATCTGGATCTTGCTCCTGCTTCTACACCACAACATAGCAATCCAAGAAAAAGACTCCAGTTGCTCTCACTAGATGATATAGAAGGTAACTTGTCAAAATAGGGGAAAGATTTCTTTTATTTGCTTTAAACTTGCAGAAGGGAGTATTTTCTTTATCATAGCTTCTCCCAACTAGATAAGAGATGTGTATATAGGAATCACAAAAGTTTTCTATGACGTGCAACTTTCAAAATCCTTATCAATTTTGTAGCCTTTATCTTACAGTAAATAAATGGTATAATAATGTTGTTTGTAGATATAGCAAAGTGGCATGAATACAGTAGTTCATTTTTATGTGTACCTGCACGAGGACAATAGGCTAATAAAAATCATTGCATTGAAAAATAAGAGAGGAAATGCATTCCCTAATACCTAATTTAGTTAAGTTAGAGCATATATTGCTGGGAGCCATATTAAGTGGTATGTACCCAGTCTTATTAATAAGATTCTGTTACAAAGTGTTGCCAACAGATGGTGAAAGGTAAACGTAACACAGCCAGTTCATTTGGAGTTTTTTTAAATAATTGGATGAGTCAAACCAATTCTTACTTTTGTTGTTGTTTGTTATTTTTGCATTTAGCTAACTTATTTAGAATACCATTGTGATGTCAGGCATGAAGAAACTTGGGAAAACTTGCATCAGTAAAAACAATTGTCAATCCGTGCAATGTAGCAGAACCCACAGCTTGTTAACTACAAATTGTGCCTTACATCAAAATCCATCAAAGGCTAGCCAGACGAATGTCCTGTGTCTGCTGTGATGTTGCTAACGTGGGACCCCGGGAGGCTGGCTAAAAAGACTTTGTTACTCACAAAATTAGGTTTCATACCTAAAAGATGGCAGGGAGTCAGCACTTCTGTGGTTTGGTTTATCTTCTGTTTTAGATCATATATTCATGGAGAATTTAAACAAAAAAAAAACCACTCCTTTTTTTGATAGGAAGGCAGCATTCTGGTAAGGGCATCAACAGCTGTGTTAACTACAATTCTTGTGCTGAATCTTTGCATCCTGGAATGAAGAAAGGAACTGTGGGGTCTGCCTGGGAAGAGAGGAATATAACACACAAAAATGAACAATACGTTCCTGCACCAGTAGCACCTTATGAGGCAGACTTCAAATACACAGCAAGGATTAATACATTGGCTGAAACGGAGAGACTTTTTGATGAGCTCACACAAGAAAAGCAACAGGTAAAATGATTTTTTATTCCAAAATTGTGAAAGAAACAGTGCGTCTAGGAGAAGCTCGTGGTATTGCAGTCTACCTGCATGGGACCTGGCACAAGGTAATGGAAAATGCCCAGTGGTGTTCTGACAACACACCTTTCTCCTTGCTTCCTGACATTCTGATACTTTGACTCTTCTGACATTCTTTATGGCTCTTAAGAGAAACGGGGAGGGAGGGACTAGATTGAATTTATTTATTTTCTTTTGCAATATGCCAAGATTTGAAGTCTCCCTTTCAAAAATGAAAGGCAGGTATCTTGGGCTATTCTGGAATCTACTTGGAAGAGTGTCCTCTTCTTTCAAAACATCTTTGTAAGAATGGGCAGCAGGATGCATGTTTACTGATAGAGTATATTATTTGGTGACCTGGCAAAGGATGGTTATACCTGAATAACTACACTGCATTTATACTTCGAATCTATCCCTGACTTTTTTTGCAGATGAAAGATGTGTGGTAGGTTTCTACTTGCTCTTGAAGCTGTAATCATTTACAGCTGTGGTATTTTCTGTATTTCTAGATTGAAGCTGCCTTAAGTCGAATACCATGTGCTGGGGGAAGAATGACCTTGCAAACAAGATTAAATCAGGTGAAAACTCTCATTATATCATGTATCAGTGACTGACCTTTTCAACTGTCCTCCCAGTTGGTAGAGGCTCACACTATATTTTCTGTTTCATGAGAAAATAAGCTAGTCTTTCTTGGATCTACTGATGTAAAACAGTATTTAAATTAGACTAACTTACATGAGCCAGAGTGTGAACTCCCTGGACGCTCATTTGAATTTTTTCTCACAAGTAAACAGAAAGTTTCCTTTCCTTTCCTTTCAATCATAAACATGCAGCATATACTAGTATTTTGCATATTCATTATTTGCATGTAGGAACAGTGTTTCCAAATATTTTATATAGTGCAAACATTGAATGGTTAAACATAGCAGCACCCCTGAGAGTGTGAATAAGGGGTAAAAAAAAATTCAAGAATGACTAATAAAATCCAGGTTCTTCTAGGACAGGACACTGAAGCTGTTTAGCAGAGCACAGTTCTTTAGAACACTGTGAAAAACGTCTTACCCATCTCAAAGTGTAAAAAAGAACTCGTGGAGGCAGAAGTAATTCCTAAAGAAGGGCGATGCCGGCATTCAAGCTGCTGCTTCTATGGAAAGTTCTGGGAGTGAGGTTAATGAACACAAAGGGTCAGAAACTTCTGTTTCATTTCTCAGCAGAAAGCCACCAGCACACTGCCTCCCCAAACCAGGCTGTAGTTGCTGTTTTTCACTGCTAATCAGAATGCAATGTACGGAACAAATATCACCATATATTGGAGTGAGTAACTGTTCCATAGATCTGTCCCACTTAAGTACTGACCTGACCAGACCTATTTTGTATTTGCGAGATCTGACAAGATGCACCGGAAAAGGATGCTATCGCTTAGATCGATATCTTGCAGAGACTCTGCTTTCATTGGCCTTTGAACAAACCGATTTATTAATAGTTTAGTTAGGCAGAATATATGCAATTAAGCCACAGGATTGGTTTACGTAGGCAGATACCCTGGTGCCAGGGTATGGCTGCTCATGCATCAGAAAGAACATGAATGCAAAATGGGGACACTAACAGGATATTCTTTATAAAAACACCATCACTTGGAATTGCATGGTATTTAATTTTTTATTTTTCTCAAATATGTTCTTTAGGAAGCCTTGGAAAATCGCTTGGAAAGGATTAATAGAGATTTGGGTTCAATCCGCATGACACTGAAGCGATTCCATGTTTTACGTACCTCTGCAAATATTTGAGACTTGTATCTATTAAATTTGGATATGCTTTGGTTTGCACTAACATATAATTATGCACTCAGCGAATGCAAATTGTTTTGTATTTTTGTAAGCCCTCAACAGTAGTTTTACAACCATGTTATCCTTTACACACAGCAATATTTTGTACTTCAGACAGCCACCTATATTTTAAACATATTTTTGTTACACTTGAGGAATTGATCCGTTTATCGTGTATTTTACTATTTTTAAAAATAGTAACTATTTTTAAATAGTGGTATGAATTCAATTTATAATATGAAGAAGGAAGTAAACAGAGGCAGCTTGTTTTCTGAAAACAATCATGTTATCCTTTTGCACTCACTTTGCTCTCCATTTTATAGAGCAACTGGCCTATACTGTAAATAGTAACTCCTAGGTAATTTTGGACTTTTATATTATTCATAAGGCAACATGAAGCTTCTGTGGCAAAATCAACTACAGATATATGCTAGACATCTTCTATTGAAAGTATGTAGCTAGGTTTTAATTTTTCTTTTGTTGTGACTCATTTTAAATGCATCTCTACACACTGGAATTCTATTTAAGTATTGTTCTGTATAAATTAAGAGCAAGCCATTGAACAAACAAAAGAAAATAAATGTATGTGTTCTTTTTTTTTTTACAGACTTGCATTTCTTGTGTGATTGGGGGGGTCACAGTATCATAGAGCTGTATGAATCGAAGTGTATTCTCTAGACTTAAGATGTAGAAATTAACTTTCACAGATTCTGTTGGAAATACTTGGAGTTAAATTCTCTTCCATGCCCTCTGGTTTTCTCTTCCTTTATCTCAGTTTTGATGAATGTTCTGTAGGACCATGTGGATATCTTCAACACACAACCTTCTTGTAACTTGGTCTGATGCCTTATCAACATTCATTTAGGCTCAAAGTGGGGAGATGCAGAGTGCTATGGAGCTAGACATATGGCATATAGACATCTACATGGACTTATCTGCAAGAGAGGGCCAGCTATGTATGAGATACTTTTCATGCCCCTTCCAGTCTGACGTGGGGCCAGGATACTAGAAACATTCTTGATATTTTTTTCTTATCTAGTCCTCTCGGTAAAAGAGGTTTTGTTCTCTATTGCTTCTGTTTTGTAGTTTGCCATTTAAGATTCCATTAGGAGTCATTCAAGAATAATTATCAGTGTAAATACTCTTCAAAACAAGTCCTCGCATGCAGGTATCTTCTCTTGGGGAATGTTTAGCTGTCGTCAGTATGTACTTACATTTCAACTTTGGTCTCAATTAAAATTCACCTCCAATTATCTCCTTCACATGCACAAAGAAAGACTGGGTACAATAAAAGGAAGCATCGTGGCTCTTAGAAAATAATACTTGACACAGAAAAGCCTTCAGTACGAGATTGCAGGAAGTTTGCTGTTGGTGGGTGAAAGGGGGCCGAGCACACTTTCATTTTGGCCTTAGGGTTTGCATATCACCAGTATCTTTTCTGAGAATTTCATGCAGAGCAGTTTCAGAGGACTTCCATTTGTAATGAGTGCTTTCTTTATACATTCTTAGGTAGTAGAAGCAATACTGACATTGTCAGGCTGGCTGCAAACTGGTATAGTGTGTTGCTAGTGTGGTTGCCACTGGCCATGTTTGCAGATCATTTTGATCGTTATTTTACTTTTGACCTTCATGTTGTGTAATGTTTTGCCACAGTGCATCATAGTGGAGTGCCATTGTTCTTGAGCTTTTATGATATTGTCATATACTCCAGGGAAGTATCCTGCTTTGATTGAAACACCAGGTTCTAAGATAACATAACTCTGCTTGAGGGTTTGGGGGTTTTTTTGTTTTTTTTAAAGTATGCCGGATGCTAATGGGTTATGTTGTCACCATTCTGATCAGAGTTATGATCACACACATTTAAAAAAAAATTCTGCATTTACACACAGAACTTCTCATGATGAAGAACAACATATGTATTAGTTGGCATATTGCTCAAATACAAAGCAGGCAACCTAATCTTGCAGTTTGTATTTTAATATTAAATAAACATTTAATTAGATTCTCTTCTGCTGCCCAAGGAATAATAATACGTTCGGGGATATTACCCCAGTGCTAATTTAGTTTTTAGTCATATTGTCTGATTTCAATTTCTGCCTTAGTTCAAGATGCATAGCCACCAACGATAGGACTGGTTTTCAGTGGAAAGGGCAGGGCACCGGCACAAAGGAAGCTTGTGAATATCTGCATCCAAAATCAGTGCTTGGTTTTAAAATATTCAGTGACTGTTTTCAACACATGCTCATACAAAGAAATGATATTGCATACAGCCTTACCATGGGCCTTTTTCTGTGCTCGAACAGAGAGGTAAAGTTACTTGGCGAGTACATTCACCTAACCTTTACATTAGAAGTGTAGAGATGAATGCCTCAGGGATAATCATCTCTAGCACAATCCTGATATAGACAGAAGTATTTATATCTTTTGGTCTGCATTTTGGAATCAAAATGCTCAGAATAAGAATCTCAGCTTCCCAACAGCTGTATATCACCTGGCAGAAATGGTGTTATGTTACTTCCATTCTGAGTGGTCACATTATGCCTGCTAATGCCTTCAACCATACAATTCAGCCAGCTAGACTGCTTAGAAGGAATCCATCACTAGGTACATTTACACGGGGAATTAAAACGTGGCTTCAGTCTTCACATCAATTTAGGCACATTATTCTCGTTTACAGCTGTCTCTTCCCTGAGCTTTGCAGCAAAAACTATTTTCCTTAGAGGATTGATACCCCTATTGGTTTTCAAGTTCAAGTACTGTATTAGATCTCCAAGTACTTTGTTATATCTCTGTTTTATTCCTCTGTTTTTATATATACCAGAAAAGCTGACTCATGAGCCAAAGTCTATACAGTATCTATTGGAAAGTCGCCTTGCATTATCTCGGGCTTTCTGTGACTATTTCTGCTATATTTTCAGGCTGCTGAAGAGAATTTGAGATTCTGATCCTGATAAACTTTTAAGATAACAGTTTCCAAAAGCACCACTGATTTGGGATATTTTGGTTAAAACAGCTCATGCCTGATTTTCAGAGGTTCAGAGAACCTTCACCTCCAGATGAAGTCACTGAGGACATCAGGCCCAAGGTGTCAGAAGCTAGGTACCAAGAAATTGAGGCAACAATACAGCTGCTCCTTTAGAAAATGCAGTAGTTACTGCCGTGTTGGTTGCTAGATGATGTATGTATTATTCCCCTTCATTTACATATTTTTTAGTTGCACTTTTAAAAATATTTTCCTTTAACCCACACACAAACCCCGCTCTGTGCCAGGGCCAAACCGTGTCTTAACAAAGGGCTGCGGGCTGGCTTATCTTCGCGTTCTTTCTAAGCATAGCTTTAGTTTTTGCCCCTTTGCAATTCCTCCTACGTCTCCATCACACTTTAGATGTGGGAGGAACTGACCAATGTCCTGGATTTACCAGGTTTTGCTCAAGTCCTCAGCCTTGAGCAGCCCTTTAAACCAGCTTCTGGCATCACTTCTTTATAAGGTAAGGCCCACTGCTCCTTTAGCTCCAAGCCTGGACATTTGGGTTACAGCAGTCCCATTGCCTCCAGGACTCTACCAGTAGGTCCAGATTAGTTCAACCGCTGATGGGAATTTACCCTTCAAGGGAAGTAAGGCAACTAGTAGTAGTTGCAGCGACACAGTCAGCTGTTCCAAACAAACTGGCATTTATTAGCCAAGTGGAGACAGTATGCAGAGCCCTTAGCCTGGCCAAGATGAACTCAAGGCAGAATTCACAGAAGCAGGAGCAAGTACTGGATGTGCTGCGTGATCTCCTGGGATCCGTTTCATCTCATACAATTCTTAAGCCCAGACAGCAACACCTTAGCCCCCTTGTCCTCTCCAGTTTTCCCTCTTCTGTTCCATAGGGAAGTTTAAGCTGCTCTCTTTTAGAGTATTATTGCCAGCACTGCCTCTCTGGAATTCCCCATTCAAACATACAGTCCTTGATGGTTCCTTCTTTCTCACCTACTCTCAAGGAAGAACTGATGTCTTCACAGCCAGAGGAAAGCAACCAACAGGCACGAATCAACCGAGTCACACCCATTATTCATCAAAATATTACAATAATTTCCATATTCTCCACCTGGAGAAATCACCAGTTTCAAGTGCATCGTTCTTTTCTGTCTGTTTCCTTGCGCAGATCTGTCTACCTCGCTTGTGGTGCTGGATCCTGCCTCTCAACTGCTGCCCAGATGACAGTGTATTAGTAAAGCAAAGCGGGTAGCACATTAGGTCCCTGCTCGACCAAGTGCAGAGAATGAAAATCTGTTCTCAAACTAGAAGTTGCAAGATGGCAATGGAAAGAAACAAGAACAGAGCGCTTAAAAACATTAGGACCAGAGCTGTGTCAGATTCTTGCTGTCAACCCCCTCTCCTGTCCTGCCGTCCTGTTACTTCACTTGCAACTTTTGAAGTATGTTGCATGTCTTAGGACTGATATAGCGTTCTAAGCAGATGGGACCCTTGCAAAGCAAGTAAAGAGACAAGGGTCTGCAGCCTGGCTATGGATGTGACCGTTGCAGTGCGATTGTCCCAGAGTGGGTGCTGAGGGTGTGAGGATGGGGCCCAGCCCGCCTCAGTACCTGGCCATGACAGAGGTGGGACTAAAACAAAGTGTCAGTCTTCCTGCTGCTGACCGGGGGGCTGGGTGTGACGGAGAAATGAGGTGCGGGAGACCAGCCTTTTGCTTTCACTTCTTGGAGTTAAATTTCACCGGCCCTGGCATCAGGGAAAGAAAATGAACATGCCAATGCTGCAGGGAAGAACTACCCCGGAGCCCAGGGACACGTCTGCACGGCAGCATCTGGCGAAGCGAATCTGGGTTGCCCAAAGCTTGCACACTCTCTGATTTTGTCTCAAGGTGCATCTCCCCCCTGCCCAGGGGATCGCACAAGGGTCTCCCAGCCCCGCTGGGGACCTCACGGGACATCCATCAGCACAGCCAGCTACAGCCCCAGGCCTCCTCCGGGGGGGTGCAGCAGGCCCGGCCACAGGCTCCGAGCTCGCCGGTGAGAGGGAGCGGCTGCCCTGCCCGTCGCCTGGAGCCCAGGGGCGGCCGATGCCCGGGCTGCAGGGGACAGCTGGGTCTGGGGCAGTGGTGGGCTCCAGCCCTGGGGCTGGGCGGAAACTGCCGCTGTGCCTCAGTTTCCCCACGTGCGGCGGGGTTGCGCGGGGGACAGGGCCGCCTGTGGGGCAGCAGGAGGGCGGGTGTGAGAGGGCTGCAGGGCGCGCGCGTTGCGGCGCGGCGGCGGCGCTGCCCGGGCCCGGCGGAGCCCCGCCCCCGCGCCCGGCCCCGCCCCGCCCCCGCCGGGCAGGCGCGCGCCGGAGCCGGAGCCAGCGCCTGCGGCCGGGCGCCTGCCTCAGTTTCCCCGCGCGGGGGTCTGCTGAGGAGACGCCTTCCCCGGGGCTGGGGGCGGCGGCGGCGGCGGCGGCACCTGCTCCGGCCTCGGCCTCGGCCGCGCCGCTGCGCAGCGGGACCTGCGGGTGGGCGGCCCCGGCCCCGGCCCCGCGCCAGAGGTGTGTGCGGCTGCACCGTGTGCCGGTATGTGCGCGCGCGCACAGAGAGACTCTACCTGGGGAGAGGGGCGAGATATATGTGTGTGTGTGTGTATATACGTATATATATAGAGAGAAACTATATATAGACAGAATATAGCTGTGTGTATGTATGTATGTATGTAGTCACTATATTCTCTCTATATAGAGACTATAAAGAGAGAGAGACTATACACGGAGGAAGGGATGTGGGAAATACAGAGAGAGAACATATGCATATGTTCTCTCCCTGTATCTGTATATAGGGAGAGACTATATAGGGGCAGAGAGAGAGCGTGTATCTGAAAGAATATATTTAGAGAGAAAGTGTGTGTGTTAAAAGAAAGAGCGGGAGAGAAAGCTGAGGTTTCCTGACCCCGGGCGAGCAGCGGGGCAGCGGGGGAGTGAGTGACTGGCCTGAGAGAGGTGGGAGGGAGAGGAAGGGAGATGGTGGGGAGGGCAGGACGTAGGAGCCAGAACCTGCAGGGACAAAGGTCACAAAAGCTTTTCCGAGGAGTGGGATGGGCACCTGTGGTCCCTGTTTAAACCGTCCCTGGCGCAGGGCAGTTTGTGGATGGTTTCCTGTTTCCCGTATTCCCCTTCAAACTTCATTTGCAAGTCCTGGGCTTAGGTTGTTTGCTTTGCTCTGGTTTTGTTTGCTTGTTGTGTCAGTCCGCAGCCCAGGCAGCCGCACTCCTGCTTCCCACTCCGGCCTGGAGAGGTTGCTTCTAGCCATGACAGGACGGCTATGCCTCAGTGTCAGTTTGATCTCAGCCCTCGGCTGCCAGAGCCAAATCATGTTGTCCGTGTCTTTTGTGATGTGGGCACTCGTCTACTAAGAACAGAGATGAGAGCTCCAGTTGGGGTCACCTAATATGTAAAAGGGGCAATGAATGATGGTGGCTTCAGCTCAAGCCGTCCGCGTGGGATGGAAGAAATCACTCAGGAAATCTGCCAAGTTCCCCCTGGGAGATGACAGGGATATGATTTTTCTGCTATTGGTCTGTTGGGAAAGTCTCTACGAGCCTTTTTGAGGAGAGTAGCCCATAAGGCTGATGCTAGGTGCTCTTTTCTCCATCTCCATCTGCTGTCCAGAGGCTAAGAGGGCTAGACCAGTTGTACTCTGGTTATTGGGAGAGTTTGGGAGTAGGTTCTGGAGCGGTGAGTGCATCCTCCCCATGGACGGCATGTGCCATTGCACTAACAATCGTATTCACACAGCGCTTTTCATCCTGATATCATGAAAAGGGCCTGTATCCCATCCCCATGGAGTAGATGGGGAAAGCGAGGCACAGCCAGGTGAAAGGACTTGTTCAGGATGGCACAGTGCATCTGTTGCAAAGGCAGCGATGGACTCTGTCTCTTGATTCAGAGCCCAGTTGTCTGCAGAGCTAGGCAGGCTCCAAGACAAGTCTATTTCCTTTAATCCTATTTTTGCTTTATGCATGACTTTTTAATACAAGCTTTGTAAATGTGAAATGGGTGAATTAAAAAGAAAGTGCCTGTTTGTTGTTTTTTTTTCATTATGCACTAGAATGAAAACTGCTGTCGGTCCTCTCCAGAGTTAGGAGTGGTGCAGAGTTGTGGTTTTGCTGTACAGCACAAGAAAACCCCCCAGTCTTCAATAATTTATGTATGCATGTGAGGAGCTTAGTGGGACTATGCAAGTGGCCAAGTCTTTGCAGGGCCTGAGACTTCAGTACTTAACTTGTGCTGGGAAAATGTTGTAGTTAAATACGCATGGATTCATAAGCTTCTTCATCCCTGTATTACTTGATAATCCCCATTTCACTCCAGTCCTTTCTCTCGTGGTGCATTTGTAACACACAGTTTAGGTTTACATGACCGTTTTGTGGTCCAGAGTTATGTACAAAGATTGATGGTGTTGCAAAAGCCAGTGCTAGCCTCTGGATTTCTTTTCCTCGGTCTCTCATAGTAGTCTGCAGAAGGACAGAAGGGGGCACTCCCACCACCAGCCACCCTCATGCAGACCTGATATGTTCAGTAGATTTTTGCATGGCCAGTGGTTGACCAGCTTGCAGACTTGTCCCTGAGCTGCTGGATAGCTGAAAAGCCTTGCATGAAATATAAGGAGAAGATTAGCTAAGCATGAAAGAAAAGGCACTGACGAGTCTTAGCTTGCTGTTTTACATTGGAATGCTTCTTTAGGGTACTTCTGGCATCCTTTGGTTGTGATAGCATCTCTGAGAGCGAGTTGCGAGCACATGACTGAGCCTTGGGGTTCAAAATAGGCCTTGTTATGTTTCTTGTCTTTAATAAATACAGCAGAGCCTCACTGGGCACTTATTTTACATAAATCATATTTCAGTTTCCAATAACTAACTTTTAATTAAAGTACGGTTGATACCAACATAACAAATGGATGCATACTAGGCTGTCTTTGTGAATAAAATTCACAATTCCCTTCCTATTCCCTTTATGGCCCTTAGATGCTTTTGTTGCCATTTTAACAGCATACGGTAGCAGCTGTTTATCTTTTTAATATCACTTTTTGCATGCGTGTTCAAGAAACAAGAATTATTTGAGCAAATGACTCCGTGGTCTCTTAACAACATTTTTTTAAAGTAACTTGAAAAATAGAAGGAGGAAATTAATGTCTAGATAAGTAGGTGGGAAAAGGTTGCATAATGCTGAGGTGGTCCCAAAGCTCCTTGAAGTTAATGGGAGCCTTTTCATTGATTTCAGTAAACTCAGTTGAGTGTTTGGATGCGACCCTGCAGAGCACGCAAGAATGTGCTTCTGGCCCATTGAAACCAGTGGAAGTCAAGCATGTTTTTAAGTGGTTAGTTGAATGGGAATGGGCTGCATGCACTTGTGTCCAAATCACCTATTAGTTGTATAGTAACTCTTATACTTGTGTAACTCTATAAGGTACCACTGTGCCTTGCCTCCTACTGAAGTCATTAGTAGCTCCTGAATTGCATCCAAACTAAACCACGTCTGAGGAGTTTTACTTCAGTGCACCAGAAAGACTTTTAAAGAGTCTGGAAAACCTGCTTGTGCAAACAGTCACGCTGTTGGAGCACAAAAAGGACAAAAAACATGATGTGTACAAACTCCCTCGGGTAGCAAGAGTTAGAATGAAGGCTTAAGAGTATGATCTTTGGATTAGGGTTAATTTCTGGTTAATTTGACAAGTGTCTTTTACTGAAAGGACTACTTCTGATTAAAAGATCTAGTTTATTTTGGGTTTGCTTCTGACAGTGTATTTTAATGCGTTCATCACTGTTGTGCATCTAACAGCCCAAACGTTTATTGTGATTTACCATCTGGTATGTGGGAGTTCTATGTGATTCCTAATTTTAGTTGACAGCAACCAGTTTAGGAGGATTTTGTTCTAAATTGTTGAGGAATTTTTAAAAGTTGCCAGTGAAAGTGGGTTTCCTTTGTATTCAATCAATGCAAGACTTTGTCTCTCTAATTGGAAATCTTCCTTGCTTCTCAGATTTTCTATCTTAAATAGCTTCACCTCTTCCTGGCAACATTTATAGAAAGGACTCATTCAGTTGGATGAAGACGGGATGTTTATTATTATTATTTACTAGAGTACAGACATTGTATTGCTGTTATTTCTTATGGCATCAACATAATATAGCTAACTAGCTGTAAGCTAGTATTTTAAACAAATGGTTTTATGACCACACAATTGAAGAGCTACAGGATAATTAGTGGGTTGTATGAGTGGTAGCTGCTATTTCACTTCTGAAAGTTGTATAACATAGTGTCACACATTGAATTCTCACAGGCTCCTAGTAATAACTTGTTTGAAGACCAGGACAATCCACTGGGAAATAGTCATTGACAAGTGATTGTTTTTTTCCTTTCAAGTGTCTTCTCCTTTAGTGGTTGTTCTCTTCCGGTGGAGGAAAAAAAATCTTTATTTTTTCTTGACCTTATGTTTAATTTGCCAAGCAAGAAAATGTGTTCTTTATTTTAATTACATTTCAGTAACCAGTTTTCCTGTCCAATAGCCATTTTCTCTGAGTTCTGAAGAACTTTCTTTTTTTTTTTTTTCCTTTGAATTAATTTTGAAGCTGGCTTGTACAGACAAGGAGTGGCATTATTGTTTCTATTTAAAGGAAACTCAAGCTGAATTCTGGGCTTGGAAAAGTTTTGTTAACAAGATCTAAAAGTGTTGGGAGCCTAGACCCTCTTTGCAGTCCATAGAGGGACAAAGGATTGGGGCTGGGACTGGTTTATAGCTGTTGTGATCACTGTCTGCCCACGGGCAAGGTACATCCACTGATGAATGGATGAAAGGACTGTGGTGGTGGTGAGCCTCAGAGAACAAGGTGACTAAGCCTGAAAATGCATCTGCAAGGGTCAATCAGTGCAAAGGAGGAAGAATCTAATAAACACAGAGATAACACTGGGAATACCTAAGGAAATCTCTGCAGGAAGATTCTGCTGGGTTTTACTGAAGGCCCATTTTACAGACGCGCTTCATTGCCTCTTGCTTTTCTCATTGCAGTCCCTCCCATCTGTGGCATCTGACAAACAAAGGGCAGCAGTGAGGGGTGCTGTGCAATCATTGCTGCTTGCATTTGCCCTTATAGATAGAGCCTCTTCATTCAAGGATCTTGAGGAATTTGAAAACCCTTAACTGATCACTAGATTTCACAACATCCCTTTGGGTTTAGATAGGTTTAGATAGGAATGTATTGCTTCAGCTGCTGGTGACTTGCACCCCTCCTGGGGATAGAGCATGCCAGTCCTTTGATAGTGTGCTGCTATAAAACAGTTAAGGAAGACAAAGAGAAGAAGAATATTTTAGCCAAATAAAACCAAACGGATAAAATATAATGGTCTGACCTGGAATGTGGCCAGAGCTACCTGTACTTTGGACTCTTTTAATGACCATGTGTAGTGAGGGCCTCAGTTTCTACATTTTGTCCCAACTAAGCTGGAGCTCAAGGGTTTCAGATCAGCTCTTTCTGGATTGTTCCACCTCTGATGCAGCAGCCAAAAATGTTTGGCTCAGTCGGGCCTGACGAGCCTATGAAGTCAGGAAACTTTAGTTATTACTGGCCATCTTAGTATCCACAAGGAGAAAAATGTAAGGAGTCTGGTATCCTGGATAGTTTGGAATCTGTGACGCTTCTGCAGTTCAGGCTGGAGTTGTGTTTGGACAGCTGGGCTCAGGAATGACGTTCCTACTAGGAGAACAGCCATGACGTTCCTAACAGGAGATTTTCTAATTATTATCTCCACAGGGGAGGAAGAGCATTTAGACAATGAAGACATAACTTGAATAACACAAGGAACGATGGTCACCACTAATTTCACCCCCCCACGCCCAGTACCTTGTGCAGTTCAGCTCTGCTCCTTAGCTAGGACCATGTACATCGTGTTTCTGTGGAATACATTTGTATAGATAGTCTGTAAGTCTTGTTGTCAACAGGTAAAGTAGCATTTGGACAGGAGATATAGCCGTAGCAACCCAGAAAGGTGCATCTCAGCCTTCCAGTTTTAACCGAGACCCTCATTAATTAAGAGCTTAGAGTTTTGCAATTCATTATGGTGAGTGCAACTAATGTAATGGATAGGAGAGTTAACTGTCATTTGTTTGGACTGCTGGTGGTTACGTAACAAATCCTTAGCTTCAGAATAGTTATTTAAGTAAATTAGTTGACTTAACCTGCCGAGCACAGGCCTCAAAAGGCAGTCTCTTCTGCCAGTGTGGTACCATGGTTAGGGAGCAGGAACATGCCAGAGCAGCAGCATACTGAGGGCTTTGACGCATCTTAGCCCTTGACCGGGGGGTCTCGTTATCTGCAGGCATGAAGGACACTGGTCCTTGCTGGTCCTTGTATGTGTTATAAGGACTTAATTCCCTTATGGGGTATTGAAGGATTGCAGGTTTTTATAGTACAGCCATGGTGAAATAACCTTCTGCATGCACAGTGTCTCTCAATTGGCTAGTCATTAGGAATCTAGTTCGAGGCTCAGTGAGTCACCTTTTTTTCTGCTGATCTGAGTTGAAGTCAATGACTTATGACTTCTTGGGAGAGCTTGCAGGGCGGGGGCCATCTCTGAACGTAAAGAATAATACTCTGCCCTTGCATGTGAGTTTATAGTTCAGGTCCACTTCTGCTCCTGGTGGAGTCTCCTGGAGTTTGGAATAGATATCGCATGGACATATTTTCTGGGGGGGGTGTATTGTCAGTAGTCTTGGGTAATCTAAGGATTCTCCTTTTAGAGGAAAGGCACAGTGTAGAATAATTTAGAGGAAAGGCACAGTGTAGAATAATTTTCTATATGTGGGTGGTTTACTTACCTTAATGCTACTCTTCCTTTTTTTTTTTAAAGGAACTAGAAGGTAGATATTTTGCTTATCATGTCAGATGAAATTGGAATCCAAATATTTACATCTTTTTGCTGCATCTCAGGTTCAGAACCAATTGTAGGCACTCCCAAGCTGTTTAGCTGTCTCTTTAACTGAGTGGGTTGTTTTCTTCTGAGTGGCAGAAGACTATGGAGCCTTATTTTGTTTTTCAATATTTTCTAGCCAGATTCTGCATCTGGAAACACTTTGCTCTGCAGGTCTGTGTGACCTGTATTTATAATTTCCTAGCCCAGGGGTGGGCAATTGTTTTGGGCAAAGGGCCTCTTACTGAGTTTTGGCAAGCCATCGAGGGCCGCATGACAGGCAACCCAGGGCAGATTAACATAAATTTTGTAAGGGCCCCATGGGCCAGATAGAATGGCCTGGCGAGCTGCATCCAGCCCCTGGGCCGCATTTTGCCCACCCCGTCCTAGCCTGACCATAGCTATGTTTTGTGGCTTCCTTCATCTGTAGTAGAAATTTCACACACTTGAACTAACTTTACATAATAAGGGGAATGTTTCTGGGTGTACATGTAACTAGCTAAGGAGCAGCTCAGAAAACAAGATGGAAAAGTATAAGGGGAAAAACAAGTGCATGTATATGAGCATATAAATAATAACCCTTCTCCCTGCTATAGTGCTTTTCATCTGAGCTCAAGGCTCTTTACAAATGAGGCTAGAGGATTGTCCTCACCTTGCAGGCAAACCAAGGTACAGGGAGATTAAATGATTTGTTAAGCATCACACAGTGAGTCTGTAGAGTAGCCAGGGAGAGACGCTACCTTCCTGTGGGTCAGACTGCACTTGTTCTCATGAGTGTGCGTGGGTGTCCTCATTCCTACCTGAGGCTTGGATTTCGGTTTGGAAGACAAGTCACTGGGGACACAATCCTATCCATCCTGTAATCCCAGCAGTGTGAACAGTATGGGCATCATGGTTTTTGTCTTTTGTTTTTTTTTCTTTTTCAGGTTATCATTTATTCAGGCTGTCAGGAGACATTAGTTGACTTTATTGCTGGTTTTTATTTTACTTTTATTTGAGCTATAAAACATGATATCTAACTTTACTGTTACGTGTGGTAAACAGTTTTTAATGTGTCCATTTTGTGCCTACAAAATGATCCTTAAAACTCATTCTCTCTTGCATAAACTTCCATAAATACGTATTTCAATAACAGGCATATATTTAACACACAATAACTGTCACACAGGAATGCATTTGGGCAAACCTAACTGAAGTGTTATCCTTTCTAATGTAGCTCCCATTGTTGTGAGCTGTTGCTCTAATGTTACACATGTACTCTGTCATTTTAATTTAGTGAAAAGAACAGGTTTTTAACTCATTGCATACTCAGATGCCCACTTTGGGAGCTCTATTTGACACGCTGCTCATCCAGTTAACAACGTAATGGTATTTGGATCAGGGCCTTGGAAATACAGTATTGTGGCTTGAAAAGGAAGAAAGCCTGTTACGGTAAAAGCTCACTTTTCCATCTAGCTGTATCAGAGATGCATTAAATCATAGCTTAATAGCACCGGTTAGGTTATTAAAGCTATTCTGTAATGGAAACTGCTCAGTCTGTTTTATGGGTGTGTTTTATTCAAAGTGCTGGACACAGTGGACGTCATCAAGGAGCTGTACCAGCTGCTGTATTTTTATTCCCCCACCCCAACCTCCCCATCCCAGTCTGTGCCAGCTGTTGGCATGTCAGATTTGGGCTCTAGGGGTGGGGAGAGCACATGATGAGGGCATTCCTTTCTAGCATCGTCTTATGCTTGGAGCTGTTTCCAACAGCTACTGGGGAGTCCCCAGGGGAGAGTGTAAGGACGTGTACAAATCCAGGGGCTCTACACCCAGTCCACATTGTGCACAGTTACTGAGTTGCACGTAAGTTTAGGGAGGAGAGCCCTGCTGTCCTCAGATAGAAAACCCTGCAAGCTACAGTGTCCTGCGTTACGATCTTCCTTCTGCAGTTTTTCCTTTGGTAGGGAATGACACTGCCAAGTTCTGGGTACAGGAATATATTTCAAAAGCTGTCATTCCAGGGCATGTGCTTACCTCTCTGGCAGCGATGAACCGGGCCCAGTTCTGTCCTCTGTCGTCATGTTTTCAGCCAGGCTGTGGAAATGAAGGGAGCCGAACATGGCCCATGTAAGCACCGGTGGTATTCTCCGGGGCAGACTTCTATTCAGGGAGCACCTGAAGGGTTTTCAGCTGTTCTTTGTTCCCCCCCCCCAAATTGAGCCCCCTTTCATTATACTCCATCTCACAGGAATAATATTAAAAGACCAGCATTAAAGCAGTCTTATGGTCTAAAACATGGCTGTATTAAAAACAAAACAAAACAAAACAAAAAACCCCCAACAACAATAATAAACCAAAAAAACAGCACCCTCCTACCAGCACCTGTTCATCATTTTTGCATGCCTTTGAGCCATATTTGATTGCATTACTGACAAAAGTCGTTTTTTTTTTTGTTTTTTTTTTGCTCCCTGTTAGCAATGTAGAGCTGAAGAACAGGGAGGGTTCTGCTTTATCCTATGTATCATCAACAGAATTGTCAGATAAGCTGTACTGGCAGACTGCTTTGCCTGCTGATGGTTTAGGAGGCAGAGCATATCTTGGCTTTCAGAGCCCAGATCCATTTGTAGCAACAGTGCTTACAAGAACTATATAATTTTATT
This sequence comes from Crocodylus siamensis, assembly GCF_052110815.1. NCBI lineage: Eukaryota > Metazoa > Chordata > Crocodylia > Crocodylidae > Crocodylus > Crocodylus siamensis. Next base: position 68,852,413 of record NC_143403.1, read on the forward strand.
TTTTTTTAAACTTATAAACAGATCTGGAATAACCAAGAGCGTGAACCTGGAATCCCATAATGTCAATTTTACAGCTGCTTCTCAGAGACCTGCATTGTAATATTCCAACTAAGTACTTCAAGAGGTCTCGCCGTAAACTTGTAAATGTCAGTCATTTTTTTTCTGCCTAGTGTAGTTATACTGTTATCAAACCCTTCAGGAGAACATGCAGGGATGCCATACAGTTCCTTCCCTGTCTTTTTGTTCGGGTTTTCATGCCACACCCACTGCCCTTGTCTTTGTATAATGGTGTCTACACCTCTATGTTAGTGATGAAAATCAGGGTTAAAATTGGAGATGTTCCTGCTCTGAGCAGGGGTTGGACTAGATGACCTCCTGAGGTCCCTTCCAACCCTCATTTTTATGGTTCTGTGTGCTTTTTCTTCATGATCCATTGATTGGCAAAATATTCCTTCTGATAACACAGGCTAATCTGGCTAGTTATAGTTCAAGTAAATATTTCAAAGCTCTTTTAGCAAAGATGTCAGCGGCACAGTATTTTAGGTAAGAAAGCTTTTGATATGATTAAACCGTGATGTAAGTACTGCTAAAGCTGTTTGTTTTCAGGAATAAATCCCATTTTTAAGCAAGCTTCCTACCAGTCTGGTGCTACTGTTTTCTTTTTCACCTATGAGCTGCTATTAAAGAGCAGCAGGGGCTGGTTTTTAAAGTACGACCACACACTACTTACTGTATGTTGTAAAGAGAATGCGAATCTCACTTGGAAACCCAAGGTCAGCATCTCTAATGGTAGTGTTGCTGGTAATGGAAATTTGGGTGGCTCGCAACTCATCATGGATGGACAGTGACCAAAGGTCTGAGGTCACAATGATTCATTCATATTACAAATGGTTTAAAATGGGCCCAGATTTGGGTGGACTTGGGTGCTCATGGGACGAGTGGTGTTCAGGATTTCTAAATATCTGAAACGGGATCTAGGTAAGCATGGGATGAATTAGGGAAAGGGGAGATGGGACTCTAAAGCATTAGTTCTGTTGCATGACAAGGCCAATATAGCTTTATCACAGCCAATGGAAAGTTGTTGTTTGTAGCTCCCATGCTTGTCCTATTTCTAGGTATCTGGGTTGTAGCAGTATTGGCCTAGAGGAAAAAGCATTTTTTTTTTTTTTTTTGCAAAAATCTAGTTGGTCTAATAAAAGATATAATCTCTACAACGAGTCTTGACTGTCTTATTTCTAGGCTTACTTTCTAATTTATCTTGTTTGTTATCTCTACTTGTCCAGTGCTTTGAACAGTGGCCTAGTGTTCAGATACGGTCTGCCAGGAGCAATACAAATGATAGATCATAGAGGCCCAATGTTTTTAAGTTACCTGAAGTATTCTACTGAGGAGCAGGCATGCGAAGAAGGTTTCTGTAAGTTTCTGCATCTATAAAATACTGAAAGCAAGCAAATCATGCAAAACCTGAGTAGCATGTTTCCATTTGACTCACTGGTTTTCAAAAGGGGTGACACTATTTGCTGCATTAAAATGAGATGCTTCTGTTCAACTGATGCATTCTGCTAGTTTGGTAGGTGTGGGGAACACCTTTTTCCATTAAGGAAATGAGTAAATATGTTGATTTAAAAAAAACAAAAACCCCCAACTAAAATCGAGATGAAATTTGTAAATGACAGTTCTTTCATGTTTAAGGATTAAAAATTTCCCTCTGAGCCTGGTTTAGGTATGCCGCAAGCTCTAAACACTGTGCAGGAACCCACTTGGAAAAAAAACCCTGCTTGAAACCCCTTTTAAATTCCCCACTAACCAGATGGTCAAAAAGCAGAACCCCGCAATCAATGAGGTAATCTGTAAATATTTTTAATCATTACTGTGGAGCTGCTGTGTTGATGCTGCTATGTAAAATGCTGTTCTGTGGGGCTCATCACTGATCAGTTTGGATAAAATGGAGAATAATATTAAGCTTTGTACCTTTATTATGAATGGTGGGTTTCATCTACACAGAGAGGTTTCCATCAAGGCCCGCGGATGGATTGTAAAGCCTTCTTTCAGTGTGTAATTTAAACCCAAACAATCTTTCTTTCCTTTCTCAGTCAAGCCCTGATCAAATGTTTTCTGAGATGTCTTATTCCAGCTGAAGTGCTGTAGCTCAGTAATGACTTTTTCTGCTCAAATTGCCACAAGTAGTTGGAGGAAAGGGGGAGAGGTGGAGCTGATGGGGAGTTTGTTTGCTGTAAAGAGACCAAGCCAGGGATAATGCTTAGGAAGTAGTTAAAAGAAAATCAGCAGATTAAATAGATGTCAAATGAAAAGAAACCTTCTTGAGAGGGGGTTGCATCGAACCAGCCAGAGGCATGTCTTAGAAATATATACAAGGGCGGTAGCATTCTTATGCATAAGACATGAGGTTTCTTTAGGGAGCAGAAATGCAGAGCTCCCATCCACCAAGAAGGCAGCTCTCTCCATTGCTGGGTTCACGTCAGCCCTACAGAACAGCGGAGACTCCCGTGAGAGCCCCTTCCCGGGTCTGAGTCTAAAGGCGGCCTGCTTGAATGCCAGGCCCTTGTGAAGCAGTGGCTGTGGTTCTGTAACAGGCTGGGGCCACGGCTGTAGAGGCAATAGGCTTTTTGAAAGGTGGGGTTTTATCTAGCCTTGCTTTAGAGCAGGCCGACTGGCCACAATTTGTAACATGCTCTCACTGCCGTGTGTTGTAATGTTAAATATGAGCCCTTCCTGCCTTGTATGAACAGTGCAAGGCTGCCTGGGAACTTTGTTAGGAGACAAGAGGCCGAGCCGTTTTGAGTGCTGCTGGGGTCTGCAGAATATGAAGGAACACAAAGCCAGATTTGTGAGGGGTAGGTAGGTCCCTTGGTCCCCCTGACCTGCAACAGTGGGGATTCAGCTGCCAGACAGCTTTTAAAAGTCTAGTTGTCAGTGTCTTGCAGAGGTGGCACCATGGGGATGTCTCCTTGGAACCAGGCATAAGCTTGGCTTGGGGCAGGTGAATAGCATGGGGCCTGGAGAAGTGCTCTGAGTGCTGGGAGGCAGGATTTCAAGGCTTTCAAACCTCAGTTTGCCACAGACTTCATGGCTGACCTTGCAGACAGACAGTCCTGCTCTTCCTGCCTCCATTTCTCCGTCGGGAAGGTGTGCAAACTTGCTGGAAGTGTTAATGCTTGCTGGGGAGCTTTGAGAGCAAAAGTGTCATGCAAAGGCTGAGTGTGGTTAGAAGTATTGCACAGTCCGAGAGCTGTCCCTGGATGACATCTCTGCTCTGGAGCTGAGCCAGGGTGAGAACTCTTCTCACCCTCCCACAGGCTGCTTCCTTCCCCAAGCAAAGTGAGGACAGGGAATCCCTGGGCCAGGATCTGGGGTGAGAGCCCTGTGTTAATGTGATTGCCCTCCGAGTGATCTCACCCTGACAGCCAGCAAGGGACTAGCAGCCTCTTGTTCGTGATTGTCCTGATGAGTCTGGGGACCCGTTTATATCCCTGCTCGGAAGTGCAGTAACTCCCTTGGGGTCAGCGGTTGTCACTGCCGAGAGGGCAGAGCGCGGGACCTGGACCACAAGGTTGCTTTGCTGCAAGAGTTCCTCTTCCCCAACCCCCAAGCTGCTCAGTGGCTTGCCAGTACTTAGCACTTCTCCCTTTCACTTCCCTTTGCAGCTTCTGGAGGGGTCAGCCTACTGTCCAGCCAACCCAAGGGGTCCCCACACCTGGTTTTTAAAGCTGTGACCAAAGTACTGGCAGGGAGCAGTGGCATTAGGGATGTCGAGGACTGACTAAGTCCCTTTCTGTGCACATGTCATTTCTGTGTTGATTGCTACATTTAGTTTGTGGACCCCCCTTTTGTT